>NW_004567102.1:39816068-39830547 GCF_000260355.1 Condylura cristata
TCTAGTTTCTCTTAATCCACACAAAGGACCTCTTGCGTTAACAGATTTTTTGGAATATAACACACATAACAAAAAATATGTCCATTGAAGTATATAATTTAGTGATATCTAGTAAGTTTATGGAATTTTTCAGTTGGGCACCTATATGTCTTCTTTGGAGAAGCCAAAGAAGACATATAGATATTTGACCCATTTTCTGATTTAATTATTTGTTTTCTGTCTCAAGTTGTGTGAGTTTCTTGTAGTTCTGGATTTTAGTTCCTTACCAGATAGAAGATGTGCAAATATTTTCTCTTATTGAATAGGAACTCTTTTCATTTTAATAATTTCTTTTTGCTGTGCAGAAGCTTTTTATGTTGATGCAGTTCAATTTATTTTTGTTTTCATTTTCACTGTCTTTGGAGTTGAGTCCCCAAAGACCACATTGAAACTGATGTTGCAGAATTGTTTTCTCCATTTGCTTATGTTTTTTGTTTATTTTTATGGTTCTAAGTCTTTAGCCACTTGAATATTTTTTGCGTGTAGTGTGAAATAGTGGACTGGTTCCATTCTGTTGCATATGTTTCCCAGCCCCATTTAATAAAGAAATTTTCCTTGGTCTACTGTTTATACTTGGTATTTATGTCATAGACTAATTACAGATAGACATATGAGTTTATTTCTAAAATCTCAATTCTATTCCATTGATGGGTGCATCTATTTTTATCTCTATGCCATATTATTTTAATTGCTACAACTCTGTAGTATAACTAAAATTCTGAGATTGTGTTACCTGCATTTTTAATTTCTATACTTGCAATTAGTGTTTTAGGTTTCCTATTTCTTCTAGATTCAATCTTGGAAGTTTAGATGCTTCTAAAAATTGTTTCTACTATGTTATTTAATTTTTAGTAATAAAAATATTTATACTAATCTTTTATGACTCTCTGTACTTTTGATGTCTGTTGTGCCACCTCTGTTTTCACTTTTGATTCTCTTTATTGGAGATGTCTCCCTTTTATCTAAGTGTGAGAAATAGAAGGGAGACTAGAGTTCTTCTATTTCATCTCATCTCTTCCATTATTTTTAAATTATTAGATATGTTTTAAGATTTCTTTATTACTACACTATTATAAAATCTTGTTTTATGGGCATAGGTCAAATACTACAATTCCATTTTGAAAACATAACAGTGTCAGAATATATAGTTCAATCCTGGCTAGTGGTACCCAGAAGCCACTCAGTTTATTGTTGAATTTTACAGAGAGCCTCCTCTCATGCTGTCTATTCCAGAGAGGCTTAGTTTTTGTTCATAAATGTGCTTAACATCCAGGTTTCAAATGCTGAAACTCCAATGTATCATTACTGTAGAAATCTATACTCCACTTGAACAGATTCTTCAAAATGTGCATGATTGTGTGAGCCTACACATCAATAGCTTTCTAATCTTTTCCTTCTCTTTGTGTGATCACTTGGGTATTTTTTATAATTCCACTGGAGAACTTTATCTTAATCTGTATCTGCATAGATGTTTTTGGTTCCTTTCTCAGCAGTTGGTACTGGCATTTCATAACAAATATAGCTAGTTCTGCTTGACAATCCCTCAACTTTTCCTGTTTTTTTTTTTTTCCTTTAGAATCAGTTTGTTTCCACACCTATGCTTTCCTAAGAACACCACTCTTTATGTTCCCAGCCTCCCATTCTAGCTACTTTTTACCTGAAACCTACCCTATTTCTCACCTTTCTTTGTAACTATGAGGTATTCCTCACCCATTAAGTAGAAACCTGTTTGAAAACTTAATTTGAAAATGTTAAACTTTCCTGGTACTGGATTTGATTCCCCTGCTCCCAACAAAGAACTCAACAGGAGAAGCAATGTCTTAGTAATCCAATTCAAATTCCTAAATGGGTCGTGATTAAGAATAACAAGAAACAAACAGGATATGGCATATACTACTCTAGATTAACATTTTTTTTCCCCAAGACTTTTCCTTCCTTTGTTAGATTTACATGAGCTAGTTTCCAAATTTAATGATTATTGATGTTAATTATATTAAAAATACACTCTGACTTTTGAAAATTGATTTTTAAAAAATCCATTAAACCCTACTTAATTTGGAAGCTTTAAACAATGCAATTAACAATGTGGTCTATTATTTGGTTATTAAATTGAAGTGTTAAGGTTAGTAAAGGAGAGTTTTTATAAAATATTAGCATGTGAAAGACAAGCAATCAACCCAAATGCCCAAAAATAGATGACTGGATTAAAAAGATGTGGTCCATATACACAATGAAATAGTACTCAGCAGTCAAAAAAGATAAATTCATGCCTTTTGCAGCAACATGGATGGAGACAGAAGGGATCATGCTTAGTGAAATAAGCCAGGAAGAAAGAGAAAAAAAATACCAGATAGTTTCATTTATAGCAGGAGCACAAATGACTGGGGGGGAATACTAATACTAATACTAATACTAATACTAATACTAATACTAATACTAATACTAATACTAATACTAATACTAATGCTAATACTAATACTAATGAAAAACCAGAAACATTTTTTTACAGGATAGACTGGGAAATGGGGTCAAAAATGGGGGGAGGGAAGTGCACTGGACTATGATGATGACACGAGGGTGACTTGGTGATGGGAAGCCCATCGGGATTACAACTGAGATAGAAAAAGGCACAAAATGATGTAAACTATTATATTAAAATAATTAATAAATAATAGCATGAAAGTTAGAGATGAGAAAATGTAATCATATGTTTTTTGAGAAGGAATTCCAACCCACATTCTAATAATCTATGTACTTCTAATAGGCATGCACTGATATTTGACTATCTTATATGAGCTACTGCTCAGTTTACTGAAAATCTTGAATTAATCTAAAGTTTTCATTCTTTATTCATATAAACAACAAATAAATGAACTAATTCAATTTATTTTTATAGCAGATGTAAAAATATTTAAGTTTATATCCAGAATCGCATATAACATATAGTTAATTATTACATGCAATCAGTTTTATTAAGGTAAATATTTGCCCCATTATTTAAACAGAACTTAATGTGAGGTGGTTATTTATTCTGTCATGCAACATTACTATTACCAAAAATTCCCACTGTTTGTTTCAGTTAGGATAATCTTTGAAAATTCTATCACAAAATAACAGTTTTAGATAACTTTAGCTTAAGCTCTTTGTTTTATATTTATTTTTTGTATATGATGCCTCTGCTCTCCAGTGATAGACTTATAATTTTCTTATTTGACATGCACCATCTCACCTGCTGCTGCAGGTAATTACATAGTAGAACTCCTGAAGTCCCTTGACCCTTTATTAGAATGTACTTTCTTTTTCATCCGTCAGTCATCAAGTGTTCACTACCTGTGGAGTCTTGATGACATAGCTCAGTTCTGCATGTCAAATAGTCACTTCAGTCCAATTAAATGCTCATTGCATGACATTTTGGACTGCTGATGAAAGCTGAAAGAAATGGTACTTCCATTATGGCCTTAATAGTATGGCTTTTTGACATGAAGTAAAGATAAGTATTCCAAAGTTGTTGCTGCATGGATATTTTCTTTAAAAAAAAAATAGTCATTTGACAGTGCAATATTTTCTTGTCTTAAACACCATAATAAATAGGAATTTGACCACAGTGGCTAATATAGTAGTTCCTTTGACTGAGATACTAAGGTTTTATTATTGACTTCTCACCAGGAGTGAGACCTGCCAGTCTATTTCACTGATTTAAGCTTGATTAATCACTTGTTAACTTGTCAGAGTTTACATACTACGGCAAAGGGCACTATCTATGAAGAACATGTAAAGAAATATAATAAAGGTACTATTATTTATAGCCACCAGGTCTTGTCCATCCATCCTATGGATTAAACTATTTAGCAGGTTTTTCATCAAAAACCTGTGAGTGCATCCTACCACAGATACAATCAAAGGAAAAATGACCATTTGTATTTAAATGTGATGAATTGCTTGTTTTAAATTGGTATGTGTTGTATATGTGTTATAACAACAAGTGATGGCATGGCATATATTATAAGAGGGGGGGTTGTCTTGATGTAGGAAACAGACTTATTTAATAAGCCATTTCAAGTAAACTATTACTCAAGGTTGCAAGTGGTAAAGCAGAGGCTGCACTGTGGAAGGGATGTCTACCCTTAGTTCTTTCTAACAAAGTGACTTCCTCTGTCTGCATGTGAATGAGTTAGTGTAACTGGATGATTAGCACTGCACTGTCAGGTGCATAAGTGACCCAGAGTATGAGAAGACAAAAATTAAAGAAGAAAAAAATCACACTTAATTTTCAAAGCAAGTTTCAATATTCTTTTTCTCAACTACATCTCTCCCTCCTGCTTTCTAGGAGGTACTCACACAAACACATCAAACACTATCACTTTATGTATGGCCTGATAAAATGCCTCAGTTTGAAACTACCCTTCTTTTATGTATAATATTAGGTTTTTTGACCTCAGTCCAGTCAAAGTAGCAGAGAGTCTTTCTAATTCTGAAGTGCAATTCTGGGTTGCCTAGATCTGCAGGTCTTACCCTTCTAAGAATTCTTGTCAACTGCAGTGTTATCATATTATTTACCACATAAATCTTTACAAATTATGTATAATATGTTTACATGCATGTATATCATGTAAATTGTAAACAGTATAATAATGTTATGAAGTTAAAAATTTCAATACCTGTGGAAAAATTACATATGTAAAATCAGGTTTAATACATACATAGATAGGTCGATAGCTAGATAGCTAGATCGATGCCAATATTGTATAGTATTTCGATATTGTTTCCATGCATGCCATATTGGTAGTGATGGTCAAGAGCTACTACTCATGTTATTTTTCCAAGTACATGTGGAAGTTTAGGTTTTGATTGTACCAGTAATATACACATTATTATTATTTTTTTAAATTTCTTCAACCACTTGTTCCCCAAAGAGGGGGGAGATAGCGTGGCTTGAAGATTCCCCAGATGGTAGCATATCCATCATATGGTCAACTAGAAAGATCAGTGCTTGTTAAGAAATGATAGAGAAGCAATGCCCAGCTCAGTATATAGTGAACAGTCAGAAGAAGGACAGTTCTTTATCTAGCAGAATCTGACAGCTGATACAGCAGAAAGTTCTCTATCCCAGAGAACCGACTCACCAGCTTTTCTTATGATATTGGGCAGTTGTCACCAGGTTCACCAACCAATGAAACCAAGGTTTAGATTATCAATTTAACATGTTTATTCTCTAGGTCCTTAGGCTTTAATAACTTTCTAAGTGGCTTAGGGAATCAGTAAAAAGGAGCCTCATTACACTGTTCTACAGATACTTAGTTAAACACCAGCTTCAAAGGACTTTTTTAGAATTGCATGTACATTGTTTTGGCCCATCAGAGACCATTACTTACTACATAACTAATGTTATATAGTATCATAACATAACATATGTAATAACTAATGTTATGAGGTAACTCTTCATGTTCTTGTTATTCCTTGCATAACAAAGGTTTCACATTAAGAAGGCAGACTAAAAGCAATAGGCCACCAAATTTTTCAGAGAATCAAAATAAAGGGAATTTGTAGTAATGGAAAATGTGAGTGCCATTGAGGTAATTTTAGTCTTCTACTAACAGCCAAAATACGGTTGAGAAATCTTTTCTTAAGTGAGAGGAAGTAAAAAAGAAAGAAAATCTCTGCTGGCTATGAATTTTGTGATCTTTGCATGTTTATGTGTTTATCATCAGACTGATAATCCAGCTCAGAAAAATAAGAAAATAATGCTCCACTAAAGTGAGAAAAGGTGGATTCTATCATTGAGAATATTAAGCATTCAGATAGGAGTGTTTTGAAGAAGATACTCATTCGAGTCCTTTGGCTATGTTGCATGGGAAGAGAAAATTTGTTTTGTTGTTCTGTGAGAATTAATAGTATATTATTGAAATTACCTAACAACAAAAATAAATAAAGGGCAAAAATCAGTGAGAACTGCAGCATACTGTATTCAACCAAGAGTATGTGTAGAAAAACTTTGATTTTTAAAGATACATGATCAATGGATTCATTACACAACAGCAAAGAGAGAACACTCATTTGGCAAAATGTGAGATTTCAAGGACATTGCAGTCAGCACGGAATCTGGTGTTGTGGATGAGGAGTGTGAGCATTAGTTTAGAAGGATGGTCAAGGGCAGATTCCTGGTCTGCTTATATACACAATACTTAATTTTCTTTTTGGAATATAACTGCCCTTTTACCCCTTTAAAATATTAATGTGATCTATATTTCAGCTTACAACACATACAAAACTTGTCTTACATGTTAAATAACATAGGGGGAAAAAAGAGAATATTAGAGAGACAGGTCATGCACTAAAAGGGTTCAGAACACAGTCTAGCTGCTTTTCCAGTAATTGAAAAATTCAACAATGGGGAATTTTGTGGCCTTTCACCTCATTGAAAATGTCACAATAGTCTTCATGATGCAACCTAAAATTAGAAGTTCATGTGCATTTTTTAGTCTCTGTCTGATGGAATCAAACAGTTCTCTAACAGAAGACAACCCACTGGGGAAAAGCCATTTGGTGCTTTCAACATAATATTCAAAAGTGTAGGGCCCAAAATACCTTGCCTTAAATATTTTCTATTGTGGACACAAAGGTTTCTAGCAGAGAGACAAGGTGATTATAGACTCTGGCATAACATTGAAATAAATGATTTAAGAATTATTATTATTTAACATACTCTTCAGAGGCATACAATTTCACTTGGGAAGTCAGGCATACTACACATACTATAATGGAGGATGGAATAATTGTCTTTTAGGAGCTAATATAACAGTCAATTGAGAGGACAATGCACATTAGTGAATTAACAGTCTGAAGTGAAAGTGATTGTCAGTTTGATTATCCTTTGAATGTGGACACGGATAGCCTATCTGGATAACTTAAGACAAATGTCATTTCCTCATAACTTCACTAAAAATTTACTTTGGTAAATGTATATGTGCATTTTTAGTTATTAAAAGGACTGCTGGTCACAAGGGGTGAAGTTTCAGCACTATGAAGCTCTTAGCAGCCACTGCAGCATGAGTTCAATTACTGGCTAGGGACATGACCTACATGGCACAGCAGATTTCTCCTGCTCACCTGCTGCTCCCTTCAGCAGTGTATTTCAGTAGGTCTGCCTGTACTGCTCCCCACTCTCACTGGTGAATCTTCTCATTGTCCATACTCCTGGCCTGTACCCACTAATTGTATGCATAAATAAATGTCTTTAAAAATGAAATAAGGGCCCTCCCTGGTGGTGTGTAGCTGCTTCAGTGCAAGTTCGATCTCCAGCACTGGAGGTGACCCACATGGCTCTCCTGACCCACCCGCTGCTCCCCTCAGCAGTGTACATCATCAATGTGCCTATCCTGCTCCCCACTCTGTCTCTGGTGAGTCCTCTCACCGCCCCTGCACCTCTCGCTTGCACCCCAGTTCTGCATGCATACCTAAATAAAATCTTTAATAAAATAAATTAAAATATAAAAGGACTGCCAAATAAAAAGTGTATCTATACTGCTCCTAAGGAAAATTTTATTCAAAGAAAAAATCATAGTTTCAGATTTAGCCTCAAAGAAAGTTATAACCAGAAATAAGTAAAATCAAAATTTATAGTTATAATTTACATTACAAGGAACTTTAAAGTAGAAAAAATATTGCATATGTAAGAATCACAGAGTTTGGTGGTCTAGTTTTTTTGTTTTTGTTTTTTTTTTTAAGATTTATTTATTTGCATACAGAGCTGGGATACATGCCAGAGGAGCAGGGCCAGTGAGAGGATTCACCAGAGACAGAGTGGGGAGCAGAACAGGCAGATCGAGGAAGAACACTGCTGAGGGGAGCAGCGGGCGGGTCAGGAGAGGTCTGCCACGCCATGTGGTCACTTCCCGGGCAGGCGGGAATCGAACTAATGCGAAAGTGGCTTTAGCTTCTCAGTGCTGTGCTTTAACCCACTGCGCCACCAGGGAGGGCCTGGTGTTCTAGTTTTACCTGTACTTATCTATCATCTGAATCTCTTTTTTGTTAAATAGGGGACAATGGTATATAACTCAAATAATTTTATGAAAAGTATATTAGCTAATGAGAAAGTATTTAATATTCTGCCTGGATCAGGGTAGGGAACTGTTTGCCATTTCAGTATGAATATAGCATTTACAGCATATTTTGATTACCTAATTATTGGTTGAAGTGAGTTATATTACCACCTACTGAGAGACAGAGACGATATTAATAACATCACAAATTTCAGTTCGAATAAGAAGTGATTAGGACTTGTAATGAAAATAGACAGGTACCGTTAGGGAGATTTTTGATTGACTTTTGCTATGGAACATAAAGATTTCAGTATGGTCCCATCGAAAATAAACTAAAACAATGACTAACTACATAGAGGAGAACATAACTCTACTTTCTCATCAGAACAGAGGCTTCACACGAATTATTCTTTATCTCCATATTAACAGCAAAGAATGCAGTGAGATTGAAACAATTATTATGACCGCAGTCTATAACTGTGACTACTAGAAATGGGAATTTTGCCAAGTGAGTCATAGTTTCAGTATTGATGATCTCTCTATATCTGGGGGAAATGACAGAGAGCACATACTTCACTGAGAGAAGAGGAAACAGAGGCTCCAGGAGAATGTGTACCTTCCCAGGCAGCTGGCTGGTGCAGAACTCACCCCAAGGCCAGCCTTTTGTCAGATTCTGGGGAGGTGTTAGTCCTCTGGTTTAAGGACTTTTGAATTTGATCTGCCCCCTTATGGTCAAGCCTTTTTGTTCCATATTCATCTAGATTACAATATACTTTTTTTCCATACAGTATAAGTAGGCATTTCTCTTCAAAACATATTGCTCTTTTCTAAAAGCAGGAAAATGGAAATTATTTTCTACTACCCCATCAGAAAAATTCACCTAAAAAATTAGTATCTCAGAAAAACTAATGAGATAAATCCCTCCAACAAAACAATATCTCATCCCTAAGCTGATATTAAAAAAAGAAAAATGTTATGTCTTCCTTTTTGTTGTCAGGATTCTAGTTAAAATAGGAAGTAATATTGATCATGGTATGGAGATCTTGATATGCTACCTCTTTAGGATTATTTTGAAAGCAATTCTGAGGATTTCAGAGATGACAGGAAAAAAAAGGAAATTAACAAAGCACATAAGTAGCCAACAAAACCTTTCAATTTTAGAATCAGAGAAACACCTGGGCAATATTTTATGGGGATGACATCGGGCCTAAGATAAAGACCAAGGAGATGAGAAAGAGAATGGCATGAAAGTAAACACAGACACAGAGCAATATAATAGAGTGGGAGGGAAGAGAAAGTGGGGCAGAGAGAAAAGAATTGCATATGGAGGGGAGGGGTTGACTGCCACAGAAAATGACTTCAGCTGTCACTCAAGGTTACCACTGCCATAACTAGCCTACATTGATCTAGCTTAATCCTCTACAGCACCACTCCCTTTTGCTTTTGCTGTCAGGGGTATAAAAAAGAGGGAGGGCAGGAATTTTTCTAGATAGATTCTATTCATATAGAAAAGTTAACCTTTACATGGATTGAAATAGAGTGATTTTTATTGTTTCAGATCACATGCATGCTGAAATCAATTCAAATTTTATAGTGCACAGTTTGCAGTTAAACTACTTGATTAAAATCCCTTTTGACTTATTTTCTAAATACTAATTTTAAAATTTCAGCTACAGAAAAGATTTAAAGTTGCCATCTGTAATATACTCTTAATCTTTCTAACCGTAAAAACATTTACTCCTTTGATCTCACAATTTAATTTTTCATAGAACTTACCATTATAGTTAGTCTGTTTATGAATATATACACAATTGATTTAATCAGCTCATAGTTTTTAACTCACAAGACCATTAACACAGTTCAACTGATAAAACATAATCACAACGTGCTTGGTGTCATCAAAGTTGTAATGAAGGAGACTATAGATTTCTAGAAAACAGGTTTTAGTTCTCAGTCCTTACAAATTGTAGAGGAGGATAACTCAGGGTTTTTGTTTTGTTTTGTTTTTAAGAAAAATAAGAATATGTGAGAACATCAGTGTATTACACAAATATTACTAAAAACAATTATTTTTTTTTCCAATAAAACCCAATAATGTAAGTCCAGAGATGTGGACTCATTGGCTAAGCTATATATTATAAAATAGATACCTCTAACTATCCTACTTCAAGTTACAGCCAAATATTCTTTTAGGCTCTCTCCTATATAAACCTGTATCTTTTGTTGGCTGTTAATATCATTTAATAGATTTTTTACATCTAGTATTCATGAAAAAAAAAGTAGTTTCATCGTTTTCAGTGTACAGAGAAGTTGAGGCCAATATCTTTTATTCAGCTCAATTAAAGCAAATATTTCCCTCTATTACCTTAAAAGGCCTTATTAGTATTACCTTCTTACATTATTTTTAATGTCAGATAAGATATTGGAGTTTTTGCTACCCTCCTGCTCTCCTTGTACATACAACCAGGTTGCATGGTCCACTGAGCAATTTGGCTGATTTGGAATCTCTCCTCAAACAGGCTAAGACCAGAGTAGTGGGGAGGAAGCAGGTTGAGATGAAGGAGGATTTGCAGAACTGTGCTGAGACACCTGCATGCCTGCCTGCATTATACCTGGCTCTAGTGGAGAGTGTTATTAATCCTCCACTTTAATGAGCACCAAGCTTTCGCACAAGATTTAAAATAAATCTCCTACCAGTGTCCCTTCACAGTGTTACTGTAATTTCATATGCTTCCATTAAACCTTGCAACTGGTAAAGAAAATGAGACATTTCAAGGCTATTGAACACAGTGAAGCAGAGCAAGTTAGTTAATATGGATTTTCCCATAATTTTGGCAGAAAAGGAAATCATTTGTGTGCATGGAAATACATACTCCCTAGGTTATGGCTTTACCTAAAAATAATATTGTCTATTTGCTTATTTGGGGTATGGGAATATTATATTCTCCAATTATTTCTTCTTGCTATCTTGCTCTGATTCTCTACAGAACTTAATAAAATGTTCGATGGATAAATTAACATATTTCTGGGTCATTATTTCCTTTTTGAAAAGAAAAAATATTTTAGAGTCACTTATTTTGAACAAAAATACAAAGCAAGTATGACTTGAATGAAAAGTGGAAAACTATGCTTTATAATATTTTGATAAAATCAAAATTGATAACTAAAATATATGGTGGCATTCCAAATGACTGCAACTTAATCATTTGTAAAGTCATTATTGGGAGCCGAATTAAAAATAGGCACTTGGATTTCCTCAACAATACGGCCTGAACTTAAATCTTAGGCATTAGATGTTTGAAAAGGAACAGTAATTCAGGAAATCTGGGGTAGGCACCGAGTTCTTTTAAAAACAGGATTTTGGAAACTTACTCCATAACTATTAAGTGTTCCTTTTGAGCAAACTCCTCTTCTGTAAAAACTGAAGCAATCTTAAATCATGGAATTAAATAATGGAAAAACTTTGAAGAAATATTTATCCTTACATTCTGACTTGTAAAGAGTAAGACTGTTTTGTGTGAGTGTAATCTCACGCCTGCTAAATATTCATGGTTTCCTTTATTCATGTGTTCATTTCACTGGCCTTCTGATCTTCACCAAGGATCCTGAACAAAATATACAGGTTCAAAATATTTTCCTATGTAGTTTTCCCTTAAATAAGAGGAGAAAAACTCTCTGAGCTGTTTGGCTGACCTACATTTACCCGTGAAAGAAGTAGACATACTTTCTATGCTGTTGTATTGTAATTCATTCCAAAAGCAAAAAATGTAATCCATGATTAAAACTATTAATAGTGAAACATTTATTTTCTTTGAATTTTTATGGAGTTATTTTGATTTAATGTTATTGGAGTAAACATTTAGTATCAAAAAGGTAGATAAGAAAAGTAGAAAATGATGGCTACTCCACAGGCCTTACCCACATGCTTAGAGGGTGGTGTTACATATCTGGACTCCCTCAACAAATCACTCCACTTGCGTGTCTACAGAAAATGAATTGGGTGGCCTCTCTGGTGGTACAAGGATTAAGATCAGCACTATTCACAGCCACTGAAGCCAGGGAGGTGACCCACATAGCATAGCAGACCTATGCTCCCCTCAACAGTGTATTTAAGTCAATCCAGCTGGTCTGTTCCCTACCACTCTGTCTCTGGTAAATCCTCTCACTCTGCACACCTTTGGCCTATATCCTAGTTCTTGTTTGCATCAATACATAAATCTTTAAAAAGAAAAAAAGAAAATGAAATGGGGAATAAAGAACACACTGAAAATTCTCTTGAGAACACAATTTAAAGTTGCTTGATAATAGTCCATCTATCAATAAAGTCATTCAATGGGGGCAGAACAAACAACCCTGACTACTATGGCTTTGAATGGTGACACAGGGAGCAGTACTGTGTCCTCCTGCTTCTTGAGAAGGCTGCCAGGCTTTCTAGCACCCTCTTCAGCTACCGGGACCACAGCCACCTACACTTTCACTTGCACAGTCCATATTCAGTCAAACCTATACTTGAGAAGTGGGAGTCCTGTTTTCCATAATATCCTCCCCTAATTAAAACCACCATTAGGGATGTGGTAATTACTTTTCAGAATGCTTGTTTGTCTAAATGTACCTACCAGCATACATTTACAGAAAAGTGGCAAAAATTACAGACATACATACACATATTTTTAAAGTTCCAAAATGTCACAAATACATCTCTAAATCTTGTATGCATATATCTCTGAGAACATTTTACTGTAAGGGTGGATCAAATTGCTGTTGATAGGTAGTTTCTACTATTTTTTCTACTTGAAGCTATACAAAAAATTTTATCAAAGATCAACAAGTACTTTTCCCTAATAGCATTTTTCAGTTTGTGATCCACATTATTAATTTATTCCCTGGAAAATTTTTACAAATTACTCTAAGACTGTAAGGAAATGAGAAAACCTTTTTACATGCTTTTCCCCCAACTTACATCAGCTTTATATATGAAATTTCATTACCCTTGCTTTGATCTATTTTTTTCCTATGATAGCAGCAAGTGGTTCTTATTTAGATACTAATAAAATAACTAAATAATATACAAAATTGGGAATGAGCTTACAATCATGTTTTTAAAGTGAATGCATCTTAATGGGTATTCATTGTAATTTCTGTGAAAATTTTGTAAATATTTGGTAACTATCCCTCTCTCTTATTTAAATGAGACCACATTAAATTTGCTACATCGTAAATCTCAGTCAGTTTCTTCCTTGTGTTCGTTGGTAACTGGTCGATTAAACCAGTATTCTGGAAGAGGATGGAGCAAGATTGTGAACTAGATCTTTTCCCACAACAAACCGGTTCTTTTATAGAAGCAACTCTCTTTAAAAATGAACAGAAAATTCAAGAGTAACACCTCTACAAGGAAAGGAAGCGGAAACCACTGGAAGGGCTAGGAAGCCTTGAGAAATAATCCCACCAGGAACTATATTGGGGTCCAGACCCTAAGATCTGGAGGGGCATCAGGGACACAGAGCAATCTTCCCCCACCCAAAGAAACCAAACTGCTTGCTCCTGTATTTGGAAACAAGTTCTTAGCACTTGGGAAATGCCCCAGAGAGGCAAATGTGTCATCTCTGTTTGTGGGACCTTCTCAGAGCAGAGTGACATTGCCTTGGGCTAGCTCCTGTGGTCTAGCAAAACCTAACCCCCTTTGCCTGGGTTTGCCAGCTACTGGGTAACCTGCTGGCTACTGAGACAGCAACATGCACTGTGCTGCCAGAAGCCTCAGCCCCACAGCCCCTGGATATTCTGCTCTTGCCAGAACCACAGAGGACAGAAACTTGCTCTCAAAGCCTGCTGAGACAGCTTGGCTGCACATGATAGACTGAGATCTGTGGGAAGCTCTGTGAGGGGGATCTGCTGTACGCTCACAGTGACCAAAGACCCCTTTGCAGCTGAAGCTCCTGCAGTAGCCAGAGAGGCTTGTGCTGTGCTCTAGGTACTTTACAGCAGCTGCCTCAATTCCCACCTCTCCTGACTTTCCCCTATAGCCTGAGTTCTCAAGCCATCACACTGTGATGGTTCTTTAGCTCCATATCCTGACTGGTTATGGTGTGTTAGGTCATTCAACAACTTTGCAGCACAGCATCCAAAGCCAACACCATAAGCCAATAACCTGTAGTACTATCAGCACACTTTCACTGCAACGCTGGGAAGGATAACTATGTAGGTTAAGCCATAGAAAAAAACATAAAGAACCAAACACAGTAAGGACATAGAGGAATCCATCCCAATCAATGGATCAAGACAAAATCCTAGGAGAAACCTTAATGTAAGAAAACCAACCAAACCACTAGAAAAAGACTTCAGAGCAACAGTGTTAACAATCCTTCCTGAAATTAGGAAAGCAGATGGATGGAGAGAGAGAGAGA
>NW_004567102.1:39830672-39859303 GCF_000260355.1 Condylura cristata
GAGAGAGAGAGATACAAGGCTACAGAAAATATGAAAAAAACTTCATACAGAAAGCACAAAGATAAAAATACTACATTTGGCTTAAAATTATAATAGAGGGGCTTACCAGTGACTCAGCGAGGATGAGGAACAAGTCAGCAGTGTGGATGATAGAGTAATGTAAATAATCCCCCCCCCCCAAACAAAAATAGCATAAGAGAAGTATGGGGCAGTGTCAGGTGTAACAACTCCAGAGAGGGCAGAAGTCTGATGTCAGAAAGTAGTAGTCAAGTATTTCCATAGATTGGCAAATACAGCAAGATCCAGGGAGCTCAAAAGTCATCAAACTAAATAACTCCAAGCTGACCTGATAACAAGGCATGTCTTAATTAAAGAGGCAGAAGCTAAATGTAAACAGAACCCTAAAAGCAATTAGAGAAAAATGAGCCATATGTATAGAAAGGAGTCACTCCCTTCCACCCTCATAAGACTATCAATGAATTTTGTCAGAAGAAACCTTAGAACAGGAGGGAGCGATATATTCCAAGTGCTGCGAGGAAAAATCCTCAAACCAGGAATTCTCAATCCAGCTAGGTTAATTATCAGAATTGAAGATGCAATAAAATTTTAAAGACAAATAACTGTTGGAGGATTCAGATTTTCTACACCAACCTAACCAAAAGTAAAAAACAACAACTATTAAGGAGACTTCTATAAAACAGAAAGTAACCTCTCTTGGGAGCAACAAGCTATCTACAATAAAATATGGGAGAAAAGAGAATAAACATGGGTACTCATAGAAAGATCTTAAAGCTAACTTGCTTTCAATTTAGGGTAGATTATAAGTATACCACCATTCAGAAACCACATTGTAATTTAAGAGCAAAAATACCTATAAATACTTCATAAAAGGAAGCTATAAGAGTGTAAGGGAAGAAAACAAGAGAACACAGCATCAGTGTAAGGGAAGAAAACAAGAGAACACAGCATCAGTGATAAACTGCATAAAGATCCAGAAAGGAAAGAGCAAAACGTTAAATACATATATATATACACACATCAATAATTTTCCTAAATATTAGTGGTCTAAGCTCAAGAACTAAAAGAATGGTTGGATCAGAACACAAAATCCAATTCTATCATCTCAATATGAAAATGAATACAATTTGGGTGCTTGCATTTCCACAGATATAATAGAAAAACTCTGGAATGTCTTCTCTTTCAGGAATGCCTGTTTTTTTTTTTGTTGTTGTTTGTTTGTTTGTTTTGTTTGTTTGCTTTTTGACCCTGTTTTCATATATGGTTTCTATCATACAAATTAAATATAAGTGATAGTGGACCTTATGTTTTAATTTTTTCATTATTTCTTGAATACATGTATAGCTTTCCAGAGTAGAATATAGTAACAACCCATTAAGTAACAGAGCAAAAATACCTAATACTTATTGCCTTGCCGGCACTCTGCTAAGAGTTGTTTCTTTGTTTGCTTGCTTTTTTTTGTTTTTAAGTCTAGTCTTTCATCACAGACTCAAAACAGCCACCATTAGTGAAGGAAATCTAAGGAATTGTGTTATCTGATGAGAATCACATGGTTACAAATAACCAAGTCACAAGCCATCGGATTGGGACTCTGTGTTTTAGCAACAGCCCTCTGCCCTTTAGGTGTTTAGAGCAGGAATATCTAGGCACACACACAGATCACAGAAACAAATCTGTGAATCATCATATTAAATCATAGCTTGTGGACAATGTTATACATTTTTAAAAGTGACATTGGACATGTTTCAAGGACAATTTACATAATATCGGTCATAGTTAATGTGTAAATTATACTGATGGTATGAAATTGGAAATATAATTACTCATTAGCTAACCTCGCTTGCCAGAATTAAGAGAATTCCCAGAGAGATAGTTTAATGTGAACAGGATTTGTGATTTTTGCCTGAACTTTGGGTGTAGTTATCTTTTCTGCCCCCTCTTTTGGATCACCAAAAACTCTCCTCAGTGGGTATTCCACTCTAACCCTCACCCAGATCAGAAAATTGAGTTCCTTTGATCATCAACATATATATTTGGGAATCATCATCTTGTACTATTCTTAAAAGAAGAAGAGTTGCATTCAGCTTGACTTTTAACACACATATCCTTGTAAACCAACCAGAAATATAACACAGCCTGGCAGGCAATAACATTTCCCTGTATCCCCAAAGCAGGTTTCTCAGAAGTGTGTATAAGCGAGACTTTTTCCTCAAGTGGCTTGAGGACACTGCTGAGATCTTTCTTTTAAGCCTCTTTGAACTAAAAGAGAGCTGCAACTGTTTGTGACTCTTTGTTGTGAAGCTGACAAGGACACCCTACGCCCACTATTGACCCGAAGCCACAGACCCAGCGGAAAAGGAGAGTGCGCTAGATGATACTTACAGACACAACAAAGCGATTGCCTCTCACAAAGCTGAACAACTAAGAAGGGGCATCCACACTTGATGATGGTGCTGTGCGTAGCAGAACAATAATGGCCTGCCCAGAACCTCTGGGGAAATATAACTCCAGAAGTGCCCCGGAGACAAGAGCACCAGTTACCCAGGACCTCAGCCCTACAGCACTTTCACTGCAAATTCTACAGTTGGAAATCTCCAAACCATAGCCGGTATGGAAAATAAAGGTCTAATTTGTAGGGCTGAATTAAAGATTTGATTTTTGATTTGTAATATTTTAAAATCTAAAATTATAAGGTCAGTGACCACATGCTGTGTCCATTAAAGAAATAATACTCAAGGGCCTCCCTGGTGGTGCAAGGGGTTAAGTGTCAGTACTATCAAGCCAGCAGCAACTGCTGTAGCATGAGTTCAACCCCCAGCCAGGGAGGTGACCCACATGGCACAGTAGACCTTTCCTGTCTCATCCGCTGTTCCCCTCAGCAGTGTAATGTAGTAGATCTGCCTGTTCTGCCCCCTCATTCTTGTCTTTGGTGAATCCTCTCACCTCCCATACCTCTGGCATATCTTCCAGTTCTTGGACGCATAAATAAACAAACAAAAGAAACAAACAAAAATCTTTAAAAAAGCCCTCAATAATTTCAGAATAATTTCAGAACATATATACATAAGTTACAAAGCATTTTTACATGTTGGTGATTCATTTTATACCTTAAAAACTTTTTTTTTTATCACCTAGTTCTTACACTACAACTAAGGCTTTGTTTTCAACTGTATCATTAATAACATTATTGATCCACAACTAAATATGCCTAATTTCTAATTCCCAGTGTGACTGAATTTGAGACTGGGCATTTAAAGGGTTAATTAGGGTAAACTATATCGTAAGGGGGACCACAATCTAAGGGGACTGGTGTCCCAATAAGAAAAGAGGAGATGCCCAAACAAATGCACACGGTCTAAACACTGGATAACAGGCTCCCTGGTCTCCAGAAGTATAAGAAATAAATAATTGCTGGTCAAGCCACCCAGTCTATAGTATACTGTTCCTGCAGTTCCAGCAAAATAATGTAGATATCATTGCTCCTAGAAACTACACACTTTACTTTAAACTAATATATTCTTTAAATGTCCCATATGAATTCCCAAAAATAGCATTACAATATTAATAGTATAAAATCAAAGAGATCTTGAACATTATGTCTCCTAATAATCTTGTTTTACATGAATTAATTATGACTAATAGAGATAAAGTGATATACTCAAAGTCACACAATATATTAGTAGCAGAACTGGGACCATACTATAGTTATCCCGATTCAAATTAAAATCTGGTAAGGAATAAAGGAGGTTACCTATTATTTTTTGGGGGGATTCACACAATCTTCAGTGATGAGAGAATCAAGGGTAAGCATTTCACAATTACTCACTTAATGTACTTCTTAATGGTCCTTCTTAGTCATAGGCTGTCTAAGGGCATATAGAACAGCTAATAATTCTGGAAATCCATGTAATAATTGCTTTCTTATAAAAATTGATGGGATTTGTTCCTTACCATTACATAACTTATGATTGCTTTTACAAAAATCCTAGTACCACTCCCTTTTAATTTTTAAATAGAAATGGTCACAGCTTTTATTTGATTTAATTGTAAACTGGCACTTCCAAGTGGCATTTCTTCAACAAATTGCTTGTATTTAAAATAAACTGTTGATACTCTGCCATCAAGTGATAATGTAGGATATAATTAGTCCTCCTCAAATTTTTCTTCCTTTAAATAAAATAAAAAGTACATGTTAACTATGCCTATCAAAAAGAAATGACGTATCAAAGCATAAGTACCACTGTATTTTATACATATTTGCTTAGCAAGCAGAACAGACCATTAATCTAGAACCAATTTTAAAGAAACTGGCCGCATCCATGGGACCACAGCAGTGGCATCCTAATGTATTTCAAGACTTATCAAAGTGAAAAATGGTCAGTTTTATTCCTATTAGCTTGCCTTATTTTCTTAAACTACTCATATCCTTTATTATGCCCATCGATCAAGTTTTGCCTACAGTTACAAAGTGGAAATAAAAGAGCACGGAGGAAAAAAATAGGGATAAAATAGTGAGCTTTGCAACCCCCTTCATCATTTCATCTGAAGCTTTAAGTGTGAAGGAGTTATCCCTCTCCTAAAATAACCCTTCTTTAATTCAAATGTGGCTCCTAGGGAAAAATCTGTTAAAAGAGTAGTGGTATGATTCATGTCCATGAATAAAATGAAAATCTTTATGAAATAGTTAATTAATCCATTCACATATTTGTGCATGAGAGTTGAACATAATGCTGGAAATAAATCCACTCCTGGGGCAATAACACCCATAAGTCAGTCTGGCTCACTTTATTGCATGTAACCCATTCAGTGCCCTTGTGGAATCTGTCATCTGTCATATTTTTATCCAAACCATTAACCACACTGGTAGATAACAATTACATCCCATAAAACAACTTGTGCAACCTAGCTGAAGTACTAAAACTCTTTCCTGGTCTCATACTGCAGACATAAATACATACAATGCAACTTCCTTCCCCTCATTGCCACCTATGTGAATCACTGGTGCTTTTCCTCTGAAGAGGATCACATGTAAAAGATGCTCTTAGAGGTAACTTAGAGCTTGCAGGCCACCTTTACAAATACCCTTTGTCAAATCCTTGACACACTACTAGAGATTCAAGATTTCAAGGCTGCATGCTACAGACTCCAAGTCATATATGAGTTGTCCTGGAGGCCATCTCATCTGAACTTCCCACTCACTCTCTTTTTCGTGCCTAGGGGGGAAAAGACTGAATATAAAGGAGTTTGCTTACCACAGAGTTGATAGAAATTCCTCTCACCTTCTCTTTATTTTGATTTTTTTTTTTGCCTTAATAGTACATGCCACTGTATGAATTTATCTTAGTTATTTCCTGGTTTACTTGCTTAGTCTCTCTCCCCTGGTTATATTCTATCTTAGTACACATTTTAACTTATCCATTCATTGCTATAATTATAAACAATATCTGGTACCTAGGGAATATTCAGTAATCTCTTTTGTAATGTAATAAACTAGTTAAGGATAAATACTTTTAGAAATACTCTGGATACCATTTTCCTGATAAAAACCTAGAGTCTCAAAGTTTTCCAGGATGTAAAATCTTAAAATGACTACCGCTTATGTACATGCCCAGGTCTTAGAGAGTTGCTATAAACTGATTTTATTTTTAAATCTTCCATTGTCAAGATAACAAATCACACTGTCATTTGGAGAATGTTGAGGTTTCTTGGATTGTTTTTCCATAGGGTTATCTATACCCATGTACATTTTTAAGACACTAAGGTGTTCCAAATTCATTTTTATCCCCATCTCAGTAACCATGTTGCAAGTTGGTTCAAAGTATTTTTATCAGAGAATGATGGCTACCTGTGGACTAGCAACAGACTCCAGGTGGGCTGCTTAGGTTTGTCCCCTCCACTACAGATCCTTTGGTCCACAGATCAGAACTCAGCAAGGCTAGACAAGACATAAAAGAACAGGGCCCCTCATGGCACTTCTCACATGGACTGGGCCGCTTTCATGTAATCACCATAGATTGTTTTTATTTTTAACCATCTTAATCATTTTAAATTTAAGAACGCGTATTTTATTTATTTTGTCAATATCTATTTTCAAATTATCAAAGCTATCACAATAGATTTCAATGAAGAGCCATGTGAGAATCTAGAAAATACAATTTTCATTTCATGTGTTTTCTCCACATCTTTCCTCTCAGTTATCTCCTCCTTGTTCACTCATCACTGGAACACCAGGAACAAGGGCGCACTCTCAGGTGACACAGCTGACTTGGGACACACCACCACAATGGAGTAGACAGGAGTGTTGCTGGATTACTGGGGCCAACTTAGAATCCCTGCCCAGGTAGTAAGTAATTTAAGAGACTCTCTGATGATCTAAGGAGGAAACATTTTTTAATGGGCCTTTGCTTTTCATTCCTGCTAATTCCTACTTATATACATCTATAAGAACATCCTCATAAATAAAATATTCTACGTATGATTATTTTTTACAAATATATTTGTTGAAGACCATCCTGGTTAGAGTGCTGTAATAGCCTCCTGTCAGGTGTCTGGAACTCCCGAGTTGGCCCTTTCTAGTCCCTTCAGCACCTCACACGGCAGCCAGATGATTTTAAAACTTAAAATAGAATATATCACTCATTTTCGCAAAATTCTTCAATGGCTTCCATTAGTGCTTCAGAGAAAATGTAAAAGCCTTGCTGTGGCCACAAAGTACTCTGTGATCTGGCTTCCCTCCCTTCTCCCTCTCAGACACTAAGGTGCCCCTCTTTTCTAATAGTCACTTTCTGGATACATGGAATTTTTTTTCAGATTTCTGCAAGTTCATAGTTCTTTCTTACAAGTCAAGAAATGAAAGAGGAGAAGGAGAAAACCAAAAGCTAAGAAAACTGCAATCTCATCTGAGGTTGATCATTGTGATTGCAAGTTAAAGTGCACTTTTTTCTCCCTGACATTTTTTTTTTTTTTAACACTACTCAGTGGAAATAGCTATTTTCCCAAGAGAAAGATTTAGAGAGGTCTTGAACTTTTCCTGGTCACTCTCAGATATTAAAATTTCCTCAACAGACAAACACTCATGTCTCCTGAAGACAATTTCACATATATCCAAAAAACAAAGAAAGAAATATAATGAACAAACAAAACAAAAACAAACTCTTGGACCATAAAAATAAGATAGTGGTTATTGCAAGGTAAATTGAGTAAAATGGTTAATCGTATGTTGAAGGATGCTAAATCTAAATTTGTGGTTATGAGTATGATACTGTCTATATAAATGCTGATCTATAATTCAGTATGTCTGATGCTATATAGTAATAATTTTATTTCAATAAAAATAAATTAATCTTTGAGTTAATTTTAGAACTGGAGACTAGCTAATTTCAGTACTTAAAAAGACTTTTCCCAAATTTATCTGTCAAGGTTCCATCAAAGAAGAAGAATCAGTAGGAAATACCAAGTAAGAGCTTTATTGTAAGGAGTTGCCTTATAGTAGGTTTGGTGAATATAGTGAAGGTTGGCTAGGTAATTCTAAAATTGGGAAGCAGTGTGTCGAGGGCAGGTTGAAAATTTTCGTTAGGAACTGACCAGCCATCAAAAGTCAGAATTTCTTCTTTCTTAGGGTAACCTCAACTTTGTAACCTCTTTTACTGACTAGATCAGCTCTTCCTAGATTATTAGGTCCAAACTTTATTTATTTAAAGTAAACAGATTGTACATGCTAGATTAGTATTTGGATAATCAAAAATATACATGTGTGGCTCTCCTTGGTGGTGAAATAGGTTAAAAGTACAGCAATATGAAGCTATCACAGCTACTGCAGCATGAGTTCGACCCCTGCCAGGGAGCTTACCCAC
This sequence comes from Condylura cristata, assembly GCF_000260355.1. Lineage (NCBI taxonomy): Eukaryota > Metazoa > Chordata > Mammalia > Eulipotyphla > Talpidae > Condylura > Condylura cristata. Next base: position 39,838,544 of record NW_004567102.1, read on the forward strand.
ATGATGCAGCAGACCTCTCCTGTCTCACCCACTGCTTCTATCAGCAGTGTGTTTCAGTACATCTGCCTGTTCTGCTTCCCACTCTGCCTCTCACCCTCGCACCTCTGGCCTGTACTCCAATTCTCTATGCATAAATAAAAAAAATCTTTAAAAATAAATAAATAAACATATCTAAAAATATACATGTAGGTGAATGTGTGTGTGTGTGTGTGTGTGTGTGTGTAGCTCAATTGAGACCTAAACTTGACCATCACATCACGTGAAGGTTAAAACTCAAAACTTGACACTTAGTGATCAATTATCACTTGCACGGATCCTGGTCCTTAAATTTGCCCCTGCTTGATGGGGTAGAAGGGTGAGTTTCCCCCTTTTGATCTAAGTACCATTATTCTCTCCCTTGTCACCTCTTCCCACACTCACTTTGTCTGGAGCTTTTAGCTTCATTGGCCACAATGTTTCTTTTAGATAGTGCATCTCTGGTAAAACATTTTTTAGCAACTCTAAATTTAAGTACATATATAATATAGTCTACCTTTCACATAAGTGAATAAAAATTAAAAAGAAAATTCTAGTTTCAACATAAAAAAGAAGAGACAGAAAAATCAATTATATGAGTATATTTAAGAAAATATATAAATGCTTAACTGCAACTTCACAAGAATATATAATGATGAAATCATCAGGTTGGATATTTGTGAAGAATCATAGTGAATTCGACGACATCAAACACAGAAGGATGCATATGTGTAAAACAGGTGCCTTACATATCACTGCCATCTGTGACATTGGGGTGGTGGTGTGAATCCATTTCATTCTCACTAGTATATTTTAACCATAACTATATTATTGCCTTGATTGAAACTGACACAGTCATTCTTCTTTTGAAAAAAATTTAATAGAAGATCATTTCACTCTCAAAAAGACCACCTGAATTACTAATAGACCTGTGTGTTTAGAGGTGTGCATGGCCAGATAAAAATATCTCATAGGTGGGACTAAAACAAGACCAGTGTGACAGGAACTAAAAGAATGATTATTATATGGAACTGGAGAGGTAGTGAGGGAGCCCATATATAGAATCACTCAGGCCACATCAAGGATTTTTTTCGTTCAAAAAGACCAAAGAAGTCTCTGAAGTATTTTCAGTAAGAATATGACATGAAAATTTTTTTTCAAGAATATAATTCTGCTTGTTTATAGAAGATGGGTTTTGTGTAATTGTAACTAGAATAATTGTTTGTTGAAGTAATAGGAATGGCACTTTAGACTAGTGTTGTAGTGATAGAGCTGGAAAAATGTGAACAAATGTGTTACTGTGAAGAGTAAACAGACTAAACATGGAGTTGTACTAGAACTGGGTAGTGAAAATGAGTCCTAAGGGGTTAGACTTGGTCAACCAGATGGATAATAGTACCATTCGGTACCAAAAAAAAAAAAAAAAAAAAAATCAGGGTGAATAAAGGTTTTCAGAAGTGGGAAGAATAAACTATGAAGTGTTTTATGTTTTTAAATATGAATCTGCAGTCCCTTATATGTAAACATGTGGGGAAGTAAGAGCACTGATAAATCTCTATTAAATGTATCTAGGAGAAAAATCATAAATGAAGATGTTGGGCGATGAAGTATAGAATAAGAAAAATAGGGGATTGTGAAAAAACTGTTAAATGTCTAAGCAGGAAAACATTTTCCAGAGACAGAAAATGCACAAATGTAGATGTGAGAGGAATACAAGAAGGGTACAGTACCAGGGGAGATAAGACAGGAAGAGGCTTAGAATTGGAGATTATAAACAATGTTTCATGAAATTAACTATAAATGGAACCAAATAGGTAACCTGGAATGGGAAGAAATGTACAGTCGTTAGGGCTTCCAGATTTTTATTAAGGGAAGAACAATCCTCTGTGAGAGGGAGAAGTGAAATATCAAGAGTTAGAGTTGATTCCCCAAATTCACTCCCGAGAGAGCGAGGGAGGACTCAGCTTTACACTGCTTTATGCAGTCAAGATCTAAAACAGGGACCTTATTGCAGGTGTATATTTTTATTTGGGGGAAGGTAAAGGTGTACTGTGATGGTTCCTAAGTTTTCTTCTGAACTAATAGATGAAATGATTGAAGGTCACAAGGAAATTTGAGCTCAGAAGAGAAGGTTTGGGATGTAATAGGTCAAGCTAGTGTTTGGCAGGAGACATGTGAGTGTTGTGATCTCAAGGTGAAGGGCACCCATCGTATAGGTATTAACCCTGCAGCTCTCTGACATGCAATTTCCCAGGTGAGCTCCAGAGCTGGCAGGGTTTGTGGGGTGAGGGTGGGAGCAGTTCTGAATGGAGCTTAGCACAGGGGAGCAACCAGAAGCTGGCAGATCAGGGCATTCAGGGTATTGCCTAAATAATATTTAAGGAAGGCACAGTGAAATATAAGCAGGACAATTAAAGTGAATATAATGAGATTGATAAATTTGAAAGAAAAAAGACAGAGTCAACCTGCTCCTAAAGAGGTTGTACAGGGATGATAGTAATAGGAATTGACCCCATCCACTGGAGGAAGAGGTTCTGGAGTCTGAGAAAACTCAGATTTGGAAAAGCCCCTTGATTGTCATGATATTAACTCAAAAAATATCTTATTTTTCCTTTATTGTTCCTATCATTGCTTAGAGTTCTGTGTGAATATTTTTAATTTAAATTATGTCTGATATTATTAGACTATAAGGTCTAGGAAAATGAGAACAGTGTACTATTTTGTTATTATTATATATTTCACCATTAAGTCTCTAGCAATTAATTCAGTAACAAAATATGGTGATTATTCAAGAAATACTGTTGTGGGAATAGAATAAATTCTTCAATGAGCAAACGATGCTGGCTCATCAGTTTAATAAAAGATCTGAACATTTGTAATTATTTAAAAAATATTCAAGACTACAAATTTTGATCATGTTAGCTTACCATCACTAGGATTACAGTATCTAAGACAAATTTCTGCACACTGACTGTACATGCAGTCAAACACAGGAATAAGTCGCTGCTGCAAAGACTGGAAATGTATCTGGAAGTCAAAATTGTTGGTGGTCATGCTCATTTTACTAATATGGCTGAACTAAAAGATATCTGAGTGTTCCAACTTCTGATAAAATCTTAATTTGCAGTTCCTGCATATAAGAAGTCTCTGAATCTGTACTTTTGAGGGTATTCCCAAGAGCTAGTGTCAAGTCAGATATCTAATGTGCTTTTGTTGCCTGTGCGGTATATGGTTCTCAGAGAACATTTATAATGACATTTGCCTTTTGCAGTGATTTTTTTTTTAAACCTGAAAAATATGCTGTCCAAGGAAGGAAAACATTTAAAAAAAAATTGAAACATCTGGATTTTAACTACATGCTTTTTTCTTATTTCTGTCTGCAATCATACTCACAGAAATGACTGAGCAGTCTGCCAGGTTTTATTTTCATGCTTCTTAACTACCTAAAGAATGGATTTTATTTGGTCCATTTTCTGAATGGAGACATTGCAATTTAATGGAGTCATTAAAAATTGATCTAATTTTGTAAAATAGGTAACCATGCAAGACTAAAACAAATAAAACATTTATTAGGTAATAAGCTATTTAATGCAAGTAAAGGGAGTTTTGTTATTTTAAAAAAATTAAATCTCTGCATAGCACTGGGGTTGTCTTTTTGTGTTATACAGCTGTGCAATGTGCTCCTGTGGGTGCTCAATAAATACTAAGTGAGCATAATAATAATATCATTCCAATCAAAGAGTCAAAAGAAAAACATCAATGCAAATACAGAGTGCTGGATGCTATGGTTTATGCAGAAGTCTGTGCTATGCATAACAACAGAAATGGAAACATCTGTTGGGATCTGCTTCACAATACGAGAGACAACAAAGATAATAGAGCCATTGTTTTTGTGTAAGATTAATGTTATTTGGCTTCCTTTTAGCCGGTAAAGGGATTATAGTGGCAAATATTAGCTGACCGTCAGAATATTCTCTAAGTACAATTGCATTTTTGTTTTCAATCCATAAGAACAATATGCTTTTTTATGATCCTAAGAGAAGGTGGCATGTTAATGTAATCCATCCCTATCAACTCATTGGATATTATGCGGGTGTATTTTTTTTTGAGTTTATAATAATTTTGTTTTATTTTCATTTTTGAATTTTATAATCTGTTGCATTCCTCTCTTCTGCTGTCTGATGGTGAAAGATTTTTAACTATTCAATAGCATTTTCCTCCAAAAATATTGAAGTGAGAGGAAGAAAAGTATCTAAAATAATCTAAACAGTATTTTGAAATGGAGACTGAAGATTACAAATTTTAAATTTAATCAGTGATGTAATATTTAGCTCATAATTAAAACTGAAGTGTGGTTTTCACCTACCTAATCTTAAGCTTCATGAAAATGTCAGTGTGCTCTGAAGGGGGAAATGTAGATAGCACCTGCTATAATAAATCTTTTTTTTTTCTTTCTTTCTTCTTTTTTTTTTTTTTTTTTCGGTCTAGATTTTTCTTCAAAGCTCAAAGACCACTATGTCTTTGATGGTACTGTAAGAAAAGCAAGCAGAGCCGTCCTCTGCCTGTATTTTTTACCATGCCTTCTAGCCATTCCGTGTTTTGATCTGTGTTTCCATCTGGACTTCCTAACGCAGCGACTCTGGCATCTAATCCATCCAGTTTATAATCATCTATTGAAATACCTACTGCCTGAAGTGAATTTATTTGGCAGCAATGACTTGTAATAGAGATGCATTTTGCTGTTTTGTAAAAGACAGGTGAGTCTAAAGATTCCAAACTCACTCCCAGATGACAATTCTTTAGATCTTTCTCATGGCAGACTTTGGGAATAAAGAAAAAAAAAAAAAGTAACCTCTGTGAGCACATTTGTTTTATTTGTCATTATAAACTTCTTTGGTTCAAAAACCAAATCTCTCAGAAGCTAAAAATAAGGAAGAGCAACATGAATATAGAAACCAGGTTATTAGTACACAATAGAAACAGATTCTCCAGGCCCCTGGAGGGCTCAACTTTCTTCTTCCTAACTCCCAGTGCTGAGTTCTTTTTAACCTTTAGAATTTAATTTGTGAAAGATGATGACTGTATCATGCTTTGCAGAAACTGCACTACTGAAGTGTTTGCCTATTTGTATGTTGAAGACTTACTTTCTGTTACAGCTACCTGAAGCTGAAATAAAGGAAAGCACGGAGGAGGAAATTAAGTAAAAGAAACATCCAAAAGGTCAAAACAGCAACACTGATTTTGATCTTTTACATAATACATGTTGCTTCTAAAAACTTTTCATTTCTGCCTTTTTTGAATTACCTTGCAAAGTGAAATTATGGTATTCTTTAAGCTAATTTCTTTTTATGCACAACTTAAAGCCTGAAGTGTTAATGGCTGCTTCCCTTCACTGCTCACGGCTGTTTTTTTTCTGAACTTCTTTCAGATTTGGTTTGTAGTGGCTAGGCATTGCTTCAACATGACAATTGGTGAGCTATTTTCTACACATACTGTGACTTTTGGATACAAGCCATAGAGTGGTATTTGGAAAGCATACAATAAATGTCCTTTCTTTAATGATCTGTAAATGACTAGAAGGATACAGTGATTAAAATCATTTTGTCAATTCTGGTGACATCTGTGTATGTTATTCATTCTGTATAGAAGGAAGTTAATTTCCATTTCTATTTGGTGCAGAAGTGAGGGTCTCTATGTATTTGTAGAAATTCCTTCAGAAAAGTCATTACTTTTCTGAAACTCTTAGGATGCATGTTATTGACATATTCCATAAAGCTCTTCTCGGTTGCCCCATCTCTTTTGTCAAGTTCTTAAAGAAAAAAAAAATGCTTTGTTTTAGCAGAGATTACTTCTTCACTAATAAAATCGTACCTTTTACAAAATCAGTTTCATGATTTCTATGAGGCTCTTTCACAGTTCCTCTTTTCAGGACTTGCAAAACTGTATGGTAAACATTATGATGCAGATGAGACAGTGATTTAAAAAGCATTTGCAGTAATTAAATCCATTTTGATGGTGTTTTAGATGTACCTTTATTAATTCATTAATTTCTCTATTTATTAATAAATTCTATATTAAAACACACACACACATTTTGTTCTAGACCCAAGATCAGACCCATACTTACAGGAAATTTGTCAATTCATACAAAAGCTAGATCATAGAATGGTGCAATGAAATATAGAGTGGTGAAAGAGAATAACCCACTTACTGAATTGTAAGGTTTGTTGTATGTTTGTACATAAGTAAGGAAGAGGTAGCAAGGAATATTAGGTATAAAAATGTCCAGATAATGAGGCCACTTACATATTAAATGAGATGAATATATTTTATCATATAGAATAGTGGCTTCCAAAGTGTTTTGTATCCATCCCAGGGAAAACACAAGTTGATACAAGAGCACACTGACTTATGATAAGTTTCCCTGAAAGGTGACCCAAAGACAACCAAAAAGTGATCTGAGAAGATACCAGTGAGGAAGAAGAGAAGTGACAAGGGAAGGGGACAGTTGCAATAAAATAATGCTTCATGGGCCAGCTTCCTCTATGTCCAACTGGTGCTTATCAGCTGGGGAACTCCAGGAGACAATGTAAACTATGCTTCAGATGTATCTTAAATCAAGGGCTAGAAAATAATTATCCACCAACTCCCATCAGTTTCTGATTAAAAGTTGCCCCTGGGAACATGAATTATTTGGCACTTTCTTGTGTTTCCCATATGGAGGCCATACAGCCTCCAGTGACCAGAGAAAGCCTCCAGGCAATGAGTGGCAGATGCTTGTAGTTGGAACTGTGCGTGACAATCGTGACTAAAAATAGATAGGCATTGATAATAGATACTACAGAGATGGGAAGGAATTATTGGACATATGATTTACATATATTTTTTATCTGAATGATGAACTACTATTCAATATGTAGACTGGCATGGTGCCTGGATTTGGTCTTCAGGTAAGACAGCCACATTTATACAAGCCTGTCACTTCCTACTGACAAACAAATGCAACATAGATGGTTGACAGTGACACTCTCACAATTTTGCTTATAACTAATCAATACACACACCAAGGAAAAGTAGTTTATTTATTTATTTTGTACAAAAGCAGATTGGAAATAATACGAATAGTTAAAAATGAACAGGAAAATATTTCTAGAATTAAACTTTGCTCAGAGTTGTGTAAATTTAAATTCATCATCACAAGTAAGAGTAGATAATGGAGTTGGCAGGGATAATGAGTTTATCTAATACATGGCATAAGACTCTTTTAAAATCCAGTGGGAAATGGAAAATATATTTTCCAACTCAAGATTGGGGATGGAGAAGTAGATCTGGTATATCATTTTACATGGTATATAACTTTATAAAATATCATTTTATAGATGAATATTAAAGTCATGACAGTCAATAGGGTAACCCAGAGAGAATTTATAGAGCAACAAGAAAATAGGATCATAAATATTTAGATGAGTGTCTCTCAAAAAAGCCAGTGATGGATGGTTACAGACTACCAGATACCTCATGGGAGGTTTGGTTATCAGGGAAAAGCAAAAAAAGCAGGATTTTTTTTTACAAGTATTTCATAAGAATAATGATTATTTTTTTACAGAAATATCATTGAAGGGATTCAGAATTTGCCATCCCAAAGGATGACAATAGCCATTTTGGCATATTGATTATTTTGAGTTAAAAAACAGTCCATACAAGGTGAATATTCTAATACTCCTTTGTCCTCATGGAAACAAGACTGAGTTCTTCCAATCTCTGTGATAATATTTGGGTGCAAAAACCATGAGTAGAAATTGCCAATGAGATATATTTAAAAAAAAATTAATGTGGTGTGTCTTTAAACTAGCATTTGGCAAAATTTTTGCAAGTCAGTTGAATGAGAAATTGTTGTATAATCCTGAGTCATTAACAGACCTGGATACTCAACACTTTTTGAAGAAGACATTAACACGTTGCTGGGATTTTTGATGAACTATAATTTGATTTAGACTCTTCTAATTTACTAACAGTAAAAAAGAAAACAATTATGTGTGTGTGTGTGTGTACAGATATATACATATATATATATATTTTATGAGCTAATTTTGTGTAAAGTCTAATCTACAGTTAAAAATATGTCTGTTTAAAGCACTGTCTAAAGTCTACATATCTCTCACTGGTTGAAGTAACTGTTATTTTAAATATTAAACTTTGTTTTATTATTTAAATTCCAATGAATGACATCTTGATTTACTTAAAATTGAAGTCTTATGTGAGTACCTAGGATAATAGCTTTGAGAGTATTTACATCACTGGTTAAAGAAGAGAAAAATATGTTCATAAAGGCAGAGACTGAACCAAGATAAACTGAAGTACAATATGCCCAGAAACTAGCCAAGGCAAGTGGTGTGCCCAGCATTATTTAGCATATAATAATCAGTTTTGTGTTTCAGCCTGCCTGTAATACACATGATACATAAGATTCCTTGTTTACCAGCATAAAATTTGCATGAATACACTCGTGCTATAAGCATCTCCTATTCTTTTTGGGAAACCAACAATGAGCCAAAGGCAAACTGTCTTTTATCATGGAGACACTTTCTTGTTTATTTTATTTATTTCTTGCCAAATGGTCTTGCTTTCAAATATTCCTGGGCATATCACAATTCTAAATGATTGGTAAGTCATCAAAATAGAGACCAGGAAAAAATTGCCAGTCCATGTAAAAATGCAGCAGGTGTAGAGAAGGCAAAATAGCACAGTACAAACAGTGTCTCAGTCCTGGGCAGTGTGCCCCTCCCAGGTGAGGCAAGAGGAACAAACAGGCTTTTTAGAAAGAACAAGTGTTGTTCCCATTGATGTTCATAATAAATCATCATTCAGGAGATTCTGTCAATAACACACTGCCCCCAATCGCCTCATGCCTGCAGCATTACACTCATGCTATTGCAACTAGATGAGCTATCAAAGCCTCATGCAGTCAAAGAGAGTAGCTTAAAGAGGTACAATAACAGGCGATTTGCAAACAGCCCAAACCTTTAGCTTCTTCCCCCTTTCCAAAAGTGTGCAGTGAATTTACATTAACACCTGCTATTGGAGATAAAAGAATGGATTTGCACTGCGAGGAGAATGCCAAATCCTCCTATGAGTGACTCATTTCCCTATATTACAGGATATTTTGCTGAACTGGCAGCAGCATGTTGTATTCAGTACATTGGGTCAAATTTGGATTTTTAAGAATAAAAGTGTCAGTACAGCATTGAACACATAGAACCCAGAAGTCCTATCTCTCTGAATATTTGCTACATAATCACCAGGTTAAATCCACTATGTGAGTAGGTCATTTTTGTTGTCCAAGGATAATTTATATATGTACATTTTTTACTACATACTTACTCAGATTACTATGACATCTAAGATTTCCATGCTGTTAAATTCAATTTATTGTGGAACATAAGGGCAATTAAGGGATAGGAGATGGCATTATGTTACATCGAAGTGAACTACAGAAAAGGGGGCATGTAAGTACCACTTGCAATTTGTTTCACAAAAACTTAATTTTGAGTATTTTTTCCCATGAAATGACAGACACTATTTTGAACAACTATGTTTCAGATATTTTATTCAGATCTTAGTTAACTAGTGAGGGACTTACAAATCTTTAACCAAGGGTTGAGATAACTAAAAAATAACAACAACAAAAAAATTATACTCTCATGATCACCATATATAACACAAATTGATTTTAAAAATAAATTCAGTCCAAACATCTATCTACAAAATCTGAAACTTTCAATACAAATTCCCCTACATTATTTTGGAGGCCTTATCAGTTTCCAATTGCTGGGTAACAAATTATCAGACATTTATTGTTTGAAAATAAAATAACTTATCGTTTTGAATTTCATGTGTCAAAAACCTGGGCGTGGCTCACCTGGGGCCTCTGAGCAAGGTCTTTCACGAAACTGCAGCTATGGTTTGAGTCAGGGCTCACCTGGAAGTTTGATTCCAGAAGGCTCTACTGCCAGGTTTGCAACTTAGCAGAATTTCCGTCTCAAGTGCTGCTTCGAGAGTTTCTATCTTTATTTTTTTAAACTCCGCTGTTTATTTATTTTTGACAATATGGGATTTCTCCCCACAGTACGGGTAACCTTAGTTTTCCCACCTCCAAAGCGCCCATAGTCCTCCCTTAAAACCCACTGTTTTCTCCCCGCCTCCTATCCTCTATCTTCTCTCACTCCCTCACCCTCCCTTCCTCAAGTTTTAATTGGTGGGAAAAGATCATCCTAGTTGCTTACCACAGAGACTTTCCAAATATGATAACTTTATAAAAACCAGTAAAAGAATCAATTGAGAAGAGTATTTTGCTATGTTATCCTACCCAGTGTCAAAGGCAATATCTATCACAGTTGCTATATTACATGGCCAGAAGCAAGGTGCAGGTCTTGTCCACCCTCAGAAAGGACAATGACACACAGTTATGAATACTGGAAGACGGGGGTTATGGGCAGAGACATTTTACAGTGGCTGTGCCATAGCTGCATTGCCTCTTGATAAGACATGTTGATTCACACCCACCCTCTGCTGAATTTGGAGTCTTTAAGTGTTATTCAATTTCCAAAAATACTCCCACTAATGAATGGGCAGACTTACTCAGTGTCACCACCAAGAGCATAGAATCAAAGGCCACGACTTTGGCTTTGACATTGGCACTCCCCACTGGCTAGCCCTAATGACCCATGAGATTATTGCAGTTTATCAACCCTATCAGCTTTCCTTGTCCTTCTCCTTTTGCAGTCAGAGTCCCTTCACCTCACAGTGAGCAGCTCCTATGCTTACTTCTTTTCCCTCCTTCAACATTCTACAGACATTTCCTCTGCCCCTCACACTTACATATTTTAGCACCCTCTTCTCAAAATGGCTAAAATAATAAACAGGAATATATAATTAAAGATAATAGTTTTATGAATAACATTGATGAATATTATGGTTAAGCTGTGATAAGCATAACAACTACGACCAAGAATGAACTTTTTGCCAGTCACTACACTTTTTTCCTTTCCATTTAAATTTTACGGTTACAGATATATAAACAGATAAGTCTAAAACTCCATCCATGTATTTGTGTGTGTGTTTTTTTTTAAATCTATCTTGAGTAATCTCTTAATTATTTGTTATCTTTCACCTGTAGAGTGCCCATGGACTGGGGTAGGGTTGAAGAGAGAGAGAGAGAAATTTGCAGCAAACTTTGTCTCTTTTTAGAGATATATACATTATATATATATATATATATATATATATATATATATTTTTTTTTTTTTGGTCAGGAAATATAACATAGTATTTCATCACCTATATATGCAGTTTCTAATTCTGTGACTTAATAAACCAGTTTTGTGCTATTATTATTAAATTTCCATTATAAATAGGGATATAATATAAACATTGAAGCTATATTTTATTAAATCGCTTACAGAATCTCAAATATATTTTCACATCAGTCAGTCATATGGAAAGATTCCAGTATTATGTCTGTTTTATTAAAAAAACAAAATAGACATTTAATTGTTAAGCAAAGTTAGTAGTAATATAGCAACAGAAATTAAGTAACTTTGCAAATTTCAAGAGACCCCAGGCTGATATATTCTAGAAAATCCTTATGGATTAATTGTCCTTGAATTTGAAATCTTCAGTTTTGTTCATCAAAATTGAGTTCTCTTCTGCACAAACAGGAATAATAATGCAGATTGATGGCTTGCATGAAGAAGTGCCAGAAACAATACCTTGTTGAATCTCTATTTGTAGTGTTTCTGAACAGCTGCCCTCCCACATCCATGTGGATAAGACCCACACACTGTGCAGAGACTTCCCTCCTGGGAACACTAAGAATGTTTCCAAATGCCTGTCCATTTTTCTACTGAGCTCATTTTTCTAAAGTTGTAAAATTATTTTTGTATTGAAATAATATTTTCTTGCTTAATTACATTGCAAAATGCTTCTCTCAACTTGTTTTTTTAAATTTTTAAAAAAAGATTTATTTATTTATTTATGCATACAGAACTGGGGTACAAGCCAGAGGTGCATGGGCAGTGAGAGGAATCTCCAGACACAAAGCAGGCAGCAGAACAGGCAGATCGACTAAGTACACTGCTGAGGGGAGCAGTGGGAGCATCAGGAGATGTCTGCCATGCCATGTGGGTCACCTCTGGGGATCGAACTTGTGCTGAAGTGGCTTTAGCTTGTTAGTGTTGTCTTTACCCTGTGTGCTACTACGGAGGGCCCTGTTGTCTTTTAAATTTACTTATGTTGCCTCATCATAGAGGTAATTTTTAAAATAGATCTGCCACCTTTACTGCATATTGCTAAATGTGTATCCATGGAAATTAAATAGATGAATCTTAGGTTATTTTTATTTGGGGTATGGTAGAAAAAGAAAGGATTTGCTCTCACAGATTTGCTGTGTCTGCAACATTTTATTTCAATAGATAAAAAGACACATATTTATAAATGTAACATTTTAAACCTAAATGTTAGGAATAGAAGTCTATTATTTTCTGTATGAGTTGTACTATTTTATCATGTCTATATATTAGGGTGCAGTCTGAGGAGTACACTGGGACTCCCAAACATGCATGCTTTGAAAGGGTTCTTAGTGTGTAAGAACTTTTCACATATTCTTAGTGTGTAAGAACTTTTAACATGATGAGTGTGCATAGATAGAAGAAAGAGTAAACGTTTCCCAACAGAACATTTAAAAGCACTCATCCTCTTGCGGATTAATGCTCAACCAAACAGAATTGTTCCAGAACAGGGTCTCTAAACACCCAGAAGCTAATCCACAAGTCTGAGACACCTTCTTGTGAGGAACCACAGAAAAGGGTTAGAAGGGGTCTGGCAAGTCTGGGACACAAAGGGCAAAATTAAAGTATAAATCAAGATAAAGACTGTCATTGTCAGCCTCCCCATGCAGGTATCACTACATGTCTCTATTCCTAGTGTTTCTTAGTTCCTGGCATAAGTTCAAAGCTGAGAAGCAAGCAGGCCTTCTTAGTCACATGTCTGCTCCAAGTGTCTCTTCTAAGTTTCTGGAAGTTTCTTTCAAGACTTCTTCTCCTGTCACTGTCTCAGCCTTTAATGGGTGGGGCAGAGAACATAGAGTTCCACCCCCCCACCCCCACCTTTTTATGGAGATGTCACTGTTACATACAGTCAATACAGATGTGAGCCCACAAATAAAGACCTTATGGTACTGGTAGTTTCCATGTCACTAGTTCTCTGTCATTTCAGGTTGTTTCAGTCTAAGGGAGAGTAAAGTGAAAGCTGAAGGAAGAAGGAAGGCTGTGGCAAATTAGGGTCCTGTGACTCACCACTGCCCCATGCTAACCAGCTCAGATATCTAAACTCAAGTTTCCTCAATTTATTCTGTCAAATGTAGTTCTTTCTAATGAAGAATATATCCTGGAAATAAAGTAGTCTTAAAAGAGAAGGGAGGCGAGGAATTTCAAAGAAGAGACACTTCCTGGAGGACATTTGAAAATGCTGAAAGCACATAACAATGTTTTCCTGTGGATGTGATTATACATATGTTATAGCTACTGCCAGGAGACCACAATGAAATCTGTAGGGAATGAATGTAGGAATTTGTCTAGAGTTGTTTGTAATTTTTTGAGGAAATGTTGTTGACATGTTTGAAGTCTAGTATGAGGAATCTGAAGTTTTGCATAAAAGCAAGATAAGTTAGATTTAAAGGGCAAGGAAACAAATTGCACTGGTGATTTGGTCAAGATAAGATGCAAAAGAGCAGGCAACAAGTGGAAGAGAAATAAATATTGTCACATTTGGAATGTACCCAAGTGGGAAATAAAAGGTGATGCTGGCCAAAATTAAAGTTGGGGGGACTGCAGTTATACATTATCAACCAAAAAAGTAAGATAGGACTTCTTCATTATTCATTTAAGAATAGGAAACTAAGAAGGCTATGCAAAAGAAGAAAAATATTTTCTTTTAGGCATTTTTTTTTTTACTTTTTTCTGATCCTTTGGTTTCTCTATGATTTGCAGGTAAATGAAACCATAAATATGTATCTCCTTTCTTCTGACTTATGTTGATTAGCATAGTCCTTTCCAACTCCATCCATGTTGTGCAAATAGCATGAATTTATCTTTTCTGATCTCTGAATAGTATTCCTGTGTGTGTGTGTGTGTGTGTGTGTACCACCTTTTCATGATTCAGTCATATGTTTTGGGGCATTTAGATTGTTTCCATATATTGGTTATTGTAAATAGTGCTGCAATAAACATAAGAGCTCAGGTTTCCATTTGTATTTATGTTTTTGTATCTTTTGGACACAAAGTTCTTAGGAGTGGAATTGCTGGGTTATATGGTAGATTCATTTTTTAGTGTTTTGAGGAACCTCTGTATATCTTCCATAGTGGTTGGACCAGTTTACATTCTGCTAGCAATGTAGGTTTGTTAACTTTACATGTACTTTGGCTCACAAAGTTTTTCCTTTGTTTTCTTTAGCTATTTTGATTTTCAGATGATTTTATATATCTCAGTGACAGCAAGTTTCTGTTGTTAATCTATATAACCATCTTTTTTTCTCTGTTACATTTCTTAACAAAGGTGACAAAATTTGCCTTTTTCAACTTTTCATCCCTTCTAACCCACACAAATATCTTTGAACTAACGAACCCTGAGAGGCAGAGAAAAGAATTATATGTCACAATTCATGAAGGTGATCAAAGGCAGCAAAGTGTTCCTTAACTTTTGATCACACACACCTGCTCAATATCTGATTAAGAGAGCGTGTACTCTGTGTGTTCAGTGGCTGTGGAGAAAGTGTGTTGTGTAATATGTGTAGGAAATAGAAACACTTAACTTTACATCTTTTTAATTACAACTGTATATATGTATACATGCAAGTATATCTATATGTGTGTTTTACATATGTATATGTGTATGTAATAGGTAATGATTAACCTATCAGTCACCTTGTAAAACAATAAAGTAGCATCTAAGATGATGAGTATTCTTTATAGCACCAAATAGATTTGTGTTATACTATTCTTCCTGTATCAGGCTTAGGAAGCTTTCAAAAGAACAAGCCATTATGTGGTATGGAATAGAACAATAAAAACTTTCGAAGGCAGAAATTTCAGAACATCTTTTGTAGTTCTTATGATCACTTGTTATATCTTCTCAGTATTTTCAAAGTTCACCAATAAAGAGTTTACAATAGTCTTCAATGTGGGTGGCAAAAGTGAAATAAATGATAATGTTTCTGAGCTATTAAGGTAAAGAAATAGAAAATTGATACTCAAAAATGTACTAAAGGGGGGCAATTGAGAAAAAAAAATGATGGATTTTATTCCCTGATATATTTTTGTCCCCTATGGGTTACTGAACGGACCTTAAATAGTTTTTCAGTTGGGACTTCAGCCTAGGGAATACTTTATCAAGGAAATTCTACTTTGAAAAATGTAAAATGATGAAAAATAGCAGTAGTGCTTCAAAAAATTACTTTCTCAACTTTATATGAAAATGTAAGTTTTGGGTGTGTGAAGAAGAATGCATAGACAGGAATGGAAAGAAAATGGAAAGGAATGCCAGGAAAGAAGTGACTTAGGAAAATAGCATTTAAATCACAGACATCCTGGGTATGACTTATCTAATTCTACATTTGATATAGTGCACAGTATATTCCTGGCACTCAATCAATGTCTTTGAATATAGATAATGAAAATGTCCTTTTGCCTATAGTGCCATGTACAAATTAGATGCAAGGGTGAAATTCTCATTTTTCACCAAAGCTGGTCACAGATGAACACTAATCTTCATATGAAAATATTGAAGCATTCCCTTCATGTCCTTTTAATTTTGCAAGGGACTTAACCTTTTATTCTCCTTTTAACTAACCACTTTTCTTTCCCAGGGGGCCATTTCAAAACAGTTCTTAGGAAAAAAAAAAAAATCTTGTCTCTAGGGCATCATCTGGAAATTGCCCTAACAGTTTGCAGTCCAAAATGCATAGCCAGGATTTTGTGAAGAATTACACAGCTACCCAACCACTTCAAAGCTGGATGGGGTTAAATCAATGCCACAACAATAGATGTTAACTGCTCCAGTGAAAGGTTGTTTCACTGAGTCTGCAAACACTGTTTTGTTTTCCCTGCCAATCACCTGAACAATAAATCGCCAGTCACATTAATTTAGACAAATCTTTCAAGAGGAGAGAGTGGCGCAAATCCAGGCAAACAGAATGTTATTTGCTCTCTCCCTTTACAAAGTCACCAGGAAGAGCAAAGATGCAATTAAGAAAACAATTAAAGTATCTCAACTTATGTCCCAGCCTCAGTCTCCCCTCAGATGGAAATTTTGCTGTGGTAGAGGTCAGGCTGTCTTTTCTGGAACTGAGTCTGTGCTTCTTTAAGTTGGGAGAATGCAGAGACAAGCATGTCATTTTAGCTTTTGCAGTCTCACTCAACTCATAGTCTTCCACACCTCTGCTAGAATATTTTTATTCTGGTGTTCAGTATTGTCATTATCTATTTAAATTTGCTTTTTGGTGTTGATAGTCAATTTCCCATGCCTTTCCAGAATATGTACAAGGCCAGTAGGACACAATTCCTAGAGTACAGTACCTACTCTGCTCTCATTGGTCAAGTGACTCCTGCTGCCTGAAATGTCTTTCAAGGCACCATATAGAATCAAATCTAGATCTCAAATCCAGTTCCAATAGCTTCCTTTAAACAAATCCTAATTTTTCTTAACATGTGTGATCTTCTTTCTCTGAAACCAATATTGATTCTGTTTTATATATATAGTATTTTTTTCTTTATTTATGTTATCATTTTTCCAGCTACTATTAAACTGTTAGATCCTCCCTCAAGGAAAAAGAATCTTGACTAGGACATCACTTTATCTTTGTTTTATAATAGATTACCTTGAACAAGGCAAACTTATGATAAGAGAACATAAAAGTAATAGCAATAATAATTTGCACTTACATAGTGTTTAATTATACTTTGCTCTTTCTCCATATGTGTGTGTGTGTGTGTGTGTGTGTGTGTATGCTTATCACAAAGCTAAGAACTTGAGTTTGTTATTTGTAATTTAGAGACATGCATACTCTAACATAGAAAGACCAAAGAACTAGCAAAGGTATTATACTTTCATAGTCACACCTTTGCTTTCCTTCCCCTAACCTCGGGCAACCATTAAAATTTTCTCCCTCTGTATACTTCCATAATTTGAAAATGTATAAAATCTACACTGTGCAACATTTTGAGATTAGCTTTATATTAGCTTAGCATAAAGGCTCTGTAGATTCTTCCAAGTTGTTTGTTTCATGTATCTAGAGTGCATTTTCCGCTTCCTGCTCCTTTTCTTCTCCCTGCTCCCTCTTCCCTTTTCTCCTTCCTTTCCTTTTTCTTTGCTGAATGATATTTCATTCTATGGTATGGAAGAACCTCTGCTGATATAACCAGTCACTTGTTGAAACCCACTTTGGGGTGCTTTAGGAACAAAACTATAGGATTTTGTGTGAACAACATATTTGTCTTTGTGATAACTGCCTAAGAGTACAAATGCTTGGTTACATAGTAATTATATGTTTAACTTTCTAAAAATGCTAGATGATTTCCAGAGTGGCTATTCCATTGATATGTCCAGCAGCAATGTAAGAGAGATTGCTTTTCCACCTATTTGTAACATTTATTGTTAGAAGCATTTATTATCTATTCTAATACTTACATAGTATAATTTCATTGTAGCTATAATCTGCATTTTCCTAATGACTAGCATTGCTGAATATCTTTTAATGTGTTATTTGGCATCTATATATTTTCTTTGATAAGTCTTTGGCCCATTTTTCTAATTGAATTTTTTTTTTCACTTACTGTTGAGATTAAAGAGTTTTGTGGCTGATCTTTCATCCTCATAACAAAATCTTCTCAGGACAAAAGTTTTAAGTTCTATGAAATCCAATTTAACCTTTTATTTTTCTTTTATAGTTCATGCTTTCAGTATCATATCTAAGAATGCTCTGTTCAACTCCAGGTCAGGAAGATTTTTTCCTGCATTACCTTCTTAAAGTTTTATAGTTTTACATTTAGATCTTTGATCTGTTTGGAGTTAACTTTGTATAAGGTTGAGGTTTAGGTTGAAGTACATTTTTATAGATTTTGTTTAACTATTAATGTCCAATTGTTTCATCAGTTTTTTGTTTGTTTGTTTGTTTAGTTAGCTGCTTTTTACCCTCCATAAACTGCTGTTGCACCTTTGACAAAAGTGACTTGTGTGTATTTAGTGTGAGAAAAAAATTCTACAGAATTTCAGTAAAATTCCATATTCTCAGTAAAAACTATAATATGCACTAGCATTTTTTTGGGTGGGGATGGGGGTGACATAATACTTATGCTAGTTCCAAAAAAACTACCCACAGATATGATTTATAAGCAAAAGGACAATTTCCATATGTTTTTATAGAGTATTAGTTAAAAATACAACTCAGAGAAGAAAGGACCATAATTATTCTTTCAAAACCTTTCTTTTCAGGCCTTCCTGGTGGCACAATGGGTTAGAATGAAGCATTGCCAGCTAGTGGCAGCTACTTCAGTGTGAGTTCAATCCGCGCCCCGGTGGTGACCCATATGACATGGCAAATCTCTCCTGGCCCACCCTCTGCTCCCCTCAGCAGTGTACTTTGATGATCTGCCTGTTCTGCTCCCTGCTCCATCTCTGGTGAATCCTCTCAATGCCCCTGTACCTCTGGCCTGTACACCACATCTATATGCATAAATGAATAAGTAAATCTTAAGAAAAAAAAATGTAGCTTTAAAAAAACAAAACTTTCTTGTCAGATTACTCCCTGTCCCATACTAGCAAATTCTCCCCTTCCTGCTCCCTTAGGTTTTCATGTCTAAACTATGAATTTTGCATAGTTCTTCACGAGCAAGTTTTGGAACCAGGCTCTGGCCAGACTTGTATGTAGCCTTTCTTACTAGGAATTTAAAAATTAGAAGAAAGGGTAAAAAGAGCTAATGGTTTTTCAATGAGTATAACTTGTCAGTCAAGATCTTGTGATATTAATTTGTTAAGCTACTATAACCATTTAGCAATGATTTAGTTTGTATATTTAAAAAAGTACAGATTTATTTGCTTGAGTTCACATAATTACAAAGAAATTTAGTCATCACCAAGGTAAGCTATCACTGATATTAAATGTTATGTTTTTTTTTTTTTCTGTTTCTTTTCCTAGATTATTACTGATTACTCAGAGGCCTAAACTGCAGTTCCTGAGCTTAAAGTTTTTGTTAATAACTGCTACTTAGAACCTCCTTTACACAATTAAAATGGATCACTCTATGTTCCATTTCTTCAAAGTTTTTCCCTGGTGAAATAGGTAGTAATTAAATATATACCCTCCTGACAAATTAGTTAAATGTTTCTTTTCTCCAAGGAAACACATAAATGTATTCTAATTGAGAAAACACTTCTAAAGATGATACAAATATAGAAATGTAACACAAAATAAAAAAAAATAATAAAATCCTCTTCAGGGAGACAGAACATTACCTTCCTTCTGACAATACACCATGAATTCTGCAAACTGTATCTTCAAATATTATAGGCACAATCTCACACTCTGCAAAAACATGACCAAAAAACTAACTAAACATATAAATAAAAGTAGCAGTCAACAAACACCCAAAGCAATGGGTATGGACTAGATGTTACAAATTCAATTATTTTCATTGGGGTTTATACAATGGAAATTATGAGAATAACCCTGTTTGACTCACCTGACTGGCTGTGAAGCAGCAAGCAGATCATGCTTGAAAGTAATCTTTAGAATGTAGATCACTACACAGAAATAGAGCACAATTTTTATAAGGAATTCACCGTAACTTTCTCACTTCTGGATAGACTCCACAAGGGACTATGATCTCAATGTTTTGTGTGGTGTGTCTTGAATGATAGAAACCTTATATTTGATCAATATCATTAGAGTTCTGAATTAACCAAACATATGTCTTTTTTTAAAACATCTATCATATCAATAAATGTCAATCTTTTACAAAAAATCCTTATTCATTTTTTCACAATATAGGATTCCTTCCCTCAGGTGCAATCACATAGTTTACCCACCATCAAAATGCACACAGTCCTCCACCACATTCTCTTCTTCCTCTGTTGCCTCCTCTTTCCCTCTCTCTCTCTCCCTCCTGCTCCCTGCTCCAGAGCCTCAGATCTATGGTCTGTTTTCAAGGATCAGTCTTACACTTTGTCTTATTCTTTGTTTGGTCTCTCCAGATTCTTCATATTAGTGAAACCATCTGGTATTTATCTTTCTCCTTCTGGCTTAGCCTTGCTTAAAAAAATCTCTTCCAACTCCACTCATGTTGCCACAAATGGCATGTGTTTATCTTTTTTTTTGGTTGCTGAGTAGGTATGCCATTGTCTATATGCATCATATTTTCTTGACCCACTCATCTGTTCTGGGGCATTTAGGTTATTTCCATATCATGGATATTTTGTGCTCTTTGGCTAGAAATCACTGATGTGTCACATGGTAAATCTGTTCCTAGTCTTTTCATGAATCATCATACTTCTTTCCATAGGGACTGGACCAAAGTCAGTGTAATAGGTCAAAGTGTAATACGGTTTATTTTCCCCTCCATACTCAATGTACTTGTTGTTTATAGTTTTTTCAATCATTTTTGAATAGTTAATTTTTGATCAATACTACTTCCCCCC
>NW_004567102.1:39859908-39863372 GCF_000260355.1 Condylura cristata
CCATATGGGTCAATTCCCTGGCCAGGTATTGAGCTAAGGCTGTGGTGGCTGGTGATAGCTTGAGAGATAAAGACTTTAACCTCTGCACCACCAAGGAGGCTCCTAGACCATAGAGCTATGAGAAAACTTGACCCTGCTCTCAAAGCACAGAACACAGTCATCCACAAGCTAATGGGTTAGTTCTGATTCACATTATTTACGAAAATAGTCAGTCACTAGCAGACAATAGTTTGTCAACACTTGTTCAAGCTAGGCTCACCAAAAAAACTGCTAATCCAGCAAAAATAGAGGAAAGGCCCAAACAAGCAATATATAGAAGATATTGACCAATAAATATATAAGAAGTTAAACGAAAAACTCTTCATCAAAACTGCATTCTTATTTATTAATTAAATCATAAATGTACACATTAAATAATAAATGTGCATATACCTTTGTTCCATGATCTGATTATGAAGAGAACATAGAAAAGTCTGTTCAGCAGCACTCAGACTGGGCAGCCAGCGCCTTGTCCCCTGGGCTCAGCCCTGCTTGTCCAGGACTATTCCCAGGAAAGGGAGAGCTTTTGTGAAGTCCTTTGTCACATTTAACCTAGCCATTCTGGGTTTACTGACAGGACACTCCAATGTTCTAAGTCCTTAAAATAAAGTAAACTGTGTTAATGTCACAGATTATTTACAGTGCTACCACATAGTGTGTCATCCTTACTTTCATTCAGCAACCACTCGCTGAGTACCTACTACGTGCCAGCTCTGATTTAAGAACTACAAATAAAAAGGCACAAGATGAACATTCTTATTTTGTAAAATGGCACAGTTTAACTCATGATAAAAGGACATAGTAATGAGGTAATACATAAGAAAGGCTTTTTCAAAAAGTGTAAATTTCTATATAAATAAGAAATATTGTGTGATTAAATAATTGAGTTAGCAGAAGATTACACTCTTAGAATTGGGTATAATCAGATTAGCAAAAAAATACATTGGTCAAGAGAAATGAAAGCAGACATTATAATAGCATTTATTGAAATACTTGCTGTTCTTTGTTTAGCCTTAGATTTTAGTTAAGATTAAAAGGCCTTTGAAAATTATCCAAAATACTTAAATTTTGAGAGAAGGGAGACCCAGGCTAAGTTGATAAGCCTGGTCAGATTAATTACTATAAAGTAAACTCAGAAATCAATCATTTTGTTAAAATCAAGTCCATTTAGAAATGTTTTATTGGCAGTCACCACTACAAACCACTTTAGTTTTAAAGATGTTTACTGACAAATTACTTTCTTACCTAACTTTAAGCTTTTAAAAAGGGAAAAGACTCTATTATACTGCCATTCAGTGTGATATAGTGATCTGTTTCCTACTATAAGTAATTAACATCTCTTTCCTTTCCTTTAAGGGTGAAATTAAATTCAAGCTAGGCATCTTTATTTATTTATTTATTTTTTATAATTCCATATGTGTTCATAGAAATCAGCAACAGAAGCATTTGTTATCCAGATTCAGGGAGAATGTGTACTGAGTATGCCTCGTCGTCCTACACATTGCTTTGTGAAGTGTTTGATTCTGTCTATGGGAGAAATGTATTTTTGGTTCCTCCTTGATGCCATATTATTGTTGCAGTTAACCTGGACTTCAGACACATGCTTCCAGAGGCTATGAACCCTGGATAATTTAATTCCCTATCCACATTGAATCATCCTGCGTAACTACTTGAAACAGCTTTGGAAGACTAATAAGCCTAAAATGCTCATGTTAAGTGGACTAACCTCATGCCTGAAAATTACACTGAAACCTTGTCAGGAAAGCACCATCCTTGTGGTGGCTAAATTCCCTCCAGAACCATCTGGACCTTCTCAGAAGGCAGCTCTATGAAAACACTGAGATGCTGTGGAGGATAAGCCATCCTCATTTGCTCCAAACCTCACCTGAGATACTCACAGTTCAGACTCAGGTCCCTCTGGGTGTTTTCTTTTTTTCAACAGGGCAACAGAAATTCTCAGGGACAGGCTTAGCCTGTGTCAATCTGCTGTACACTGTAGTGTGTCTCCCTCCACACCCCCATCTCCTCTTGTGTATCCATAGTTGCCACTTTTTAAAGCCTATCTGATAGATTGCTATTTCAAACCTAAAAGAACAGGGTCATGAGTATCAATCATAAATTAATCCAATGTGCGGAGAAAAAAATCATCAAAGTGCGTTGCAATTTAGATGTTATGATTGCATGTTTGCTGACAAGCACCAGTAATATGCCTTTGGAAAAGCAGTATATTATTTAAAACAAAACAAAACACCATTTATTTTTTTTTAAGATTTATTTATTCATATAGAACTGGGGTACAGACCAGAAATGTGGAGGCTGAGAGAATTCACCAGGGACAGAGTGGGGAGCAGAACAGGCAGATCAACGAAGTACACTGCTGAGGGGAGCAGTGGGAGGGTCAGGAGAGGTCTGCCTTGCCATGTAGTCACCTCTGGGGGAGGCAGGGATCGAACTCATGCAGAAGTGGCTTAATCTTCTTAGTGCAGTGCTTTAACCCGCTGCGCCACCAGGGAGGGCCACACCATTTAAATTTTTAAATGGGACCAGAGTCTTTCAGTCTTTAACACAGGCACCGTCAGATCCATGAGAATATGACCTAAATACAGATTTGGGTAAGGTTCGTCACTCCTGTAAGCATATTCAAGAAAGCATGATGTTAGGCGTGGTGACACAGCTCGAGAACACAAAAGCCAAAGACCCATGCAGAAGAGCACAGCGCATTGACACACATCAGTACATGCTGTCTCCTGTACAACCTCACACAGTACTGTTTGATGACACGTATTCAAGAACTTGAATTAGGCTGTTTAAAAAAAAAAAAAAATCCTTGATAATGGGCCTTCCCTGATGGTGCAGCTGGTTAGAGCATGGCACTAAGAAGCTAAAGCCACTTCAGCATGAGTTCGATCCCTGCCCTGGAGGTGACCCATATGGCATGGCAGATCTCTCCTGAAACACCTGCTGCTCCCCTCAGCAGTGTACTTCGTCGGTGAGCTTCTTCTGCTCCCCACTCTGTCTCTGGTGAATCCTCACACTGCCCTTGCACCTCTGGCCTGTACCCCAAGTTCTGTATGCATAAAAAAATAAATCTTAAAAAAAAAAAAAACGCCTTGATTAAAAATGGGGGTGGGAGGAGTACAGGGGTGATTCGGTAATGGGAAACCCACAGGAATTACAATTGAGATGGAAGAAGGCACAAAATGATGTAAAAACAAGCTATTATATTAAAAAATAAAATTCTAGGCAGTGGAACAATAATAAAGTTTGAAATACTCAGTAGACAGTAATATTGGTTATATAACAGTGAAGGTATCTTTGAGATGTAACCAGGCAGCTGGTGATCTTACTAATCAGAGCTCTAATGACATGAAGGAACAGAGATGAATAATACATAATATGGACTTTATATGGATGATGAAAAAAAA
>NW_004567102.1:39864252-39875575 GCF_000260355.1 Condylura cristata
CCTATAAATCTGTAAATTGCTTCTTAGTGTGCAAATTGTATGATTCTAGACTTTTGTGTTTTGTTAAGGACATCACAATATATTCAATTCATTATAAAATATCTATAAAATGGACCCAGTTAAAGTGAAATGCTGGGCCCAAGGTAGTCTACTATAATAGCACTTATTTCTTTCATATGTTTTTTGCTTTGGTATTTTCAAAGATATCTGGTACCTTAGGAGGCCCTTTGCTTAGGCAGACAGTGATCTTTGGGTGAAAAATAATAGATTTGTGGGCCCTCCCTTGTGGCACAATGGGTTAGGATGCAGCACAGCAAGCTGGTCACAGCTGCTTCAGTGCCAGTTTGATTCCCTGTCCTGGTGGTGATCCACAAGGCACAGCACACCTCTTCTGCCTCACCTGCTTCCCTCAGCAGTGTTCTTCATCAATCTGCCTGTTCTGTTCTCCACTCTTTCTCTGGTGAAGCCTCTTACCATCCCTGTACCTCTGGACTGTATCCCAGTTTTGTATGCCTAAATAAATGTTAAAAAAAAAAAAGAAAAAAGAAAAGAAAACAATAGCATTGTGAATTGACCTCTGGAGGGTGGGCTAATTTTCACATGATTCTATGAAAGGCTGGTATTTCAATAAAATAATTCTGAAATTAGATTTTCTTAACTAAATTCTGGAGTTGGGTTGTTGTGAACAATTTAAAGTTTAAAAAGAAACACAACCTTTAGAAACTTAATGCAAATTGACAGAGGGGACACATAAATAGAACTCTACAGAGTTTCTCATCTTCTTTGAGCTTCTATAACCAAAAATAGAACATACCCAATGGTAAGAAGAAAAAAAAAACAAGCATATTTATCATGGGCACAGTAGTTTTATATACAAATCTGATTTTAAGCAAGAACATCTGTGCAAACAAGATTGTAATAGGTAATTTCAAAGTGAGAAAGGAAGAGAAAGTTTGTGGATTGGAGTTTAATATAGACATGCTAAATGTGCACACCTACTGTAATGTGAGGTGCCTGACATAATTTAATAAGTTTAATGAAGATAAAAACAAAAACTAGAAAAAAAAGATCCCCCCCCTTGTTTTTATAGATTGTAGTTAAGAGAATACAGTATTAATATCAGTAGCATGTTAGGGGATACATTTTACTATAATTTGACTCCTGTTATTCTGGGAGTTGCAGTGTGGTTAAAGACATATGAGCACACTATTCTATCTGGGTAAAGGAGGAAACCATGGACTTTTACAAAATGATAGAGTATGGTCATCAATGTCATTCCATCATCAATCTTATGGGTGCTCTGGTGGTGGTGTGATATGATAGTGTATGTCTATAGTGGCACAAACCAATGTTACCAATTAAAAAAATAATTTAAAAGTTAAACCAAAAAATCTACATTTGAACTGTTGGAAAATGTCTATCTTCAAGAAGTAGCAATCAGTGAAGAAATTATTTGTTTTCTATGAATAATTTTGTGGTGAGAAAAAGGAGAAACTTCTGAAAACTGCACAACTGTGTGTCTGTCATGTTTGTGAGTTGCAACTCATGTTTATGGGCATACTTTTAGAATAAGGGTCTCCAGTAACCACTGGTCTTTCACCTTCCCAAATATCGGTGCTAAATTAACTTTCTAGAATCAAAGAATTGTTTTAAATTTATGAACAGTGATTCTCTTTTATCAATTAAATGTGTTAGAAAACAACTTTTTTTAGAAAACTTAAAATGTTAAAAATTAACTATATTTCTATTTTTTGTTCATAAAACAAAAACAAAATAATGATGTATTCTTTGTGTGAATGTACCTCACCTATAAAAACTGAAAGTAAAAACTCTGAGGACAGCGACCAGTTATTTTCTGAGAAAGTGATATTGGTCTACTGAGTCCTTAGTTTAACTCTGATTAACTTCTTTAGTAAATCTCTCTCTTGACAATTTTAAACATAAATAAATGCATAAATAAATTAATCATTCCATCAAAATCCAGCAGGCCCCCAGCATAAATACTGGAACAGCTTTTTGAGTGAAAAAAAAATAGATTGTTAAATATAGAAGATAAAGATGATTTCCAAAAAGAAGTAGTAGTTTGTGCCTTTGTAGATAAATGAAATAGCATCAATATCAGGGGGACTGTAAGTATCTAGGTTCTTCCCCTTTTTCTCAATGATCTTTATTTAGATGATACAGTGATAATTAGAACAAATATAAAGAAAAATACAGCATCTGACAAAGGACTGATTCAAGGATACAGTAAGAACTCATAAATCACTACTAAAACAGAAGAAATAATACAACCAAGTAATGTGCAGAAGACTAATTTTTCTCCCAAGAAGACATATGGACTACAAACAAGTACATGAAAAAGTGGACATCATCACTTATCATTAGGAAAATGCAAATCAAGACCACAATAAGAATGGACCATATCAATAAGCCCAGAAACAACAAGACATGAAGAAAAGGGGACATTTTTCAAAGCTGATGGGGATGTAAATTTAACTAGCCTTATGGAAAGCACTAGGGAGGTGATTCAAAACATTAAAAATGAATCTGCCACTCAACCCTTCATAACCCTGAATAACATGTAAATTAAATATAATAGTTTGTCAAATTTTATAATTTTTCCTATATTAAAACTCTATTATTTTTGTCTGTAATTTTTTCACTCCACCAAGCCACCTATTCCCATGCCACATCTGGTTCCCTCCCTCACATCTTTCACCCTTTCTCTTATCTCCTCTGATAATCATTTATTTTATTTTTGCTGAGTTCAAGTTTTATTCCTCTATTGTGTATATATGTTTTGTGTATATATAATTGTTTTGTGTATAAATAATTGTTTTTTGGGTTTTCATATTCCACAGAAGAGTGAAGCTATCTGAAATCTGTCTTCAATTTTTGACTGATTTTACTCAGCATAATCCCCTTAAGGTCCATCCTATATGCCACCATTTTATCATTCTTCATAGCTATGTAATATTCCATTCAGTATGCTGAATATGCTTAATTTTGTTGGGTACTCAGTTGGCTCCATAATTTGGCAGTTATGATCAGTGCTTCTATGTACATATATGTAGCCTTTTTTTTTTTTTGAGTTTTCATGTTATTTAGATAAATGCCTAATTGAGGTATTGCTGGAGCATACAGAATTTTCATTTTATTTTATTGAGAAATCTCCATACTTTTTCCACAGGGATTATGACAGCTTACATTCCTACCTACAACAGGAGTTATTTTTTTTTCACTGCATTCTTGCCAACTTTTATCTATTTATTTATTTAATATGGGCCATTCTCAGAGTAGTGAGGTAATATCTCAGTATGACTTTAATTTGCATTTCTCTTATAATACATGATACTGAACACTTTTTCATATGTCTGTATGCCATGTGAAAATCTTGTTTAGAAATGTGTTCCTTTTTTTTCCATTTTTTAATTGGGTTGTTTCTTTGTTGTTGGATTTTGTAAATACTTACACATTTTGGAGATGTGGGAAGAAATAATAGGCAGTATCTAAGTGGAAGAGTCAACAGCACGGAAGAAAGGATAGAAGCGTCACTTAAACAGGAGGAAGTAGAGAAATGTAGGTGGGGAGATGGATTATGTACTTTTAGACAGAGAAATGTATGTTTTTTCAAACTTTAAGTTCAACACACACAGACAAAACCAAACACATATGCAATATACACAACCCTTATTACCAACCAAAAATTCTGAAATTTTAATTTTTATATTCTCTTACACACTTGCTTGTTTGAGTAAATTATACTATTATCAGCTAATGTGTACCATATAAATTTTCTTTATTTGTTTTTCATTTCATCTTTGAAGTGCTAGCATTTTTCAAGATGGTTTGTATTTTTTCCACTGTGTTCCCAGACTCATAGTTTCAAACATAAAAAATTAAACAAGAGTCCTGTCATGGTGAAAAATAAAGACCTGGGCTTCTGGTAGCACAGCACGTTAAAGCACAGCACTAAGAAGTTAAAGCCACTTCAGCATGAGTTTGATCCCCGCCCCAGAGGGGACCCTCATGGTGCTGTAGACCTCTCCTGACCTGCCTACTGCTCCCTTCAGCAGTGTACTTGTTAGTCAGCCTGTTCTGCTCCCCACTCTGTCTCAGGTGAATCCTCTCACTGCACGTGCATCTCTGGCCTGTACCCCAGCTCTGTATGCACAAATAAATGAATCTTAAAAAAAAAAAAAAAGAAAAGAAAGAAAAAGACCTATATTACATTTACCTTTTTAGTATAAAAAGTGGAGTCATGTTAAATCTTCCTAGACTATGTAAATTTGATATGTATTTTATTTGACAGCCCTTAATTCATCTGTGTACTGCTGGAGCACCTTTGCCTATAACTTCTATTCCCAGCAACTTTTCTGCTGGAAATGATCACATGAAAGCTCATTAATGATCTAAAATAAACAAATCAGCATAATTCAACACATAATTTAAAATATATTCATATTTAATGTGTGCCAATAACATAACATAATCATTGTAGACTAATGAAAATCAAATGAGTTTTCATCAGTATTTACCAATTAAGATTCTTTAAATATAAATGCATAAAATTTTTGATTAATAAAGTAACCTATGCAACAGCATTGTAAAACAGAAAAAGGGTAAGTCTATTACAAAACTGGATGAACAGGTCTTCCAGCAAGCTTCTAAATCTTTCCATTAGCTAAGCAATTCTGTCCATGCAAAATTTCAAGGTGGCAAAGAAATCTTTATTAAGATCTCAAAATTTTGGTTTTGAAATGTGCAATTTCTACAATCTATCTGTGTGCAGGCTGAGGAACAGTTTTGGAACTACAAAGCTGGCATGCTTCAGATGAGTTTTGCTATCTGCCACATAAAAGCAAACACTTAAAGTAAAAGAACACTAATAGGATAGTGTGCACCAAGAGACAAAAAAAGAAAAGAAAAGAAAAGAAAAGAAAACACCCAATGTTAACCATCTTCTGTGAGTAAAGGCCTAACCAAATAGGGTTGACCCAAAAGGAGGCCTCTGAGGCCTGAAAACTAGTTAAGCTCTAAGCTGTGTTCTGGCAGGGAACCATATGGAAGGGGCAAAAGAGGCCAGCAAAACTGGGACAAAAAGAACAAAATCAAAATACAAATCAAGATAAAGTTTGCCATTGTCAGCCTCCCCACGGGCCTCTCACCTGTGTCTATTCCAAATGCTCCTCTATTGCTCAACTCCACCAATCTCACTCCATGTCCCCCAGGTCCCCGGTGCACATCTAAGGCTGAGAAACAGGTGTCCTTTCTCACATGCCTCTCTCACGGCTTCTTTGAAATCTCCTCTTCAAGACTTCTCTATGTGTTCAGGTTTTTTCCAGTTCTTCTTGCCAACCAGCTTCACCCTTCATTAGGTGGGGCAAGAACCTTCACTTTTCATGGAGAGGATAGGAACAAAACCAAGATGAAGTTATTTTGTACCAACAACTAGGCAAATAACTATTCAGAAAATATTAAAATCTTTCTCAAAATCTTCCAAGAAAAATCAAGTTTCACTTTTCATAGATGCTTTTTACTCTCTTCAGGACAGTTAGGTTTCACACATAAAAACAAACAATTACTAAACATGATATTAATTTCAATGTACTCAAATATGTGAAAAACAAACTATTTGGATCTAAATTATATATATACACAGTTAATAATTGAATGGGGGTCTTCATGGATACTTCCATTCTGAAATCAATCAATTATTTAATTATCTAGTAGCAATAAGTCAATAATTTAATGTTAATATCGATTAATTAATATTATTTAATGAATAGTTAATAAATTAATTATTTATTCTGTAAAGTATCTGCTGATTATATTACAGTGGATTTTCCTAAAATGCAAGTTGTATCCACAACCATAAGGAGAAATCCTTCACAGTGTCTATTTCCCATGTCCACTGCAACACTGCTTTCAGTTATTTTAGTCCACAGTTACCAACAGACATGGGAATTTTTACAAACCTCTGGTTTGAATTGTCTCCTCCTCACTCCACCGGAGCTCCAGGTATATTCAATGCTGAAATAAGAGCATCTACTCATATACTATAAAGGTGTATGAGGTAGGAAGCTTTGTATCATCCATAGTGCTGTTGTGTAACTGCCTGTTTAATCAGAGGGGGAGAAAAGTAGAAGAACTGAATCTGGAGAAGTAAGTTATAGATTACCCATATGTGCAGGCTTCATTTTTAGAGAAAATAGTAATCTAACCTATTTGCCTAGTTTTTGAAAAGGCTGATTCTATTTCATCTCAATATAACACTTTACAGATAAATTGACTTCCTTTACTTCCAAATTTTTCACTAAAAAACTATAAACTATAAACAAAATGTAATGAAATCATAGAAACATTAAAAACAAGAAAAGATAAAGGTAGAAGAGAAATTTAATTTATTGCTAATGTACAGAGAGTAGATGAGTTCATATTTATAGACAAACAAGGGCAAGGGCATCATCAGGTTAATGAAAGAGCTGTTCATAGAACAGCTTGGTCTGCTGGCTTCCTAGGTCCCTACCAAAGCCTTGAAAACTGATTTTCAAACAAAATTAGACAATAGCCATGGGAAAACATCTGATGGATTATTTGAGCTAAATAAGAAATCTAGTAGAACTTTTTTTGAAACTTTACCATGAATCCAATAGGGAAAAAACATCAGTATCATTCAAAAAAAAGTAATTGTAATTATTACTTACATAGTACCTTAAAGGTAATAAAAATAAAATACAATAAACATATTTGACATTTGTTGGATGACCTGAAAATTGATGGTTAATTCTTGATGAAGACTTCTAAAGACTATTCTTTCTGGCTACAAAAATACATTTTGGGGTAGCGACAACATTTGACTCTCCCATTAAAGAGGGATGATTTCTGAAACCCCCCCCCCAAAAAAAAGAGTATATGTGATAATTATTAGGAAAACAAACAAACAAACAAAAAAAGAAACCTTAGACAATAGTTATATAAGCTAATCTAAAGACCGTTGTATAAAAAACAAAAAAACTTATAAATATGAATATTTGCTTATTTTAGAAAAAAAAGTAAAGAACTGTAGAAAACAGCTTACACAAGAAAACAATGTAATAAGAAACAGAAGAAACATTAAAACATAATTTTAGTGATCATCTTAAAGATATTTAAGATATTACTTGAATGCAATAAAAATAACTGGATAGAAAATATCATATGAAAGGGTCTCCCTGGTGGTGCAGCAGGTTAAAGCACTGCCAAGTTGGTGCAGCTGCTTTGGTGCAAGTTCTATCCTCAGCCAGGAGGTGACCGCATGACACAGCAGACCTCTCCTGACCAATCTGCTGCTTAACTTAGCAGTGTACTTCATAGATCTGCCTGTTCTGCTTCCCACTCTGGCTATGCACCCCAGTTCTGTATGCATAAATAAATAAATCTTAAAATAAAAAAAATGAATTAGGAAAAATAAAAGATTTGGGGGGAAACTAGTAAACTAGTTTTAGTTTTACAATAAAAATAAAATAGCTAACTGAAAAGTTAAATGGAATATCAAGTAAATTATTTTAAGAGTAAATGTCATTGTTAACACAGACCAAAATGATAGCATGCTAGAGTATGATCAAATCTATTGGAAGCATCATTTAGAGCAAAATAAAAAAAAAAAAATCTAAAGGACATTAACAGGATACATTAAAAGAAAATACAAGGGAAAGGGGAAGTACAGTGATCGTAGTGACAGTAGAAGAAAAATAGATCCTAAATTAATAAAGGCACAGACACAGACACAGATTGCTGAAATTCACTTTACCAAATATGGTGAGAAGAAAGAATACTAGCCTCATGCATCCTTGTGTATTTGAGAAATCCAGGTGCCTTGAAGAAAATGAAAAAGCTTCCAGAGAATCAAAATGAGATTTAAACCAAATTTTTCATTGGTGATTGTGATTGCAAGAAACATAATGTTAAATTTCTAAGGCTGAAATCTTTCAACCTACAATTCTATTCCCAATTGTATCAGACACATCCTATATGTCTCCATAGATCTTTTAGAGCCATTTGTAGCCAAAGTGGCTATGCCATGCTATATGGACTCTAATAATAATCTAAGACTGAGATAGAACAGGCAAGCAGAACCATAGTCTCACCTGTCTTTCTCTTCCAAACTGGAATTGTTACAGGGAAACCCTGAAATGAATTCAAGGCATCCTCTCCCCTCAACAGAATCTTCATTCTGATTATGCTCTCCTGAGCAGCTAAGGAACTAACCTAATGAAAAACAGATGGTAGGTAAGTTACCTTTCCTCAGAGCTAATATCGACTAATGGAAGAGAGAAGACTAGAGAAAAAGGCAGAAAATAAAATGGTTCCCTTCTTTCTTCCATGATCTGCTTGATTCATATTTGTTGCACACGCAAAGCCTTCACAGTTAGTTACACACATGTGGATTTACTTTCCATTCCATTTCCAAGCCATGCCTTTTTTTTTTTTTTTTGCTGCTTAGAATTGCAGCTGTACTTAAGTCTTGCCTCAAGCTTTACTTCTGG
Source organism: Condylura cristata (assembly GCF_000260355.1). Lineage (NCBI taxonomy): Eukaryota > Metazoa > Chordata > Mammalia > Eulipotyphla > Talpidae > Condylura > Condylura cristata. The sequence continues at coordinate 39,872,781 of NW_004567102.1, forward strand.
AAAACCTGGCCTAATACACACACCTATTGAGTCAAGTGTGACATCAATTAATCTTATGTAAGAAAGTTCCCAGTCTTATGTTTTGGACTTCTTGGTTATCAAGTATATTCTTGAGGAAAGACTACACCAAAAGCATCAATAGCAACAACAAAACTCAACAAAAAATAAGACATTTTATTCAGGAAACAATCAAAATCTGAATTGAGAAGAAAAGCAGTAGCAGTGAGTCAACTGCACCACAGACATCGAATGCATTTGATACCGATTACAACAGGAAATCAGAAGAGTACAGGAAATATGTCTTCAAGAAGAAAATATTTTCAGTTAAGTAAACAATATAATTAGTGACCTGGAAGGCTTTAGAAGTGAGAAAGGCAGTTCAAAATTTAGAGGCTATCACAGATCTATACATGATTCCAATATTATGCAACAGAAAAATGTCCTGATTCCAGATAATGGGGGGAAGGGTAGATTTCAAAAGAATACATTGGAACTTAATGTTTAAACATTCTTTCCAGAAGCACACTTCTAGGGTCATGGAATTACATTTACTTTATTCTGTCAAAAAACTACTTGAAGTGGTGTATATGATACTACATTACATGTTGTTTACTATTCATTGTTTCAGAGAACAAAGAAGAAAAAAACAGAATAATGGGTGACAGTCATAGAAAACAAATCAAATAGGAAAAGATCTGAAACTGTTTTTAAAAATGGCATTATTTTTCACTGAGGTGATAAAATGCAGAGAGCAAAGTTGAGAAAAGTGTAGACATGCCAATTTCCTTATGACTCACAGCAAGAACTTTCAGCAAAGACTCACAAGTCAATGTGACTAAACTAAGTTAATGAATCCATACATTACATTATAATCATAATGTTAGCTTGTTTAGAAACAGCACTCAGATTAATTAAAAATAATAAATATAAATATCAGGAGTTAAACATAGGCAAAGAAAATGTTAAGTAGGGTAATTTTGCTATATTTTTCTTACATAAAAGAGAGCTAATTTATACAACATAGAATGATAAATCAATAGGCAGATATGCATTTTTTGTTATTCATAAGGTATTGAGAAGAATAAACCCAAAATTGTATGAAAGTTGTTTTACTAGGAGGAATGGACATTTTGCCCAAAGTGATTAATTGGCACAAAAATTCTATAGGCTTATATTTTCTAGATTCCCTACCAAGCACTCTACCTATTTTAATTACATAGCAATGATTTTAATTCCATTTCTAATTGTAGCTGAAATCAGTGGATTTTGGTTCAAATTGCATCGACTAATTATGACTATATTGTCTCTTTTCAATAAAATTGGATTACATTTTTTCTATGAGAGATATTCTAGGAAGATGGAAAAAATATCAAAGAAGTTGCAAAGAAGAATTTATAAACTCAAAGGAAGCTCTGTTTCCTTGGACATATTCTTTTCCAGAATACGATCTTTACTTTTCACATCTTTCCAGTGTCTCTTACTGCCATTTCTCATTTGTGCATTTATATTGATCATAAAACTATATATTACATTCTAATAATCACTCTTTGAATTTTTCAAGTCAGAGAAATAGAATATAACAATTAAAAGTGATATCACAAATGACAGATGTATTGCTATGAACATTTGGAGAATTTTCTTTATTCAAGCTTATAATTATTTGACATTTACCATTTAAATGACTATTGAGAAAATGGAGTGGAAGATTAAAAATTATCTGATGTATTTATACTGCTTAAACCACAACAATTCATATCATTCAGAAGAAAATTACACCTGTCTTGTTAATAACAGACTAGGCCCATGAATTATTCAGATGATGACTGTCATTGAATGACCACGGCCTACATTGGAGATTTTCAGATATAGCCATCAGAGTAAAGGTTCATATTCAATGAGGATAATATTATTTACAAAGTAGCAACTCCTTTTACTCCTTTACTCTTTCTTTGACACATAAACTCATCACCTCATCCTTTAATTCTTAGAGTGTGAGAATTTTAGTCCCAAGGACAGTTTTTCAAAGGTTATTAGTGATTGAAAACAAATGGTTATAATGAAAGTGGATTTGCAATCTTTATTCTAGCATTTACTCTTCTGAAGCTATAATTATGAAACCATCCATGTGTGTGCTTTTATAACATATTATGACAGATTACATCCCAAGAAAAGATTATTCCCTGGTATAGTAGTTTAAAATATGACTTTTCTCCTTTTTTTTTTTCACTACAGTATTCCAAACTAGGGTTTGATCAAAAAGAAGTCAATTGAGAACCTTAAAAAAAAAAACTTCATTCATTGAAAGTAGCTTGTTAACAACTTCATTGTGCCTAGTGTGTTTCTCCACAACTTTCCAAATATACATATATATATAAATCTGTGGGGACAGTATGATAGTGAGGTAAAGGGTCGCTACCTCCAATACCCATTTATCAAATACCCTGATATAAAAGGAAAAAAAATTGTTATTGGATTCCTTACCCCTCAAGCATTTTAAAACATATATTTTTTTTATAATCCCATTTTCAAATCTTTAATCTTTTAACAAACACTACAGAATAGAAGTGTAGTAGGACTCCCTTACTGTTAGAAAATTGTCATTTCACTTAAGTGCTATGTGGGGAAAGTGTGTGTGAGTGACTGCTTTCTCATTGAACTTTCATAAGCAATGATCATTTACATTGTCCTTTTATTCACTAATGGGCTTAAAAGGGGAATTCAAAGACAGAGTTAATCGTGAAACCATCTGGTATAGAGTGGATTAGCTTTCAGGCAGGCTTTTAAAATCTCAGGAG
>NW_004567102.1:39875675-39897153 GCF_000260355.1 Condylura cristata
GGCTTTTAAAATCTCAGGAGCCCAAAGTCTGGAAAACAATGCTTTTTTTTTTTTTTTTGGTACCCCCGCCCCCTTAAAAAATCTGTTAAATTGCTCGGAGTAGAAAAGAGAGTCAAATAGTTTGAAAGAGGACAAATGAAACTTTGTCTATTTCATTGACTAATATTTCTGTGTTAGAATTTTTTCTGTCAATTTAGAGCTTTCTTTTTAAAAATTCATTTTTTGCAATATTTATGTCTTGAGAATTTTTCAATTTTCTTAAAAAAGATGTATGTCGAATCCCTGCCTGTCTTTGTGTGCTTTGTCATTGTTGTCCACTATTCCTTGCAATAAAGCATATTTTATTTACATCAAAACTTATCTTAATAAACCAATGAACCACATGGTAGAAATGAAAGAACTCCAAAGCTGAAGAGGAAAACAAAATAAAACAAAACCAAACAAAAGACTTGGGTTAGAATATCATCTCCACAATTGGAATGACTCACCTTTTCCTGTCTTCCTTCAGGGACACTCCCTCCAGATTCTCCCATGTCCTTCCAGTCTTCTCTCTTCTCCCAGCTTTCTTCATAAGGTCACCACACGTGCAAAACCAGCATCCTGAGTGTCCCCGGGTGGGCTGTGCCATCTGGTGTCATTAAGAACAAGGATGCGCTGTTCATCCGGGAGTGCAATCAGACACTTTATGTTGCTACAGCTGTCATCCCAGCACTGTGGCTTCCTGCCATCATGGCTGCAGGGGCTAACTTTGGCTCTGGGAGGACTGGCATCCCTGGAAGAGGATGCACCTTGCACATACAGCCCCCTGCCTTGTGCTGGACAGCTGGTTCAACACTTGGCAGATGGATGTAGCTCACAATGAAGTCTAGGCAGTTGAAATTATTTCTCAGTTTGAGGGATTATGGTTCTTTAACTTTTGGAAACCTCACCAAAAACTTTTTGATGTTCCTGTTTCACATGTAGCTTGGCCATAGAAGGAGCACAGAGATTCTAAGGTTCATTTGTGTCAGATTCATGTCAAAATTTCAGTTCTATACCACTCCCCTTCACCACATACAGCATCAACTAAATCCAATGGCTCCAGAGTTTGAGTTTTAGGGTGAACTGCCATCCAAGAATTGCCTGTGGACTTGAAAACTCATAATCTCTTTATTGCAGAACTTCCTCAAACGCACAGAAACAAGGGGAGAGAGCAGGAATGGAAGAGAAATAAAATACACTCAAAAAGTTCCACCACTTGGACAACTGTATACCCAAGCTGGTGAGTGGGTGCTTTCATAGGGATACTTTTCTGGAATATTATACAATGTTTAAAGATGTGATAGTGTCTCTGCCAAGAGAAACTTGTTAATTATTAAAACTCTTACAATGTTTTTAGCTTATGATCAATTAAGAGATTCTTTTCAGTGAACTTACTTTTAAAAAATAATATACAAGTGCTGGATAGCCCCACAATCTTGGAATCCCTATAGAGTAATAGTTCCTATTCAAAGGCTTTCAAGCCCCATGTGGTTCTAACATAAGCTCTTCAAGTCCTCTCATTTCCATATAAGAATACTGTATTATTCCAGACTCCACAGGGATGATGTAATCACGTAACCCTTCTAAGAAGCCATGATTACAAGTGAGGTTACAGAGTCACATGATACAGATTTTACATGTTAGATCACAGACAATCCCAATTCTAGAATTCTAGATTCATGCTACAAATATATATTTCAGCATAGGTAACTGTTTATGTATAATGCTTTTAACATTAACATCAATTGTTTTTACACATCTAACAGAGGCATGTAACCTGAACAATATCTTGAAATGCTAAATGACTTTATCCATTAGGCAAGTATATGGATTTTGTTGATTAGATATGATAGGTAGTCATTCACATCTGGAGTCTGCTTAAGTAAAACTCAGTTTATATGATAGGTAAAGTAGTTGATATCTATTTGTATTCACTTTTTTAGATGTGAAGCTTAAAATAGTTGATCATTTATTTTTAAAATACAATTTCTGACTGTGATCTTAAGAAGTAGAATTTTTTTTCTTAATAATTAGAAATCAGTTTAATTTTTTTTTCTCTGCTAAAACTGGCCAATGGAAGAAAAATTTTGGAAATAATAGCATATTGGAATTCATTAGTTTTTGGTAAGTCCCAGGTCATACTGCATAAGCTGGGTTTCTCCAGAGATATTGGCTTCTCAGCCACACAGTAGCTTTTATCCCTCCCTTTTCAAACTAAATATCGACTTTTCAGTCAGAACAAGTTTATGTTAACAAGTAGGTTCTCTTAAACCAAAACATCCAAGTTGTTCTTCCAGAAAATTTGAACCTCATAATTTGTATTTTCAAATATTCTGCCTTACGGCACAGTGGGAAAAATGTAAACAATACTTTTATATAAAACAAGCCCCTTTTGATTTTTGCATTCATTATTTACATGCACTTCTCATTTGGTGAATTAGTAGAAAATTATATTTCTCTACTAGTCAAACTTCCAGATGGGTACATAGACTTTAAGTAAAATTTTGATGAAAGAAAATATACTTCCTTCTTTCAGTTTTTTAATGCTGTATAAAGTATAACAAACAATCAGTCTGATTATTTTTATTAAGTAATTGAGGAATACATGATTGGTTAAAGGAAGATTTGCTAGGTAGAGATTGGCATCCATTTGTATTTTCACTAATCAAAAATTGGTATCAAAAATTTGATACTGACAAAAAATTCAGTTAATAGAAATCTAGTGGCATAATCCTATGCAGAATAAATAAGCAAATTAAATTTAAAAGATGAGTATTTTTAAAATGATGAAACTATAGGGTGTCTCCAAGATCATAAATATAGAAATGTAGCTCAGATTCTTAACATGAATGGGAAACTATCATGAGGATAAACAATATTATTAGCTTTCATATCTTCCGTTCCCTTCCCCCCACTTACTTTAATTTGCTTTTTCTATAAAATAAATTTCTCTCCTATTCTCTATGACAACTTTACTGTTTTCAATTGTCTTGTCTTTTAAGAAGCCTGTCCACAATAACATGGAATACGTTAAGTCAGCATAAAATTCCCAAGAGGAGAAACACTGATGACTGGCTTAGATCAAGGCTCTAACCTCGAACCTGAGAGGAAGGCAGGTTATGTTGTACAGAATGTGCCAGATTCCAGAAAGCCAAGGGAAAATGTACCCACTCTCCTTCCTTAACTTCCCTATTCCATAAAAGTTTAACACTCTTCCACTAACTTTTTTTTTTTTTATCAGTTGGAAAGGTGGCTAACTCATGCTTAAATTCATGTGAAGTCAATAATACTAATCTGACTTTTTCTGCTTGATCTAATCATATGATAAGCAAACTTACAAACAAAATGTACAGATAGTTATTTTTTTTAAGCACATGAACCAGTAAGCTGTACAACTTCATTATAAATTCACTTATTATGTTGACAAATAATTCATTCCACTTCAAATATATTCCAGATCCAATATTGGTGACTAGGATTTAAGAATGAGCAAACCAAAACCCCCTTTTGTATAGTTTCCATTGTAGTTCAGGGCAGTAACAATAAAAATCAAAAGATATAAATACATTGAACAAGTTAGTTGAATATAAGCACTATGAAGGCATGTAAAAGAGATTAGATTTAGGGTAACAAGAGATTAGATTTAGGGTAACAATGTCACTGAGGGCCTATTCATAAAAGATAATCAGAAAAAAAAAATCTTTCTGAAAAGGAGAACTCTTAAGGGCAGACTTTAGCATCAAACAGGTCTTCGGTAACAGCATTGACAAAAGCCCTGAGTCAAAAGAAGAGGTGTGTGTGTGTGGCAGAACTGAGACACGTGTGGTATTATTTGAGTGAAGGGAAATATGAGTCTTAGGAAATGATAGTTAAGAATATTGAGGTGGGTGGGTGTGGGCTCTGAGCTTTATAGTATATGTGTTACAGGGTAACCCAATGTGAACTGGTGCCTGTCTGTGGGTCCTCACCTGCGTGCTTAAAATTCAGTTGTACTGCAGGCACACACAAAAGGGTCAATAACAGGTTTATTTACAGGGAAAGGAAACGGTACAACCCAGGGAAAGATTGAGAGATACAAGTTAACTAGAACACTCTACCAGCTCTGCTGACTTGGAACTCCAATACACTGATAGCTCATCAAGAAGCAGGAGACCAGACACCAACCACACAGTCCAGAGTGCCACATGGTTCAGAGAGCCACGTGGTCTAAAGAGAGCCACATAATTCAGAAAGAGAGATGGTCTCACATCACTCTTTTATATCTCCCCAAAAAGTTCCAGAATGATTGTCCTTGGATCCTTGCATTTATCTCCGAGGTATTGATGGGAGTTGTAGTTTACTGGAGTAGGGGGTGGAGTCCAAAGAACTCTGCAGAGTTCCTTCAGGACATCATTTCCCCCTAACATATGGAGACTATTTTGCATTTTATTATGTGTGTGACAAGAACCTTTGAGACAATTCTGAGAAGAAATAATACAATATAACTCACTGCTTGTAAAATCACTTGGTGGAGCAAGACTGAATCTGTATGACAACTTAGGTCACTGCAATATTGTGCTAGTGTATGTTAGAAAGGCTGGTGGTTTGGGGTAGGCTGGGAGAAGGCTTGCCAGAACATTTTAGATTTAAATTAAAAAATAGACTAGGATCTGAGAAAAGATAGGTAGGCATCAAGATTTTAGGTTGAGCAGTTAGGAGAAAAGGAAAATTTTTTTCTGATTTGAATAAAATCTTGGAAAAGGGCAGGTTTTAAAGAAAATGGGAAAACAAGATGGATAATAACTGGCATGTAGATTTGTGTAAAAGTACACACATGCTTATTAACTTAATAAATAAAATAAAGAGGTATTAACACTTGCAATAAATTTTTTGAAGAAAATAAAATTCAACACTATAAAAAATAATGAACATTATTACTTGAACTAAAATTAGGGCTTTTTAAAGACAAACTGTTGGCTATCGGTCATTGATTAAGACAAAATAGGCTTTGGTAGTGGCAAAATAAATAGTGATTTTACCATATTTATGAACCTAAGAAAATTCTGACTTATAGAAGTTATTTGTCTTAATTTATCTCCTGAACTCCATATAAAACATGTCCCATTGGGGCACCTGCATTTTAACATTGCCTTCTTATTTTAAAAGAACTTTCCTTAATGAGCCTTATTCCTTCTTATACTGCAGGAATAAATGCACATGGTATCAGGACAGGGACAAGGCAGGGAACCTGTCAGCAAGAGCAGATCAAGATTCTGAGGGGCAGAGCAGAGGGGTGGAGCCTAACTGGAGGCAAGCAAAAAGTGAAAGCACTATTTAGTAGCTTAGACAATTGTTGTCACTTAGAGAACAAACAGAAATGTAGTAGCCAGTGCTTCTAATTTTATAAGAAAAAAGTCATATTTTAAAGAAAATATATAAAATATTTCAATATTTAAATGTTAGCTGGGTCTTAAAAAGTCTATATCAAACATGCTAACTTCTGTCTACAAACAGTCAGTATGGAACATCTCCAGCAAATTAGTCGCTTTACTCTTACAAATTGATTCCCTCAGTGCTATTAATATCCATTGTACCTTAGCAAAAAAGTACTTACTGATTAGAAGCTGTGCCTAAAATCCCAGGATTATAATGAAAGGGAGGAAATGCTTAGCTAAAATGGATAATATTCACTGAACAATTTTATGTGTCAGATACCAACATGAAGAGTTTTACCTACATTATCTTTTATTATCCTTAAAATTAATGAGCCTAAAAATTAAATGACTTTTCCAAGGATTTATGACTAGTAAGTAGTAGGGCTGGACTTTGAATAACATTAGTCTAATTCTAAGGCCCAAGTAAATAGCGATGATGCAATAGTGCCTCAAAGAGATTTAAGATATCCAACTCTGAGTGTTTTGGCCAAGGTATTTCACTGAACATGCTCTGTATCTTTTTATTATTAGGCGGTGTAAACTTTTTGTGATAATGATTTTGCCTAGCTCTAGAAACTTCTAGTAGGTTATGAAGACTAAAATGGTAGGTTAGGGGTGCCTTTTCTTTATTTTTGAAGATTTATTTATTTATGAATACAGAACTGGGGTACAGGCCAGAGATACAGGGGGTGAGAGGATTCACTAGAGACAGAGTGGGGAGAAAAACAGGTAGATCCACTGAGATGCACTGCTGAGGGGAGCAGTGGTGGGTCAGGAGAGGTCTTTCCTGCCACGTAAGTTACCTCCTTGGATGTGGATCAGATCAAACTTTTGCTGCAGTGGCCGTCGATAGACCTACAGTGCTGGGTTTTAACCTATTGTGCCACTGGGGAGGGCCCTATGGGTGACTTCAAATCCAGAGTGTACATGAAAGGTATTCACATCTAGCTACTTTGACTTAGATTTCTAAGCAGCTAACTCATCGTAATACACTTCAAAACCTGTGATTTCATAAGAGATGCCTCCCTAGTGGCATAAGGGATTAAATCTCAGTACTATCAAGCTATCAGCAGCCACTGCAGAATATGTTCAATCCCCAGCCAGGGAGCTAACATATATGGCACAGCAGACCTCTCCTGTCTTGCCTGCTGCTTCCCTCAGTAGTGTACTTCAGTAGATCTGCCTGTTCTGTTCCCCACTCTGTCTCTGGAGAATCCTATCACACTCCCTCTCCCTCTATCCTACACCACAATCTTTTATGCATAAATAAATAAAAAAATGTTTAGGTTCTAAAATGACAGCCCTTACTCAGCCACTCCTTCTTTGTACATAATAATCCTGAAGATGAATTTCTTTAAAACTAATATTGATAATTGGTAAGTTATTCTTTTCTCATCCAACTTCTAAATTTTGGCCTTTCCAGGTAAGTAAGATATGAAAAAAGTCTGAAATATCCTCTTAGGTAATATTCCTTCATATTAATTTTTGAAGGGTTTTTAAAATTATCATTATACAGGCCCTCCCTGGTGGCACAGCGAGTTAAAGCACAGCACTGAGAATCTAAAGCTGCTTCCGCATGAGTTCGATTCCCGCCTACCCCGGAGGTGATCACATGGCGAGGCAGACCTCTCCTGACCCGCCCGCTGCTCCCCTCAGCAGTGTACTTCGTCGATCTGCCTGTTCTGCTTCCCACTCTGTCTCTGGTGAAGCCTCTCACTGCCCCTGAGCCTCTGGCCTGTACCCCAGTTCTGTATGCACAAATAAATAAATCTTAAAAAAAAATTATCATTATACAAATGGAACATATCACCTATTACAAAGCTATATAATAATATAATAAGCACTAAGACATTGGAGTGAAAGTAGACACACAGTTCTATGAATAGACTTTTGCTTTCCAGAGTGTATTCCATGTTTATGAACAAAGAATTTTACATCCAACAGCAGTTAATAGCCAAAATATATAAATAATGCATACCACTTAACAAAAAAATGAACAACCTGATTAAAAATTTGGCAGAGGGCCCTCCCTGGTGGTGCAGTGGGTTAAAGCATAGTACTAAGAAGCCAAAGCCACTGCAGCCTGAGTTCAATTCCCGCCTGCCCCAGATGTGATCCACATGGCAAGGAAACCTCTCCTGACTCACCCACTGTTCTCCTCAGCAGTGTACTTCGTGGATCTGCCTGTTCTGCTCCCCACTCTGTCTCTGATGAACTCTCTTACTGCTCCTTTACCTCTGGCCTGTACCCCATTTCTGTATGCATAAATAAATAAATCTTAAAAAAAAATTGGCAGACCATTTAAATAGACATAGATATATGAAAAAGATGTACATCTTCCCTTATCTTAAAGGAAATGGAAATCAAAGATATCATCACTTTATGCCTGAAAGAATGGCTATTATCAAAAAGAAAAGAAACAGCAATATGGTCAAGGATGTGGAGGAAAGGGAATCTTCTGTTCCATTGTACACTGCTTTTTGGGATATAAATTAGTACAGACACTATGGAAAACAGTATGAAGATTTTTCCAAAAATCAATAACATATTTACTGTATGATGCAACAATGCTATCAATGTGCATTTATGTAAAAATGATAATGCACTAATAAAATATATATAGAACTGTTATGCTTATTGCAGCTTTATTTGCAATAGTCTAGACATGGTAATAAACTAAAATTAAGTGACAAGTATGGAAACAAACTAAGTGTCCATCAAATGATGAATGGATAAAGAAGTATGGAATATATACAAAATGGAATAATATTCAACTATTTAAAAAAGAAAATCTTGTCATTTGTGACAACATAGATAGAAGATGAAGCAATTATGCTAACAGAAGTGTCAGAGGGAAAAAGATTAATACTATGATTTTACTGTTATGTGGAAGACAAATGAACAAAAAATAAACTCATCTGACAAAGAATAGTGGTTACCAGGGGGAGGGAAGATAGGCAGTGGGGGAAAATGGTTAATTTTATGGTGAATAGAAATGGACTTTTGGTGATGACCATAATGTAGTGTGTACAGATGTTGAAACAAATTATACCTGACACTTGTATAATATTATAAATCAATCTTACCTGAATCAAAATAAAAGAAGGAAAAAGGAAGGCAAGGAAGGAAAAATGGAGTGAAGAAGGTAAGGAAAGAAGAATGGAATGAGGAAAGGAGGGAAGGAAGAATAAAGGGAGGAAGAAAGTAGGGAGGCTTGAAAAGACTAGTAGCTTTAATAAAATCCATTAAGAAACATTCTCTTCTACCTGAAGGGTTTAGAATATATTTTAGCAACCATCTGTTACTCTTACAAAAGCATTTTGTTTTTCTTATTGATTAATATAAAAATTACTTTACTCTATTGAAAGAAATTTCATTGGGTGTAGATTGCTGGATTGAAATTTTCACTTAGTTTAAGAAGGTATTCTGTTTCATTCTCACTGATATTTTAAAATCACTATTTAATCTAATCTGCTTCTCTGCCCATGGTACATTCTTATTTCTGTGTTTTTTAATATATTTTTTCTTTATTTTAATTTTTATTAAGACACAGTGTGCATTGATTTTTATACTAATTGAAATATGAATTTTCTAAATTTGATTTGCTATTGCAAATTCTGAAAACTTAAATGCCAATTACCTTTAATTATATTCTAAGTTATCTGATCCAACTCTAAAAACTTAGTTGTTTATATTTTAGAGTTTATTAATCTACACTCATGTTTTCTAAGCATTGCTTTATTACAAGTATTTCCATTTTCTCCTCTCTTGCTGATGAACAATGAAAAAAATTTTTGGCATGTGTGTTTTCTTTCTTATGGATTAACTATCAGTATTTTAATTGAAATAATCATTCAAAATATTCTGATGCTTATATTTAATTTCTTAAAATTAAATGTTATTCAATTAATCTATTACTCTAACAGAATAGACTTTAATAGCATTTTATCTCTATTTACATTTCCAAGCTCTTTGAGTCTTCTTTAAATTTATTTTTATTTTCTATAATTTATAATGCCAATATTAATTTTATTTAAGAGTTTGGATTTGTTTCTTTTTCTTTGTAATGGTTCTCAAAGCTAATTATTGCCTTCCATGTTTTATAGTCTTTCATCATGATCTTCTTATTTTCCTTAGACTTACCTGAAATTTTGCTATTTCCCTATAGAAGCTGTGTGTGGCTCTCCCTGGTGGTGCAGCATGTTAAAGCAGAGCACTGCAAGCTGGCTGCAGCTGCTTCAGTGAGAGTTTGATCCCCGCTCCAGAGGTGAGCTACATGGTGTGGCAGACCTTTCCTATCTTGCCTGCTGCTCCCCTTAGCAGTGTACTTCCTTGATCTACCTGTTCTGCTCCCCACTCTGTCTCTGGTGAATCTTCTCACCACCCCTGCACCTATGGCCTGTACCAGTTCTATATGCTTAAATAAATAAATCTTAAAAAGAAGAAAAAATTGTGTTTGTTACTTCAATCAGTTGAGTTCACAGTCTACTAGGACCATTTTTTTTTAAAGATCTATTTATTTATACATACAAGTACTGGGGTATAGGCCAGAGATACAAGGGGTAAGATGGTTCATCAGAGACATAGTGGAAACAGAATAGGCAGAAGCAAATACATTGCCGAGGGGAGCAGCAGGTGAGACAGGAGAGGTCTGCTGTGCCATGTGGGTCACTTCCCAGGCCAGGAATGAACTCATGCTGCAGCGGATGGCTGCAGGTAGTTTCATAGTGCCATGCTTAATCCCTTGCACCATCTGGGAAGCTCCCCTAGGACCATTTTAAATTAAAATTAAAAATTGATATAATTTAGATTTCACAATTTATATGGATTCAAAATACCAATCCATGGGTCCTTAGACTTGTATTTACTCTGGCAAGATACATCCTCTCTCTTAGCCACTAGATCTAGGTCCAAAATAGATTAAAGGAAACCCAGGTGCAAATTTTTAAACTCATTTGAAGGACTCTAAACATGGATGCATCCTTCAAAAAAAAAGACGTGCATTGCTTGTTTAGTCCAAATGCTGATCAAAATGATGCAGGCCAGTCACTCTAAGGACTGGGTTGCAAAGGTAAGGATTAGGCTTTACTTTCTTTTCTTTATACATCCCCTGTAATCTCTAATAAAAAAATTCAGTTTCCAGAGTTATCTACAGTTCTCTGGACGCGAACCAATACTTTAGCATTTTTTTTTTGTTGTTGTTCATTAATACTATTATCACTTTATTTTTGACTTTGTTTTAAAAGTAATATATTTTTTAAAAGATTTATTTATGCATACATACAGAACTGGGGTACAGGCCAGAGGTGTGGGGATGGTGAAAGGATTCAACAGAGACAGAGTAAGGAGCAGAAAAGCCCTGACTGATGAAGTACACTGATGAGGGGAGCAGCAGGGAAGACACAAGAGGTCTGCCATGCCATGTGGGTCACCTCCAGGATGGATATTGAACTCATGCTGAAGTGGCTTTAGCTTCTTAGTACTGTGCTTTAACCCTCTGTGCCACCAGGGAGGGCCCAAAAAATGATATTTTAACTGGTATTTAATGTTAGAATTACCATTTAGACTCTCTAGTATGCCATATTCTCAGCAATGAAAATCCTGCTTTCCACTTTAAAAGTAGTTTGATAACTACCATTTAAGTCATTCTTAAATAGAACATTAAAGAAAAATAGTGCCTTATATGGGTGGGAAAAATGAACTTTCCACATTAAAATAAACCAAACACTGTCATATTTACCATTGTGCAAATAAAACAAAGCAAAATCAGTGTTTATATAATTAAGGCTGAATCTGTATTTCAAATGTGTGTATTTGTATCCTTAGAAGTAACAAGGTGGCTATGAAACACCAATCTGTTCTATGATTAATGAAAATGATTCTTCTACTTACACTTTCAGGGGGATTTAATTGCATTTGAAAAATGAGCTTGCTAACCAAAATGAATATTTGAAAAGCTGTGTGTGGATGGTATATTGCATGATCCTGGACCAATTCCAATTCCCTACATTTTTGGGTCATGCCCTTCACATATTGTAATATTGTGATTTACATTTATATATACACCTATCTTTGGTCTAATCCTGTTTCTGGCACTGTCCCTTTGAATTGCCTAAGTAAAGAGAAAAGGTGTCTTTTGTTATAGCAATGACATGAGTTTTGGAATGCTCTTAGGTCACCTAAGGCTGGGGAACCTTTGTAAGGTAACTGAATTTGTGATTAGAGATTGTAAACTTTCAGCTCCACCCCTGAGAATCCCTGGAGAGGGGAGAGAAGCTACAAATTGAAATTAATGGGCTATAGTCAATCATTTAATCAATCATTTCTATGTCATGAGCCTTCATAAAAACACACAAGGATGAGGTTTGAAGATGTTAGAACTGGTGACTCTATGGAAATGCTGGAAGGGTGAACCCCCTCAATGAGCATGGAATCTCTGTGCCTTCTCTCCATACCTCAATTTATGTATTTCTTCTACCTCCCTCTTCTTGAGTTATATCCTTTGCTGTAAGTTGATAATCCAGTAAGAAGTGTTTTCTCTGAGCTGTTCTATGAAATGAGTCAAACTAGAGGAGTGGATTGCTGAGAACTGCAATGTAGAACTGAATTCTCAGAAGTCCAAGAAGAGACAAGCTGGAGTTGGCATTAATATCTGAAAGGAAGGGGAGGGGATAAGTAGGCTTATAGAAGCAAAACCTTAACATGTGGATTTTAATGCTAGGTCTGAATAGTGTCAAAATTGTGTTTACTTGTAGAACATGCATCCAAAGTCTAAGAATTGCTTAGTTTTAGGAAAACCCCAACATAAAAAACTGTAAATTATAATTGATCAGAATAGTAGACATCCTCATGACTACTTCCTTGCACTCACATTGAATTACTCTTGATGAATTGCCTGAGTCATGAAGCTTTCATGAACTAAATAGGTTTCTCTGTTCTTTGAATAAGCACTATTTTGTGAACAAGAAACTAGTGTTCTAATGAGCTTCTGACTATGAACTAACAAATCTTACTCCACAATGAGTCTTGAATTATTGATATGTTGATATATAAGAAGTCCTAATATATTAGAAATATAGTCAGTAACTTTTCCTAATAATAAAATAAAAGCACATTGTACAAAATCAATGATTTATTCTCTGAGACCGCATGGTGACCATTTATAGGATCTAATTGTTCCTTTGGAACTAGTACTTGTTAACATTATCTTCAAAAGTTTATGAAACTACCAAAAAAATTGGCATTCAGAAAATCTCTTTCGTTATTTGTCTTAATACAAAAGTTGATAGCAACTTGCATTTTGTATTTTCTATAGCTACATCTACATCCTTAAAAAGTAAATAAACTTCTACATCTCCTTTAATGTAATGAAAGAATCATGATTTACAGGACAATTAAAACTTTCTCTCAACTGCTAACTAAGACACAAAGCTTTCAAAAGCCCTAGATTGTCAGTAAGTAAGATGAAGTCCCATTGAAAAATCAAGACCCATCCTGTGGCCTGTTACATTAAGGGCAAAGAACAGGTGCAAGGCCTATATTTCTGACTGCTTGGCACCTTGTTATTATTTTTATGAATAGTTTGTGGATCCGGAACTCTACAGGGATCCAGGCCTTTCCTTGTGCTCAATCAAAGGATTAGTGCGATTCAGGCAGAGATTGAATCTTTGTGGAAAATAGTGCATGCTGTGTTCTATTAGAAGGTGCTGCTGAGTGAGAGTCATTACTAATAACAAGGCAAAATTACAGTCTCTTGAAATGAGAAACCAGTAAACAAAATAATAAAAGTAATTTTAAGTATTAAATGACAGTACTACAAATTATATGTAACTTATCAGTCCCATAATGAAATAGAGTAAAAAGAAAAAATCCATATGGTCCACTCCCTGTAATTTAATTTTGCCTAATATATTATTTTAATGATTTTTAAAATGTGATTAATTAACAAATTGCTAATTCCTTCAATAGCCAATATCTATATTTAACACAGATGTATCATTTTTACAAACTAGTACTTTATGTAAACTGAAAAACATTGAAATCTTTGAAATGTCTTCTTTATCCAATCCAAGTTATCAGTGCCTAATGATGCTAAGTGATGAATTAGTCCAATTTTAATAGAATAATCAGGGCCTAGTGTTTCTATTATCCTTCTCAACACACTTCGCATCCATGCCATTGTTGTGCTGATTAGCCTTCATTATTTGTAAAGACTTTGTAAATTGTACATAGGCATAACAGGTGATTCTTGTTATTTGGAAACCAAGGATGTTTGATAATTTTTCAAGTTTGCAGAAACTACTAAAATGTCAAAATAATTTCACTGTAAGAATGATGAACTGCTTTATTCAGTTCAGTTTGATATACAAATAGCTTCTTTCGTAGTACTCAAGAACAGATGAAGTACTAACACTAATATTACTTCTATTACTACTACTAACATTACTAATACTACTAGTAATAACTTCATGCTTAAATCTGTTTAAAATTAAATTCTACCTATTATCTATCACCTACTTATTACCTGTATTACCTGTTAAACTCTTAATAAGAGTTATCAATGAATGTTATCAGTGAACAGGAGAAAATTTCCCAAACCATTTATCTGGGTCTGGACTAAGGAACAAATTCACATCAGACAGATTAGTAGGAGACAAAGTAAAAATTTGGTAATATACATTTGGACAATTTATAGAGCTATAAATTCTGAATTAATAGAAGAACCGAAATAGTAGAATTAATAGTTCTCCTGTGATAAGAAATGGGGGGTATCAAGGAAAGAGGAGAGGGATTTCATTTGATAAAGTTTGGGGGAAGACTTCACACTTACTCTGAGTGTATAAAGATGAGTTTGTCAGAGATAATATGTTCACTGATAAATTACAGTGAAGACTAAGAGCTTCTCTTTAGCCTCCTCTATTGCATTCAACTTCAAATAATCTGCATTTTTTTCAGTAAGGGAAACAGTTTCTCTGGCAGTCTCTAAGACCTCAGTGATTTATGTTCCACATTCCAATGTGACATGTATTGGAAAAATTCTACTCTGAATACTTTGGAAAAGCCCTGTCATACTCCTTTTGATCCATCAAAATCAATTTTGAGAAAATAGAGCATAATCAAAGTTTAAATTGCTTTTTACTGACTAGTACTTAATATATTTATATTTTCTATGGCACACAGACTAGTACCATCAAAGACAGAGCTCATGTTTCTAAAGGTTTAATAGTTAACCAAAACATTCACTAAAATAAATACCCTCAATTCTCTTAATAATCTAGTAAACCAAAAATGCCTCCTACATGCCAGGCTAAAAGCATTTCTCCAAGAAAAGTCTCAATAATGACCCAGATGGATACTCCAAATAAGTCTCATTTTTCATTACAACTAGAATATTCTTAGTCCAAGGGATAATAATTTTAGCATGAAGTGTTCTTACATTATAGCATTTTATCATGTGATAAAAGAGATAAATTCAATAACTTCTCACTGTTTTAGGAGACATATTCAGTGAAAAGATGAGTGTCAAGTGGTAACTGTTGCATACTCCTTTGAATTCCCCTAAAACACTATATTTTGTTGTCAATCTAAAACATCTATTTTTGGTGGAGATAATATCACAGTGTTGCTACTTAGTGTTAACACAGGCTGATAAGTATGTGCTTTTTCCTTTTGTGTTCCTGTATCCATAAGAAGGCAGCAGATGAAACTCATGCAGAAGCTATGCTGAGAAGAGAAATGAATAAATTTAACTAATGGAAAAAGTTCATAAAAAAAAGTATTACTGTTCCATTATTTAGAATGTTTGCAGCACATTTTACAGCTATTTCACTTTCCTTCAAATTGAGGCACATGATGGTATTAACATTATTGATTCACCAACTAATATCCATCTTGTTTTTCTTTTACAGAAGAAGGAAAAGAACATGCTACAGGCTAGAGAAGTGATACTTAAGATGACACTTAGAGAAAAGGGAGATATGAAAGTGAGAAAATATGATGACAAGCAGAGGACCACATATGGAAGTAGAAGGAAGAAGAAAGATTATAGGATTATTGCATTTACGTGTAAATTGAAATATATAACTTTTAAGTACCGGAACTTTAGAAAATATGCACAAGTTAAACACACTGGCAATGAAAAACTGACAAGGCCTAGAAATGTGGGCTTCTATTAGGCTATCTTAAGGGATTTCATTTGGTTTATTGTTATGTATATTTCAAAGAAAATTTAAAATATCTTTTGCAACTCTGTCTGAAAATATTCATACAAATGATTTCTTTGAAAGTTTGGGTTGCTTCATTTATTTCCTTTTAAAATAATCAAACATCTTTAGTTCTCTTCTTTGATTAATCTATGATTGACTTCATGAAACTTGGGAACTCAAATCATCACTTTAAAGATGTTTAAAATGTTGCATAAGCTTATAATTTACCCTATTAAAAGTTATATCCAAATTATAGGACTTTAAAATCATGTGTTGTGTTTCATATTTATATAGATATCATGTATATGATCTCACAATGAAAATCTAACGAAGCATAGCCATCTTGACATTTGTTAGACTATAAGACGCACACTATGAAACTGTTACAGAAGGTATACTGCAAAGTAAAATGAATAGAATTAACTAGTGACAAAATATTAGAGACCCCCCAAAATGTGTGGGTCCCAGAGACTATCTGGGAGAAAATTCGGAGAGTTTTGAGTAAATGAGGGAAGGATTTATTAAGAGATTCATGCTCCAGAGAACCACTGCTAGAACAGAAAACTTATCCTGGTACTCAAGAGGAGTTAGGAGGAGACCCTGTATTTAAAGGGTAAGTCTATGAGACAGAGCAGGGAGGGCAGTTTCATTATTTTCAAAATGCAATTGGATTATATCCAACTGTATGTTCAGAAGCTCAGCCTTCTCCCTTCAGGAAGCTGTGAAATAGTAAGCAACTAATGATTTTTATCTAACATGGCAACTTTGGTCAATCTGGTGGGTCAAACTGAGCAGAATCACACAGGACTTGGGGAACTTTTATCCTATTGGCTCACAATTTCTTTTATACATCCCATCTCAAAAACATTCATAAAAAAGGTTATTATTATATCCAGATACTTGTATTTTTCTCAGGAAAGCACTTCTCTTTCTATGATTTACTGTCTTTCACAAACTTTATTTTGCATTCTTGCAACATCAGTATCAGTATACTAGTAAAATAGCTTCAAAAACCTGCAATATTGGGCCTCCCGGATGGTACAAGGGTTAAGTCTCAGCACTATGAAGCTATTGGCAGCCACTGCAGCATGGAGTTCCATCCCCAGCCAACCCACATGGTGCAGCAGACCTCTCCTGTCTTGCCTGCTGCTCCCCTTAGCAGTGTAGTTCAGTAGATCTGCCTGTTCTGTTCCCCACTCTGTCTGGTGAAACCTCCTTACCCACCTCTCACCCCACACCCATCTCTAGACTACATCCCAGCTCTTGTATGCATAAATAAATAAAAACAAATCTTTAAAAAATAAGTAAAAGAACATGGGTAATATAACAAACACTGAGGTGGCCCTTAATATGTACTTCAGTACTCTAAACACTGAATTACCTGGGAGGCAATGTAATAGCTATCCTTACATGTAGACAATGAGAGGTTAGATGACTTTCCAGGGTCACATTATATTCTAATGTTGAGCACAATGTAAATTATCACATACCCCTATGTGTTATTATAAACTGGCAAATAAGCAAGTATCAGGTATATTAATGAGAAAAAGCTAAGGAAAGTTTTTAATCATAACATATGTTTTGTTCTAATCAGAGTTGTTTGGTTACAGAGTAGGTAATTCATGTTGAACTGAAATAAAACACACATATTTGAAAAGCTACAGTTTGATAAATTTTAAAATATGCATTATTTCTGAATATATCACCACAATCAAGGTATCATAAAATATTTATTATAGAAGCACCATCTAAAAAAGTTCAAAACTTGTGCTTTCCCTGGTGGCACAATGGATTAAAGCACCGCATTATGAAGCTCTCTGAAGCCACTGTAGCAAGAGTTCAATCCCCAGTCAGGGAAATGACCCACATGGCTTGGCAGACCTGTCCTGGCCTGCCTGCTGCTACCCTGAACAGTATACTTTGTCAGTCTGCCGGCTCTGATCTCCACTCTGTCTCTGGTGAATCCTTTCACCCACTACACCTCTGGCCCTATACCCCAGTTCCATAAACATAAATAAATCTTAAAAAAAAACAAACAAACAAAAAAAAAAACTAAGCCCCACTCCTTATACAGCAAACAAGTGTGGGAGGCTTGAATAGATAAGGGAAGCTATAAGGTTGCCATGGGAGCCAGGCCTTAGGACCCACTACCATGAGCAGAAAAAAATGTTCAGCTTAAAGAATGCAGAAATATAAAGTTTATTTCTTTGTTCTTATAAGTAGTATTTCATTACATGCCTAGACTGTTTGCTTATCATTCATTTGTTGATTTGGTAGTTTACAGTTTTTCACTACTACAATTGTATGTCTAGCCTCCCCTGAAATAACCACATAGGTGTTTTTCAAGGTGTCCGAAGGTTTTTTCCAATGCATATAACATCGGCATGTGAAGTTAACATTAATAAAGGACCCATAAGCTTTTGGATGAACTGTAACCATTAACTTAAACAATTAACTTAAACAATGTAAATCATATTTAAAAGCCCTCCAGAATTAAACTTTCTAATCAAAGAGTTTGTCATATAAATTCATCCACATTCTAGACCCCTTCCTTTCTCCTTGATGTTCTAACCCCCACTCCAAGAGTCAACAAAGCTCCTGTTCTGTCATGAGACACCAACCTGTGGTGGCCTAGTGACTGTTGGGAGTGACCAAGTGTGGAGATTTACTGATGGGACTAATAAGGACAGTAATAAATTAGGCCTTGCATACAAGGGTGATAAGGCAGTAATAAACTGGGCACCTTGCATCTGGGATGGGGCTAGAAAAAGGTGATAACGAACTGGGCCTTACATCAAGGGACACAGCAATGAGTCACCCCTTTGGAATCTGAGCTTAGAATCGATATGAAACCCTTTTCCTCTATAGGGCTGGCAGTAGCTGTGGACCCCACCTTAGGGGCTCCATATCAGCTGCTGTCCCAGGAGCAATAAACTCTGCTTGCTCAGACTTTCTGCCTTCCGTCTTTCTTTCTTGCGGCCTGTCACAGAAGCCGGGGCAAAACAGTGACCAGGCCTCAGCACTGCTGTAGCCTGGGATCCATTCCTGGCTAGGAGACTAGGCCTGACATTTTGGTATCACCAATACTGGATGAGGTCAGTTATTTTACCTTTACCTAGTCTAATAGATATTTATTAGTATTTCATTGAAGTTTTACTTGTATATTCTAATCAATAATAATGCTGTATATTATGTGTCATGATTTTCTGTCCAAATATATCTCCTTGAAGTGTTCAAAACATTGGCCAGTTTTAATTTTTTTTTCTCCAGTGTTGTTATTTTTAGATTCTGAATAGAAATTCTTTATTAGATATATAATTTACAAATATTTTCTCCCAATCAGTGTTTTTAATTTTCATTTTATTAACAATATGTTCCAAAGAGTAGGCATTTTTCATTTAAGTAAAGTCAATTTACCAAGGAAATATTTTATAGATTGTGTTTTTGATATCATAAAGTAGATTTTTTTCTTTTAACTAAAGTTCATAATATTTCCCCACATGGTTTTATTTTAAGGTGTTATAGTATCAGGTTTTATATTGTTTATTAACAAAATTCCAACTGCATTAATTTAAAACATCTAATTGGCATTATTAAACAACTTATAAAGAGGGAGGTACTCATTTGGCAAGCAAAAAGATACAGCAAAATTTGTATTATATGGAAGGTATAGACCCAAAAAAGAGTGGGACAAAGTTACTAGCAAAAGAAAAGAAAAATTACTTCAGGCAAAACAAGCTTCCTTTAGGGAAAGGCAGGTGTGCCTTATCATGCAAATTATCTTACAGGAGCTGATCAGGAAACTTCAGTTTGGTTAATTGAAATTTACTTTGTTGGAAGCTGATGAAACTGGAACTGTTACTGGGCAACCTCTATATGAAATGGGTTGCCTGATTGTGGCTTCTCACCCGTGCACTTAAAGTGACTTATACTAATATTCAACTGCAGGCACACACAAAAAAAAGTTTAGTGAAGATTTTTTTTTTTTAAGATTTATTTAGTTATGCATACAGAATTGGAGTACAAGCCAGAGGTTCAGGGGCTGTGAGAGGATTCACCAGAGACAGAGTGGGGAGCAGAAAAGGCAAATTGATGAAGTACACAGCTGAGGGGAGCAGTAGGCATGTCAGGAGAGGTCTGACAGCCATGTGGGTCACCTCCTGGGCTACAGGATCAAACTCACACAAAAGCAGCAGTGGCTAGTGTTGGGAGTGACCAAGTGCGGAGACTTACTGAGGGACTAGATAAGGGCAATAATAAATCAGGCCTTGCATCCAAAGATGATAAGGTGGTAATAAATTGGGCCTTGCATCTAATTAACGGGTCCTTGCGTTCCATCCAGTGGGTCTAGATGAAGGTGATAACAAACTGGGCCTTACATCAAGGACACAGCAATGAGTCACCCCTTTGAAATCTGAGTTTAGGACCTATATAAGAGACCCTTCCCTCTTATTGAGTTGGCAGTAGCTGCGGACCCCAATCTAGGGGCTCCGTCTCAGCTGCTGTCCCGGAGCAATAAACTCTGCTTGCTCAGACTTCTGCCTCCCGTCTTCCTTCTTGCGGCCGGTCAAAGAAGTTGGGACAAAACAGCTAGCTTGCCCTGCTGCACCCTAACCTATTGTGCCACCAGGGAGGGCAATTATGGGGCTTATTTACAAAAATATGGGAAATGAGGAAATGAATTATTCAGGGAGAAAGACAGTCCTACCAGTTCCACCAAACTGGAGTCCCAACAGCACCCTGAAAGCCTGTTAGGGAAGAGCCAGAGCTGAAAGCCAAAAGATCTCCTAGGCCCACATGTGCTGGTTTTATACCAAACCTGGCTGCTTAACTCCACCCTCAGGCCCAAGCAATCCTCTCCTCATTGATGACTGTGCCGCGCCCACACAGCAGGGATACGAGTCTGAGCGGTGGACATGGAGGTTGAAGAGGCAGCTCACATAGAGTTGCAGCAAAATGTCTCTTTATTTTTCTCTCCAGCCTCCCTTTTATACCCTTAGTACCAGGGTGTTGGCCTGGGGGCCAGAGGAAGTCTCCCTCACATGCCTCACTGCTATCAGGGCAGATATTGACCAGCGCTCACAGGTTGAACACACACAGGTGGCAGACAAAACAGGATGTCAGGATGCTTTTCTCCCTGTTATGAGCTTGTGCTTAAGCTTCGGGGTTGGTTGGGGAGGCTCATCCCGGCTGGGACCCAACTGACTGGATTTGTAGTTTCTCTCTTAATGGCTTTGGCCTGGAGTGGGGTGGAGTCCACAAAACCTGTGGAGTTCCCTCAGAACATCATTTCTTCCTAACACAGATAGGTTAGGTTTGAAGTCCTGGTGGGACTTTGCTTGATTGCAATTTGAAGTCATTTATTTAACAACATTTATGTGTAAGACACATTTTGAGCCAATGTTTGTACATAACATAAGGAGAAAAATAATTTTCCATTTGCCTTCAGGATTTTGACTGAGTTCTGCTCATAATAAAAAGACAATATAACAGGCCCTCCCTGGTGGCGCAGCGGGTTAAAGCACAGCACTAAGGAGCTACTTCCGCATGAGTTCCATTCCCGCCTGCCCCGGAGGTGAACACATGGCGTGGCAGACCTCTTTGGACCCACCCGCTGCTCCCCTCAGCAGTTTACTTCCTTGATCTGTAACAGGGTGGTCCTCAGGAAAAAGGGAAGTTCCAGGTTCCCTGCCCCACCCAGGGGCAGGAGGGTGGAGCAGAGCAGAGATAAAGGAGGAGAAGAGAAGGAAGCTGGATGGAGAGCCAGAAGGAGACCTGAGGAAGCCACATGGAGCAGCAAGCATGTGATGAAGAAACTGTGTTTGTTTCCTGACCCTG
>NW_004567102.1:39897510-39900863 GCF_000260355.1 Condylura cristata
TTGTCTTCTTGCAGCAGATGGCAGAACCCACTTAGAGCAGGCAGGATTTTGGGGCTACAGAGGTGTTCCTCTCCCCCTGTCCTGGAACAGATTTGGGGTGCCCTATATCAGATCTGCCTGTTCTGCTTCCCAGTCTGTCTCTGGTGAATCCTCTCACCCTCTGCATCTCTGGCCTGTACCCCAGTTTTGTATGAATAAATCTTAAAAAAAAAAGTATAACAGGAGAAAAACAGAACTTTAATAACAAGCATAAACAAGCATAACTCAGATACAGGGTGAACCCTAAGCCAAGTTAGGGATAATTTGGCAGCTTCAGGGGCTTTAGAAGAGTTAGGGAGGCTTCAGAGTTAAGGGCAGCAAACTCCAAAGGGGCTAATCACCCAAGGACCTTCTGGAATATTTTGTTATCAATGGGAGATACCAGGAAATCCAATCTGGATGTTTCCCTGAAATAAGATACCACGTTAAACACCCTCTCCTGCTAACTATAGACTTGAGGGGGGCAGGGGAGAAGCAGCTATGGGAGGCAATCACGCAAAACACGTAAGTGAAGGTATGGCTATTATGCAGATTTGTCACAGACTTTTCTTCTGATAAAAACTGCAAAAGGTAACAAAATAAAGCATAACACATGGGCAAAGTGAAAGCAGAGGCAGAGTCAATGAGGGAATGTAGACCTGCTGTGAAGGACCCAGCAAAGAACTTGGCCATCAGCCACCAGTGGAATTCCTGCCTCAAGCCTAAAACCTTTAAACCTTTCTCACCCAGCAACCCACAGACATCTGACCAAAGACAAAGACATTTTCCTTATTTTCAAAAATTTCTATTTCACACAAGTCACCTACCAGGAGTCAGGAGTTAAGGTAGGCATGTCGCCCTGTCTAGTGTATGCATTTTCTCCTGTTTGGAAATCAATTATGCTTACCAATACCTACCTCTTTGTTTCCACCATCACTTGTCTCAGGGCTTGTTTTTTTTTTTTTTTTTTTTCCCCAGAGAAAACCTATATATCTCCATACGTATATAAATCAACTGCTTCTGAGGATGGAGGGGTGGAAGAAGCAGCTGGCTAGAGCTTCCTTTCCCTCAACCACTTCTAGTTTAATCCTCAATTTGACTTCCAAGAATAAGTATTTCTCTTATAAACAGTGCTGAATGTTATTTATTAACAAGAGTTTCTAAGTATTTAGTTATCATTCTCTTCTTGATATAGAAAGTGAGACAGCCCTACAAATGGAGTGACATCTTTAAAATATTGTATCTTCAGGGGTCCTCCCTGGTGGCACAGTGGGTTAAAGCACAGCACTAAGAAGCTAAAGTTACTTCAGCATGAGTTCGATCCCGCCCCAAGGTGACCCACTGGGCAAGGCAGACCCCTCTTGATCTGCCCACTGCTCCCCTCAGCAATGTACTTGGTCAATCTGCCTGGTCTGCTGCCCCCTCTGTCTCTGGTGAATCCTCTCACCGCCCCTGCAACTCTGGCCTGTACCTCAGTTCTGTATGCACAAATAAATCTTAAGAAAAAATATATTGTATCTTCAGAAACATAAGCATAATTAATTTCTCATTTATTTAGTTCTTTAATTTCCTTCAACAATTCCACTTAGATAACAGTGGACACATATATATATTTTTTTTTATGATTTATTTATTTGTGCGTACAGAACTGGGGTACAGGCCAGAGGCTCAGGAGCGGTGAGAGGCTTCACCAGAGACAGAGTGGGGAACAGAACAGGCAGATCTATGAAGTACACTGCTGAGGGGAGCAGCGGGCGGGTCAGGAGAGGTCTGCCACACCATGTGGTCACCTCCGGGGCAGGCGGGAATCGAACTCATGAGGAAGCGGCTTTAGATTCTCAGTGCTGTGCTTTAACCCGCTGTGCCACCAGGGAGGGCCCAGGACACATATTTTTACCTGTTAGATTTATCCTTAAGTATTTTATGTAACTGGTGTTATTGTAAGTCATTGCTTAAACTTTAATATCTGATTTTTGTTGTTAGTATTTAGAAAAACCATTGTCTTTTAATTTTATATATTGATCATGTAGCCTGAAATCTTACTAAATTTACAAATTAAATTTTGTAGCTTTTTGTAAGTTCCATTACATTGTCTATATTAATAAATTTCCACTGAAATGAGGACAGTTTTATTTCGTTCTTGGTAACCTGAATGCCTTTTTTTTCTTTTTTTTTTTTTTACCTTATTGTACTAACTAGATGGTTCAGTAAAATGCTGAAGATGTGCTGAGAGGGAAGATGGATACCTTTTTTGATTTTATGGAGATGATAATTTACATTTAAACATTAAAAAGTACACTAATTGTAGATATAGTATAAGAAATCAAAGCATAATTATGGAGACTGCCAACTCAAAATCTGCAGGATGGACCAGGAAAGTAAATGTAGTAGCTCTTGTTGAAAGATGATGAGCTGGAGATCCAATGTTCTAGACTTAAGACTACTGGTGAACCAGGGGTCAAGAAGAGTTGATGCTAGCAGGTCATCTGCTAGAGAAATCTCTCTTATTAGGGGAAGCTAATCATTTTACACTAAAAAGGCCATCCCAAGCTCAGCTTTACTCAAAGTCTATCAATTTAAATGTTAATCTTACTCAAAAAGGATTCTCACAGAAATGCCCAAGATGATGTTGAACAAATACCTGAGTACCTCAACACACAATTAAGTTGGCACAAATTATTCATTAGAGAAATGATTGATTAAATGTTCTTAAGTTTATGTGACACCACTCCTCCTAGTTTTATGTTGGTTACACTGGACAATCTTCATAACAACTCTGTAATCCCTCATTGTCATTCCACTCCAATTTTGTGCATACTCTTCAAGTTTGCTATACCTGTAAATAAACCTTCATTAACCAAATAACTTAAATAATCTTTATTTCCCCCAAATTTCCTTTGGCTATTCCACTAATTCACAGTATATTTGTTACTAAAAATGATTCAACTAGAAAGAAACAATAAACATGAAATTGATATATTTACTTAATTTACTACTTCACTGCTATTCTTTTAAGGAGATTTTATAATTCTTGAATAAAAACCTTCCACCACATTAGTAGGCAGTTTTACCATTTCTGTCAACATCACACACCTCAATTACTCAAACATGATAGGAATCATTGTGTCCCTAGGGTCTTCAGTTACATGCAGATCTAGCCAACACTTGCTTATCTGTAGGATTCCAGCACTGACACAGGTCTCCTAACAATATGTGTTCTTGCAGCGAAGTATATTTACTTTCATGGAGTATGTACCATTATCCATCCATTACCCATGGTCATCATACTCATTTTGTGCATCTTCCTTCCTCCCTCCCTCCCTCCCTCCCTCCCT
>NW_004567102.1:39901056-39917887 GCF_000260355.1 Condylura cristata
TTTAAAGATAGATGCCAAGCCATTTTTAACTGGCTTATTTTGTTTTGTTCTATTCTCCAAAGATGTATTCCTTTAACTTAAAGGAAAAACATATTTAGCATTTTCTATGAAAAAAATGGCATTAAAATAATAGTAGCTCAGAATTAAAATACATAAACGAGGTTCCAGCTGCTACAAATAACAAGTTCCTGATGGAGAAATAAATGTGAAAAACTGTGCACTCAATTCTCTCCCACTGGTGATCCAAATTAATGGTGCTCAGGCTTGCTGGCCCTTTTCATTCCTAAATCATTCTTTAAGAAACCCACAAATGGAGTTACAGCATCTTCACAGAAGTCCAGCGGAGCCAGCGTGCTGTCTGAAGTAATGTTCTCACCTCTAGAGAAGGGAGTGGGCTTTTTGAAATTAGCAAGGCTGACTTTGATATATTCTCCTGCCTGTCATGAAAGACTCCAC
This sequence comes from Condylura cristata, assembly GCF_000260355.1. NCBI lineage: Eukaryota > Metazoa > Chordata > Mammalia > Eulipotyphla > Talpidae > Condylura > Condylura cristata. The sequence continues at coordinate 39,901,513 of NW_004567102.1, forward strand.
TTCATCTGGCTTGTGTTCTTCCTGCCTGCCTCTGATTGATTTCATGTAATCCTGATGTGCTCTTTGTCGTTGCCTTTCATGAAGCCAATTTCCTGCAGGTGGTAGCTCATTGCTTTACCATAGTACAATGATGTGGTATCTTTTTTTTTTCTCCATACAGTCAAGCTGAGGCATTATCTTCAGAGATAATAAAAATATTTTCCCTTAGATAACATTTTAGATATGTCACCTCATTAAACCTCCCTTAGGTCTTTTGATAGGTTGCAAATGTTACTGTGTCCACTTGAAAAATGGACAAAGTGAGATTTTACAAGTTATACAATTTGCTTTTAAATTACAGGAGAAGTGTCAGGGGTTGAAATGGTATCCTAGAATCAAATGCAAACCTTATTTCCTTTTCCATTGGTCAAAGCTAGATACATTTGTTCAGGAATTAATCATTCATAAATGATAGAAGATATGGGTAATGTATTTGTTTTTCTTCCTATAGGAATTTAGCAAAATTTACTGGATTCTGCCAATCTATGTTGATGACTTGTAAACCAACCAGACTTGAAGATGTCTATATTCACAGTAACTTATTTGAACCTTTGTTTAGTGAGAATACAGAGATCAGCCCATATATAATATAATCTTAATACATACTGCAGTATAACTCACACTATTATCTCACATTTATAAAGATGAACTTAAATGGGGTATCAAAACTGGCTATATTTACTTAGTACACAAGAAATAAATGACTTAGTTTCAAAATGTTCTGGTTGGTCAGTAACTTGAAATTCTGTCTCCACAAATCTTTTCAATACATAAAATAAACATTTCTAGTACCAGTCCAACCATTAAGGGAATGACTAGTCTGTTATGATAACCCTTAATTTCAGTCTTTTTATTAGTTCTACTAAGTCAACATTATCAATAAAGCAATGTTTTATTCTGTTCATCAAAAGAAAATGACTTTTTCTATTAGCTACAATTTATAGAAATTAAATTATACTATTTCAATATTTTATAAATTCTTTCCTATGGAGTTTTAGCTTTTTTTAAGTATAATACTATATTAATTCATCTAATTAATATATTTATAATATAATTAATATATTAACTCATTTGGAAACAAGTTTTATGTAATTTTGTTTATAATTTTCACAATTAGTATAACCCACAGATACCAAAAAAAAATAGACACTTATTTTATATTTTTGTCCTAATTGTTTACAATGAAGAGGTAAAAATTATTATTCCATAGTATTTACTTTACTGTTAATGATTCTGTTGAGTTACCAATCTAAATCTTCATGGAAAAAAATTTTGCCTCAAAAATATATTAGTTCTTGGTAAATGCAAGTATAATACAAATTATTATTATTACTTCTCTTTTCATGTGTTAGGTTGCTTATACATTTTCTATGCATATATTCAACTTATCATTTCTTATAATTATGAATACTGTACATATTGCCAAAGATTAAATAATAAATCATCTATCAAGCATCTCAGGATATAGTAGTACATCTGGATATATTTGATTTTTATTTCAAAAAATTTAGTACTTTTTAATTACATCATTATTAATTTTTGGACAATATGTGATTTCTTTTATCAGGTTATATCCAGTTCTTAATGGATGAACGTTGGGAGTTAGTATTGGCATTTATTGTTACTATAAATTATCACACACAAAAAAAGGCTGCTATGAAGCTAAGTACTTTATTTAATATGGTAAAACTATTTTACTTCATTAGGTTTATTGTTCTCTCATTGAAAAATATTTTGTAAAATAAATAAAAACTATACAAATTTCATTTTAAAACTTACATAAAGAAATAACATTCTAAGTCAGATGATGAAAAGATACTTTTTAAAGAGAATGGTGATGCTTTTTAAATGAGAATGGTGATGCAGGGGATAAGTCTCAGCCCTATCAAGCTCTTGCCAGCCACTGCACAGCTCTCCTTAGCAGTACATTTCACTACATCCACCTGTTGCCCACTCTGTCTCTGGTGAATCCACTCTGTCACTAGTGAATATTTTTATCCCCTGCACTTCTGGCTTCCATCCACTTTTGTATATGCATAAATAAATAAAAATAAATCTCTAAAAGAAAATAATGTGCTGTGGAGATCAAATCCTGGAAACAGCTGGAAAGACAAAGAGGGGGAAAACATGAGCAGAAGATAGGTTAAAAGAAAATTCATCCAGAGATGTTTCTTTTTAGGGAGAAGGGAGTAATTTATCGGATCAAGTGCCAGCAAAAATTAAAAAGGCCTGAGAGATTGTGATAGCCTGAAACATGTACATTATACCTTTTGAATAAGAAAAGACAATAAGAATTCATTTAAGAATTAGAAGAGGGAATAATTAATTTTAGCAAGATAAAGATTTTTCAGTGCCCACATTTGAGACAATCTTAAGACAGAATAAAAGCAGTAAGTAGAGAGAGAGCATCAAAAAGGTCAAGTAGAAAGTGCTTGGCATTTTTACTGTGTATTAATAATAACAAATATGACCTACATTCTCTGTGGTGTGATTTTATAATAAGATCGAGGTGAAGTATACATTATTTACTATAGCTGTTAAAATAACAAAGGCTAAAATAAAAAGAAATATTGGTAAACCAAAAATGTAGAAATCTCTCCTTTTGTTTGTTTGTAATATTTATTATTTTATTGCTGCTAATTAGAACAGCATTTAATATAAATCTGCAAACATTCTCTCTACTATTCCACCAGGACAAGGACCCAGTGATGAAGTAGAAGAAAGAGCACCAACATGAAACATTCCGGAAGGATAAATCTTTTCCAGTCCCTCCAGCCAAAAAATATCTATAAATTTGAAAGCATCAGGATTGATTGCCCTTGATCTTCAGCCACTCCAGCAGAAAAAATATCACATTGAATTTCAAAGCCTTTCAAAGCTTGTAGAGCCACAGTCTTTCCCTTTCCACCATTTCAATGACATGTATTCACAACCATCATTATCAAAGGAAAGCATGCCTTCGGACAAGCACAGGGAAAAGGCTCCCAGTGACCAGGCAATTCCCTATCTTTCTCTTTCAGTGTGAGATGTTAGCTTTGGTGCTTGAGGTAGCCTGTTAGCTTGAAATTTGAGGAAGCTACTGTGCTTTATGAGAACACAACTTCTATATGTGGCTTCATTTACTTTCTACTCTAGTCTAAGACCTACCACCAGCAACTTAAAATATTAACAGGAAGATAAAAGTTTTTACTTGGTTTCTGCATTTACGTGTTTTCATAGAAACCCAAAATTCAGTTTCTAAACTGCTCACTAACTTCCTGTGATGTGTAGTTTGAGAGAAAATCAGGTATTGTTTTAATTATGGTTTGTCAGACTTACATCCATTTTTTGTGGCATTAGGATATTAAAAAAAACCCAGAACAAGATGGGAAGAACCACAAGAAGCCACTCTTTCATGATCCACCTAGTTCATGAGTGGCAGCAAAAAGCTGTGGAAGGGGATGCTTGTCAGTCCCCAGACCACTTATTTTAAATTCTTTGTAAATCATGCCCCATCCTGCATAATTGAGCTATGTTAAATTATAACTTAATAAGAAAGTACTGTTTTGATCCATTCTTAAATTGTTCCTAAGTCTCTTCTAGTTTTTAATTTCCATTGTTATGAATTTTTCAGTAGGTTAGGAGTGGGTATCTGGTCATCTTTAGATTGTTCCAAACACACACACACACCTCTATATATCTCTATTTATATATATACATTAATACTGTGTTTCCTCACTGATCTTGTGTCCTATTCTATCATTAGCCTTTCAATAATTTTCTCCTCTACTTTCCCCTCATTTAACACACTGCTTTTGAGTTAATACAGTGATATTTTATCAGTTTCATTAAAATATTTGAGAAAAAATTACCAAAATTTCCTGAATGGAAGCATCAATTTTGTTTGTAAGACAGAATAATATGTTCTGTTGAGTAACTACTAAACAATTCAAAGAATTTTGACACTTGGCAGAAAAATAAAGGCCATGGAGAATGACCTGTTTTATAATTTTCTGGTTTCTAAATTCAAAGATCTAATTACACCAATTTGATCATCACTTCTAATTTGAAAAATGGCATGTAATGTATCCATGCTAGTTATAATAGCTATCTTTTGAAAGACCCATATAAAAATGATAAATTTTTTTCTCTACAACTGTATTGGTTTATTTTCTTGAGGAAAATAAGAGACTTTTTTGGAAAGGACTTGTATTTAAAGGAAAAGAAAATAGATTTATAAATTTGCTTTTGAAGACCTTGTAAATTGATCTCTGAAGATAGACATAAGTTCAATAAAGATGCTTCTACCATAAAAACAATTTTCACATATGAAAAACTGTGTAATTTTTGCTAAAAAGAGCTATTGTTTCTACTCTGCATATCAAGAACACAGTCTGTTATTTTCATCTCAGCCTTCTTTTCATCCTAGGGAGATGCTGGCTGAATTCATAAACCATCACTTGTGACATGCACTATAATCTTTAGTCTCTGATTTTATCTATCAAGAATATGAAAAACCTGTCGGATGTATTTAAAAATATTTTATTTCTTAAAAAAATCTTGTTGTGAAACAGGTTAAGACGCAGCACTGCAAGCTATCCGCAGACACTTCAGTGTGAGTTTGGTCCCCGGGCTAGAGGTGACCCACATGGCTTGGTAGACCTCTCCTGACCACCCACAGATCCCCTCAGCAGTGTACCTAATCAATCTGCCTGTTCTGCTCCTTAATCTGTCTCTGATGAAGCCTTTTGCTGACCCTGCACCTCTGGCTTGTACCCCACTTCCGTATGAATAAATAAATAAATCTTTAAAAAATATATTGTTGAGTTTGTAAACAATTTAATTAAAATCAATAAGAAATTCAAAAGTTTTTAGTACAAATGACTAGTTTTCTTTTAAAACACCCTGTTCATATAATTCTTTTATTCAACATTTGTAGTGTGTCCTAACAACTGAACAGTGATTTGTATTATTGGAAAAAGCAAAGATATTAATCCAAAAGTGATATACAACCAGGAAAGTCCATAGGAAAGTATTAGGAATGCTTTTATAGAGCTTGCTCACTGGAATTATGAGTTTGACTATAGTGGTAAGAGTTATCTCTTTAGTTACAAGCTTCATTTCTCAGATCTCAAAATGGTTCTTCATCTGCAATAAAACATTTATTATTACATCCATATTTGACTCAAAAAGCATATGTTTTCAATACCATTACTGGATAAATTTTGGCTAAACAAAGCCAAAACAAATCCTACCATTGATCTTTTCTGAACTCCCAGGCAAGGGTCACTGTGCTCTGGGATTTATCTTTGTGGTATGAGCTCATCTTCCAGAGTGTGTTACCTTTGTTAGGGCTGCCAAAGACCATATGGTGAACACAGGAAGTGCTGAATGAGCTAGAGGTAGTGAATCAGTGTTTCTAAACCTTGTCTGATTTTAAGAGTCGCTTGGGGACACTTAAAAATACAGATTTCTAGGTCTCCCCAAATTTTCACATCATAATCTCCTAAGGATATGTCCACAAATCTGAAATTTTGCAACCTCTCCAGCTGACTATTGACCAGAGGTATTTGATAAATAATATAATACTAAGAATCCTGAGAAATTGACCTAAATTCTTTCTAAGGGAAGTGTGGTTTTTAAGTAAAAATTTTAAAGACTGGTAGAGTTGAGGAAGTTCTTTAATGATCTCCATAGAATTTTAGCAGCTGAGGGAAAGTCTATAGCTCTTTTATCCTGTAGAATAGGTATAAAAAAAATCATTATACTTTCATAAAAGCTGAGATAGGAAATCATCCTTTCTACTACAAACACACACACAAAAGGGAAGAATGTGGGCTATGAGAGTAAGTTAAAAGAAAAGTCAATTAATTCAAATTTGATGAAAACTCAAAATTCATCCCCTCTGTTGCTCTGGGCTATGCAAAATGAAGTTTTCTCTAGTAAATATTGCACTACTTTGTTCTAGTTAAACTGAAAAATATGGATTTTATAAAATAATATTGCTGGATCTTTTGTGAAAATCCCTTATCCCATGTTTAAATCCTGCCAGGAAGAACTTTTGGTGTTCCAATAAGTGGAGTTATGGCCTATTCTCCCTCAATGATAGCTGTTTGGTTCATTCCAAGTGAAAATGTAAAGCCAGCCTCCAGCCCACTCTCTGAATAGAAAATTCAATACATTTGTTAATCAGAGCATGATTTGCTTTTAAAATATATACTTCTTAGCAGACTCTCTTGAGATAGAAAAATATCAGTTTTAATAATTTCTTCTTTGAAAAAAGTTAATACTTGTCTAGACACAATAGTTTCAGTTATAGAATTATGTTCTATCATAATTGGTTATACTAAAATGCTTCAGATAAAAATATTCTGTTCCTTATACATTTTGAAAAATATTTAAGACTTTCTGTATGCACTTATATTTCCCACTGTACAAAATTTTATGAAATTTAATAACTTTGTTCCTCTTTCTACTATCATAGTCTATACTTTTTATCCTTTTTACCTTTTTATTATTTTCCTAGGACTATATTAAATCTGCCAATGCTCATTTCAATTCAGGAACTATTTACTGAGGTTTTGCTAAGTGTCAGACACTATGCTAAGTCCCTGGGATACCATGATGAGTAAAACAAACCCTCAAAATTCATTCTTGATGGCACTTCCAACTGAGAAAAGTATTCCTTATGCAGAAGTTTTTGGTTTTATATACTTAAAAACCTTAGCATGACAGAATCTTAACACTAGAAGAGAATCCTTAAAGATGAGAAACTCCATCTACCCTTCAGTATTAGAGCAGTCTGGACTTCAAGAGTTTCTCTCAACAGGGACTCCTCATTTAGAGAATCCTAGCTGTTACAAAATTATTCCTGACCCTAAACACAAGACTGATGGCCTACATCTTTGACCTTTGGACATAGTTGTCCTTCTCAGGCAACATAAGCAGATCTGTCTTGACACTGTTTCACAGGTGTGTGCCACATATATGCATTCCCACTGCTATATAAACCAATTTTGATTAATACATTTTATCTCTTCTTATACTTTATTTTGTGTCTCAGACATTGTATTACTCTCAGGCCATTGCATAATTATAAGAATAGTTGTAAACAAGGTGTATCTATATGTGTGTATATAGATGCATATATGTTTGGTACTTGGCATAATCATAATTGGTGTCTATAGGGGATTTCTGGAACTTGTGTCTCTCAATTCATCATTCATAAATATTGGTTGATTAGATTATCTTTTATTTTTCAATTCCCATTGTTGTAATTATCTTGTACTTATAAATACATTGGACTAATGTAAGACTATCAGAAGCTGCTTTCAATTATAAACTTCACATTGTAGTTAAATAGCTTGCAAGTTTACTACTAAATTGAAATCACATCTTATTAAGAACATCTAGCTCATGCCATTTATGCTAATCAAGTGGCAGTTAAAGAGAGAGCCCATTCTTGTAAAGTGTTTTGTACCACGTGTTTCCCAGTAAGCATACCTTGTCTTGGACTTGCTTTAGATATTGGACCAGCTGCTGGGTGTCTGATTGGATTTGAAGCTCTCACTCTGACTCCTGCTACGATAGTTCAAGCAGAATGAAGTCAGTGGAGCCGCCATTCAAGCCTTCCTTTTAAATTGCCCCATAAGGCTGAGAGCTGAGTGATTGCTGTATATAAAATCTGTCATTTCTTCCCTACAAATTAACCCCCCACAACCCACTTGCCACCACTTGCTCTGTGCTTGTGTTGCCTTCTCTTTGGTAATTCTTAGCTTTCCTCTGACATCCAACCTAGTGTGTTTCCTGTGGGTATGTTTGTGTATGTGTTTGTATTCAGAATTTATTTTATATCATAAAATATTTTGTATCATAAAATATGTATTAGTCAAATAAATGGATGCATGGCATAAATGTTCCATGTCTTAGTATTCAAATTGTTAAAAAAAATAACTTGATGGTACCTTAAAAATAAAGCATGCATTTAGATTCTGATGTTGTTGTACTCCAAACTTATAAAGTATTAAGGAAAAATAGGTATTTAGAGAAAGTAAAAATATGAGTATAGGCCAAAAAATTAAATCATTTGGGTAAGGAATTAGGGCTATTGAACAATATTATTAGCACAGGAAGTGTGGTAGACTGGAAAGAAGGTGGTCACTAAAAATGTATATACAGAAAATAGAGACAGTATGAATAAATAAATAAAGAGAAAATAAAGGCTATTTTGAAGTTATCTTTGTTGTAGGAGAGTTTAGCTTTGCCATTGATTTTGGTTTTAGTTTTATGAAGTTTTTTTTTAATTAAATTTTTCATTTATTTATTTATTTTTATGTAAAGAACTGGGGTGCAGGCCAGAGGTACAGGAAGGGAGAGGATTCAACAGAGGCAGAATGGGCATAGAACAGATATAATGAAATGCTGTGCTGAGGGGAGCACTGGGTGAGACCAGAGAGGTCTGCTATGCCATGTGACCCAACTCCCTGGCCAGGATTAAACTCAGGTCTTTACAGTGGTGGCACTGAGACTTAACCCTTAGGCCACCAGGCATGCCCCTGAAATTATTTCTTAAGTAAATGGTCCCTGGATGCTTCTGTTTTAGGCAGACTAAGTTCCTGCCTCTACCTACCCCTTCACAATAACACCAAATCTCAGGGTCAATAGTCCTGCTTTAAATTATGTTCTAAATTCACAGAGAAGCAGAGCAAGTTTGTTGCAGTAGATACCACCAGATTTAAAATAAGAGGCCTTCATCTGGTATCCTGACTCTGCTCCTTACTGTGTATATGATCATGGACAAATCACTCAATTTTGCAATATTTTCACATATAAATGGAAATGATAATAATTTGTAGAACTCTTAGCAAATTAGTGATAGTACCTTATGAGCTGTAAAACTAAAACCATAACCTTTATGAATGGGAGGGACTATCTTTAGAGTAAAATTGCAAAAGAAAGAAATGAATGAATTATTATGCATTGTGCAGGTGGACCTGAAGAAACGCTGCAAAGCTTTCTTAGAGGTTACAGAACATATGGTCAATCACCATCTGTTTGGGATACTTTGTATGTCGAAAAGCTGGGAAAAAAAAAAAAAGCTAGCTAATTTTTCAGACCATTTTTCAAGATTTTATGTCTTTTACATACTTAATAGCATAAAGATATTTCAATTTTCCCTTTTGAAGATAGTTATTATTAGAAAGTATGAATTAATAAATTCCCTGGCAGGCTTATCTTGCTAGCAAGAGCTTCTGGAATTCAAATTTATTAGTTTTTTAATTGTTTAAAGTGCTTAAGTTTATATAAACACAGATGAATTATTTCCAAAATACTTAATTCTATAGATATTTACATGAGTCACATAATGACCCAAAAGTTTAGGGTGAACATGCTCAGTCTCTTTGTAGTTATAGGATAGAGGCACACATTAGCCAAAGGATTTCGATGGCCATTATTCAATAATAGATCTTCAATTAAGGCTTAGGAGCATAATGAAGAAACCTAACCATGTAAATATCAGTCATGTTGAAATCCATAACTCCATGAAATACAAACCATAACCCTCTGTAGTTCTTTTGTTTCCTAGAAGGAATACCAGTCACAGTGCTTAGAATGTCGTGGTGATAGAGAAATTTATACTCATACTTTATCCGACAAAATTTTTACTATATGGAAGCCAATTGTGTCCACATGTCAGTAGCTTGGGTCTCAGCGCTCTCACTCCATAACAAGCATTATTTCTTATCCCTCACAAGTTGCGGGTTTTGAACTTCCCTGATTCTACTATTGCATCCTATCTGCTGCCACACTGCTGATGATCTGGACACCTCCCTGTCGATTTCCAGACTGGTGTGGATCCTAACTCAGGTGGGCATGCATTTTTCCTTTTTTTCAAAACTGGGTCTTGGCCCTCCCTGGTGGCACAACAGGTTAAGACGCAGCATTGCAAGTTGGCCTCAGCTACTTCAGTGCAAGTTTGATCCCCTGCCCCGGAGGTGACCCACATGCGTAGCAGACCTCTCCTGACCCGCCCACTGCTCCCCTCAGCTGTGTACTTCTCCGATCTCCCTGTTCTGCTCCCTGCTCTGTCTCTGGTGAAGCCTCTAACCACTCCTGCACCTCTGGCTTGTACCCCAGTTCTGTATGAATAAATAAATAAATCTTCTAAAAAAACTGGGTCTTTCTTGAACTCTAGGTGTCCTTTGGGAAAGTTCATGTAGTGCTACTATCTCATGGTTTTGTATGACATCTAGTTCTAACAAGGTAAAAAAAAAAAAATCTGAAGGAATTAGTTGCCAAATTTAAAAATCTGTTTCCTTTAAGGGGGTGTCAGTAGGGCCCTGTCACTTCTCTGTTCCAAGCAAAGATTGAACTCTATTATAAAAATTTACTATCCACTATATTTTCACTACTGGGTCTTCATCTTTGACTCCCTCCACGCACTTCACAAGTGTTTTCTAAGGAATTAATTTTTTGGAAGACTGCACAGTGACAGGTCTTCCTTATTTTATTTTAGCTACAAATACTATTAGTTACTACTATTATGAATTATTGGTTATTAATTGCTATTTTCTGTGCTAGTTTATGAGTCACTTTTAAATAATGCAAATACAAATTATTTCATTCTATTGTTCTATTTATTAATTTGATAGAAATTAACTCTTACCAAAAGGCAGGTACTAAGTCAGGAATAGATAATGAAAAATAGAACTGTTATTTTTTCTATAGCCTAGTTTTATACAATAAACAATTCCATTGCATGTCCTCAATCAGATTATACTTCACAGCAAGTTCTCCTTTCTATTTTTACCCTCAAGTCTGTGTATTTAGTTGTAATTGATATTTTCAGCTCTCCATTGACACTGTCACCAGTTAAATGATCCTCACTTGGCTTTTACAATTACAATCTGATGACGTCCTGGAGTTTCACGAATTTTGTTTTACCAAAACTGTCAACAAATACTTCATAGAAGAATTAAGAATTGGAAAACTCCAATTCTTCCTTGCCTCCAGACTTACCACCCAGGATGGTGAGGTTCATAAAATAGGTTACGGAACAGAAAGGTCAGTGTCTGGGTAACACACGGTTTGATAATCAGTCTTCATATGATGCCAGTCTGGGGTATGATAATGTAGTTTGGTTGATTTGCCAGTTCTGTAGCTTCACTTGTTGAAAGAATCACTCCTGTTATTGGAATTGATAGTGTACTTTTCTCTTTTCTTGCCAACACACACACAAATTTCAAGGAGGGGAGGGACATTGATTAATATTTGTCTTAGCATGTAGTTTGCATTTTCATTTTCTGAATTGTTTTTTCAAGTAATAATTACATTTTTGTACCTAGTTATTCTACATGATCTCATTAACAATTCTCTAAATAGTCTAAATTTGGGACCTTGACCGGCCAGTGATAGCTATTGCAAGTTGTGCCTTTTCTTAAGATCTAGCAGCACATGAAATTGTATGACTTTTTTTCCCCCTCCTGACAGCATTAAAAACATTTTTCTAGAAATCTGTACATGAAATTTTATAATTCTGAAATTTAAATTCTGCACAATAATTTTAAAAGATGTCCCTTGTCTACTCTCCTAACTTCAGTTTAAGAAATCACAAATATTTTGATAGATTTTCTTCTGATACCATGTGCCAATGTAATTTCCAATGAAAAAAAGCAGTCACTAAATTAGTCAGATGGATTACATTTACTAAAAAATGAAAAAAGTACTGACAATTTTACAAAACCATATTTTTTTTGTTAATACATTTAATGACTGTGCAAACACACACACACACACACACATGCACATTCTATGATAGTCTCCTATATTTTTACCTAAACCCAGAACAAATTATTTAATATCTTTGAAATCAAAGAAGTTCATGGCTAACTCCATTATGGAAGTCACATTATTCCAACACAAAATAAAAATAGAAACCTTACCTAATTATATTTTTCTATTTTTTATCACTCTGTTAATCATTATGGATAATGGATCTAGATAAAGAAAACTACCCTGATGCCCATTGCTTTTTTCAATTTCATAATCTTCAGTTAATTAAAAAGGAAATGAAACTTTTTCAGCCTAGATATCTTACTAGACAAATTAAAAACATGAGAATAAATGATATTAAAATTTTCCTTCTAAAATTTTAGAAAAAGGAAATTTTCTATATAAAGAAAATTAGCACTATTTCCCAATTCCCTTCTAATGGGCTTATATATAGCTCAGAAGTAAGTTATTATTATTTTATGAAACTTTGCACTTTGACTTATTGCATCTTAATCAACTGTAAGAATTTATCTTCTTCATCTTTTTGCTAAATATATTTATGTTTATACAAATAAGAGAATAGAGTGTTTCCCAAAAGGTAAGAGGTAAACTAAGGTGCTGAGCTTACCTTATGTAAAAGGTGAGCATCTCTTCTCACCTTTGATCTCCAGATCATGCATGAATGTCTTTATCTTGGAAGAAATGTTCTTCATACTTCATTTACCCAGCCCAGAAAATAGTAGTCTTAAACCTGCATTAGGTATCTTCTTCTCTGAACTACTACTTTAAAAATATGCGTGATTTTGATTTCTTACTTCATGATTATATTTTAATTCAAAAGGAAAAAGAAAAATCATATTGTAGAGTTCACCTTATATGCTTCTTTTGTTGATTGTGCCTTACATCACGATGGTAAATGCCTTTTTAAACTGACTGAAGCAATCTAGAACAACAACAAAAAAATGCTTGCAGTCTGAAATCAAGCTGTCTTAGAATCCTACTCCATCTGAATCTGCCTCTTCCTTACAAGTAGTCGTTGGCTACCAATCTGACTTACAGATGTATCATTAAAATCTTCCATTTTCATCAACACTCTCCCAGTGACACTTTGAATTCACACAGCCAACTTCCCATAATGACCCTAGTCATCTTGGTAAGGACTCACTCTACTCCAATACCATATCCTTTAACTTACCTAGATGTATGTACAATTACTTAATTCCCAAATAAGATCATGTTCTGAAGCACTGGTGGTTAACATATCAACATGTCTTTTTTGAGAGGACACAGTTCAATTTGTAAGGAAAATAAACAATGGGTCTATAATTTGTAAAGAAAATAATATGTCTGTTGGAAAACTTATAAAACAGGTAATATCAATAAGTGAGATCTACGACTTTTCAGTACTTTCAGCAGTAGGTATAGTCTTACAAGAGAACCACTTGAAGGAAAATGGATTCCTTGAGATGAACAGATTCCCATATTACAGAAACTTTTTGAGGGATAGGAGCTTTATTCTATAGTTTAGTTATCTCAGTACTTTAGAAAGAATAAATATGCAGCAAATAATTATTTAAATAATAGTTCAGATTCATGTTGATCTTTCTCATAATTGTTTCTGGGATTGAAAAAGGAAAGATGAAACTATTAGGTCTTCTGCCATAAATAACTTCATACAAACTTTCACAGACATCAAACAAGAGATTACTGTGGAGAGAAGGCCAAAATAATAAGATTCTCCTGCTAAGAATAAATGAATAACGTCTATGCAGCTTTCATTACTTTTGTTCCCTGTAACATAGATAAAGTTAATTATTCAGAGATAGCAAAGAAGTCTATTTATTGAATGTGACATGTGAGATGCAATTTCAGATTGCAGTATATTGTAATACTAAAGATCAAGCAACTTTTAATTGTAAGCAAGTACAATTTTTAATTGATCCCATTTATTGCACACGTGAACTGTATTGAAAATTCTCTCAAGTCAAAAGCTCAGTAAATATTATTGCAATTAAACAAATAAGCTGAAAGAATTTTTTGCTTTGCTTAGTTTCTCTTCAAATATGTTGCATTTTAAATCAACCAAGTATAAATTACTTTTGCTAAAAGTAAAAAATTCATTTAATGTACACTATATGGCTTTTTTTCCCCCACTGATTTTTTTCTCTTTCTTTTTGACCTCTAGTTTCATGTCCTTTTGTCTTCTAAAAAGAGTTTATTGATACACTGTGTCTCTATGATGCCATGGCATCCGAATGAAAGATTTGTTATTTGTCATCCACATGCTTTGCCTTCTTGACACCATCTGGGTTTTTGGCCTTGTACTTACAGGCCATCTGGATTTGTTAGTATACTTTCCACTTTTCATCCAGATGTTTTGGCATTGCATGGACAATGCATGTGGCATTGTCTGTAAAGCATAATTACATAAAAGTAAATAACACCATGTAAGGAACACCATTTTCCCTTCTAAAAATCTCAACAATTTTCTCTGAACAATGTATTCATGGAAGGATAGATTTTCTTGTTATCTTTTAAAACTTTAAATATCTTTTTTGAGCAATAAATAGTAAATATAAGATGTTCTGTGAAATTCAAAAGATATTTTCAATATCTTGAAATTTCCTACAGCAACATCTGTGATTTAGGATGTTTTTAATTTTAGGGATAGTTAATTCATAAACTATAGCTATTGTATGCAGTTAAAATGCAAATCTAAAACCATTAAAATATTTTAATGCTTTCAATTTTAATTCAATATTTTAAGAAAACTTTTCTTAAAACATTTTATAAATTCCTAGTATACAAATCATTCATACACTTCTGTGTATTTTCTTTACCTTTCTGCTCAAATCTCTAATTTATATGTATCCCCCCCCATGATTATAGTAACTATATGCCTGTACATCTTGTACCCTTGCTTAAAAGAAAAAGAAGAAAAGGCACTGTTACTGATTACTCTAGCAACTAGTAATTCTCATTAGATTTGCTTTCATATTTCCATATTATTTAACACATTGAAATCGTATATTATATAATAATCAAGCATCCCCAAAGAAAGATAATATAAAGTAAAAGGCAGCTAAATGTGATAGATCCTAGAAGTTTTCTGGGACAATTTCTTTTTTTCTGGGACAATTTCTTTTTTTCTTATACTGTATCTTTTTATTTCTATTTTTCTTTCTTTTTTTTTTTTTTTTTTTTTTTTTTTTTTTTTTTTTTTTTTTGTTTTGTTTTAGTCAGTAACTGAGTCTGTGTTATCTTCAATCTATGATATATTTTGGCTGACCTTCTAAAACATGTGATATGAGAGTCTCATTTAACTGACTCAGTTTATTCCAAGAGTAATAGGTTTAACTCTATAACTGCAATTTATTGGTAAAGTGTAATGAAAACTAGAAGAAAACAATGATCAAGACTAATTGACTGGAAGCTATACCATAAAAAGGATTCCTGAAAGGATACATTTTGCATGTAAAATATAAGATTTTCAGGTGAAAGGAGAATAGGAGAGAATTAATAAGAAAAATGTAATCAAAATTTTAAGAGTTCTAATAATAAAAAGGTTTCTGAATTTATTTATGCCTCTAAGGGTAAAGCTAGAATTAGAATTTTAAAAAGACTTTGCTCCAATACAATGGAAAAACTCATGAACTGTGGATATGGTGTCTTATAGCTAGAAGTGTCATGCAGGGCACTTGTTAATTAAAGATATAATTATCAACTTCTAGTTTCTCTTCACAAAATGGCTAGAATCTTCATTATCCAAAATACTGCCTAGCACATAATAGATAGTTAGCACATAGGTAATGGATAACTGAATACATTCCAAAATTGTATTTGAGCTATCAGTGTCCTAAATGAGACAAACAGATTAACAACTATCCATAGTATGACCTTTGTACTCTGCAGGGCACTCTACTTGCTTAAATACAATGTGAAAGATACCTTCTAGATTTGTACAAACAGTGAACACTTTAAGAAACAAATTATCTGGGTCCTCCCTGGTGGTGCAGTGGGTTAAAGCACAGCACAAAAAGCTAAAGCCACTTCAGTATGAGTTTGATCCCTGGCCCTGGGTGTGACCCATGTGGCATGGCAGACCTCTCCTGACCCGCCCTTTGCTCCCCTCAGCAGTGCACTTCGTTCATCTGACTGTTTCACTCCCCACTCTGCCACTGGTGAATCCTCTTACCAACCCTGCACTTCCAGCCTGTACCCCAGTTCTGTCTGCATAAACAAATGAATCTTTAAAAATAATAATAAAAAAAGTTATCTAAGACAGTTCAGATTGTATGATTTTATGTAGGGTGTAGTAGTCAGTTTTTGAAGTCATTGCATAAGGAAGTTAAGCTCAATTAGCTCAGGAAATCCTCTACCTTGAAAACTTAAGTATCTTAAAAAGTACAAGAAGAGAAACATTTTCCTTGACACATGAATCCATTCAGTTTAAATGGCTTTCACTGAGGAAGCCTTATGAAATAAAGATACACATTTTTTTTAAAGATTTATTTATTTATTCATACAGAACTGGGGTACAGGCCAGAGGCTCAGGGGCGGTGAGAGGCTTCACCAGAGACAGAGT
>NW_004567102.1:39918282-39922148 GCF_000260355.1 Condylura cristata
ATATGATAAAATTCCTTTCTACTTGATTGACTTTCAAACATGTAATCTCTGAGAGTTACCTTAAACGTCTGTACATGTTGCTCCCAGTCCCAGATTTTAATAATTTCTATGTCTGCAAAGTCATACTTCTCTGGAGTCAGTAGGCCACTCTAGTGAATGAGAATATTCCAGTTTGCAGAAGTTTTATAGACCTTACTGAACCTTGATACATACTAGCAATATAGAGAAAAATTTTTCCCACTCTCAAGCATAGAAGTAATCTTTTTCAAGACAATATATATATATATATATATATATATATATATATATATATATATATATATATATATCCCCTCCCCATTGAAATATTACTTATTCCTCCTATTACTTATTACTCCCACCCACCCATAATAATAAACACTCACATCTCAAAATAAGCATTGAGACTATTATGGAGGGAAGAGTACATTTATCCATGCAATCTCATCCTGTGTGCTTGTTTTCCTTGTTTTGATATGCTAAGATATTCAGCACCAACCAATCATTTCTTAGAAGTCCACCATCTGGATCAGGACCATCTCTACATCCTGTCCCAGGATATAGTCTTCTGAATAGAATGAATCCTTCCCACATGCAGCATCAAAACATCAAAGGAAAGACAAACACTAAGCTTAAAGAGATCTTACATCACATGGAGAAGGTAAAGATTTCAATTCTAATTAATTATTTTCCAATTGCAGGAGAAGATTACAAAATGTTCTAAGATGAAAGGAAATGGATTGGCCAGTACTACAAATAAGAAAAGGTTCTGTCCAGATGGGCAAATTATGCTATTCAGAGAGCAGGAATGCAATCAATCTGCTCACTAAAGGAAGTGAGATTTCCACTGTATAGCTTTGTCCTCCAAACAGGAAGACAGACAGCGTTAAAACTCCCCATTTTTAGAGGTAGTATTAGCATGACCACTGAAAGTGATAAAAATGGTCTTTCTGAGACCTTCCAAATTATTACTCGATAGTATAAAACTCTCCCACATGCTATATGCTTTAGCTTTGAGCCAAGATTTGTCTCATTTTAAAGTAAGGAGAAGCTTTAGATTACTTTTATAGCATAAGAGCTTAGAACTTGAATAGAGATTTTATCAGCATTCTGATATATTATTTAAAGAGAATTGACATCTTTTTCCCGTGGAGAACTCTGATAGAGCATTCAACAGTAAGGCGATGATGAGAAACATAGAGGATGTCCTTAGTGCTGTCTTTTCAGTCTAACACTAGGCTACAGTTTGGAAGAAATGAAAGCTAACAAAATTATCATGACTCTGAAAAATGTCTCCTCCTCACAACACTGAAGACTTGAGAAAGGAAAATCGGAGAGATTGTTCAGAACTCTCTACTCCACGGCTGCTGGGATTTTTCAAGCTGAAAAGTCTTGACATTAAAACAACAACAACAAAACACAAAAACTATTTTTCACTGGAGGAAACAATAAAATTACTATCTTCAAAGTAAAGGCTAACAAACAACCTAGAGATTTGCTGCTCCCCTTGGGTCTTTTCCCCTGGGTATTTTATTGGATCCCTCAAAAACTCCTCAAGCTGTATTTGAGTCTATGCAGTAAGTAATAATCTAACAAATATTTATAAAAAAGACAGTGTCCATACTACTGGTGGCAACCAATGTTTACTGAAATTGGAGGCACAGAAATATCAGGCAAAGACTAAATCCCATCTGTGGCATTGCATTTTGATTGGATGGCCTTTTGTCTACTCTTCCTCTTCTGGAACTGAAAGCTATCAACAGCCACCTGACAGTGTTGTCTTTTGAGTTTCTTCCTCCTGTTGTTCCATACCTAAGCCAGCAGGGGGTGCTTACATAGCCATTCTATACTATTTTAGCAATTCTGAGAGATGGTTTTAATTTTTAAAGTCTATTGCTTTTTATTATTATTTTTTCCCAATAGAGAAGATCAAATAATTATACGGTGGGAAAAAAATAAATCTAAAAGAAAGAAACAAAGTAAAAATTTTTCTTCAGGGTTACATTCAGAGGTGATAGTTTTATATCCGTGATTCCAAATTCACTGACCCATCTCTAAAATGGGACTGAAAGGTTACTAGTGACAAAAACAAAACAAAACAAAACAAAACAAAACAAAAATAGTGAAAGAAAACGTTGTCATAATATATACTTGAAAAACTATAATGAAATTTAGAAGCCTATAAAGATAAAGAGTGGGGTTGAAGCAATTGAATGAAAGGGGGCCAAAGCCACAACCATGAAGCTATAAAATATTAAGTTCTAGAAATATTATGTCTAACATGACAAGTACAGTGAGTACTGCTGACTGCTCAAAGGTCTAAGAATTGATTTTTAAAAGTTCTCATTACAAGGTAGAAAATATTTTCCTTTTTTTTTCCTTCTTGTATCTATATGAGATGATGGATGTTAACTAAACTTACTGTGGTAATCATTTTGCACTATATGCAGTTCAAGTCATTATGTTGTACACTTTAAACATATCCAGAGCTGTACGTCAATTATGTCTCAATAAAACTAAAAGGCACAGGAAACTCTAGAGTATTATTACTCATTTGAATCACTGCAAGAACAATCAAATGTATGTTAAAGAGTGCTATGAGGGTAGCTCTATTTTTTTTTTTTTAATCTTCTAGCTCTTATAACCTCTCAGCTTTCACTTCAGACTTTGTTTCAATTTTTCTCCCATTCTAACCTGTGTTTGTTTATGTAGCAGTCCAGTTCTCAACCTTCAGGTCACAGTGGAGGTGTAAACTTCTAAGGGAACCTCTCTCAGGAGTGTCTGTTCTTAATGCAGAAACCACCCTCACTTGCACCCATGATTAAGTTGACATCCAATTATAGTTTGAAATATTTGAACTCATTATTATTTATCTTGCTTCCTTACACACCAGGACAGGAGATCCACCTTTAGCCTTCTGTTTTATAGTTATTTACAATGAGTACTCAAGAATTTTTTTCTACTATGCTATTCTTATCACTTCTAACACTCATTTTATTAGCTGGTTATAGAAGTTTACCTGTGAAGTTGAATAAAAAGTTGGGTAGGAGAAGAAAAATAATTGAGGATCTCTAATTATCAATACAATATACCACCACTGCCACTATCACCATCATCATCTTTGATAACAAATACATTTAGTAAGCATTGCATATGTTTGGGTAAAATTCCTGTCTTCATACATTTTAAATTTTCATGGAGAAACTTTTCAAATAAAAGTATCTGATTGACCTTAGGCTATATACTGTTTGTTCAAAACTAATAAATGCTGAGCAAGCAAAGAAATTTGTTTTATTTATTTAGACAAAACTAGAATGCATTTTTTTCTGAATATATATATATATATATTCAGAAAAAAATGCATTCTAGTTTTGTCTAAATAAATAAAACAAATTTCTTTGCTTGCTCAGCATTTATTAGTTTTGAACAAACAGTATATAGCCTAAGGTCAATCAGATACTTTTATTTGAAAAGTTTCTCCATGAAAATTTAAAATGTATGAAGACAGGAATTTTACCCAAACATATGCAATGCTTACTAAATGTATTTGTTATCAAAGATGATGATGGTGATAGTGGCAGTGGTGGTATATTGTATTGATAATTAGAGATCCTCAATTATTTTTCTTCTCCTACCCAACTTTTTATTCAACTTCACAGGTAAACTTCTATAACCAGCTAATAAAATGAGTGTTAGAAGTGATAAGAATAGCATAGTAGAAAAAAATTCTTGAGTACTCATTGTAAATAACTATAAAACAGAAGGCTAAAGGTGGATCTCCTGTCCTGGTGTGTAAGGAAGCAAGATAAATAATAATGAGTTCAAATATTTCAAACTATAATTGGATG
>NW_004567102.1:39922248-39937421 GCF_000260355.1 Condylura cristata
GTGTGGGAGAAAATATTTGCAAATCTCCTAACTGGTAAGCCTGTATACAATTCTTTAAATTAAGAAAACAAAGCCCAATGAAAAAAAAAAAAAAACAGGCAAAGATTTGGACAGATGTTTCACCAAAGTAGTTTTTTAAAAGTACATGTATAGATAATCATGGGTTCACTAAACTCTAGAGCAGGTAGTGTATTAATTAATTGCATACTTATGTTTATCCTGTGATTATTTGATAATCTGTGATTCAAAATTTTAAACCTATTTTTAAAAGTACATGTATAATTAATCATGGGTTCACTAAACTCTAGAGCAGGTAGTGTATTAATTAATTGCATACTTATGTTTATCCTGTGATTATTTGAAAGGTAAATTCTTGATCCTGAAATCAAATTCCTTCAAATTACAATTGTTATTCCCAAAGGTGAGTTTTACCTCAAATACATACATAATTCCTAGGAAGAAACTGGATCAGCAAATAAGTACTTTACTAGTTGGTTTCTTTCACTGAACTGGCTTTGTTTTTCTTGAAGATTAGCTGGAGGTGATCAACATCTACTGAAAGGATAATCTAGAAGTAGATTAGACTGTAAAGAGTGTTTTATGCCATATGTAGTGAGGTATACAGAGGCTCCCTAACCTACCCCCAAATCATATCCAGTCAGAACCTCAGATTATTACCTTATTTGGAAATAAGATTTTGCACATTTAATTAGTTAAGATGTCATGCTGGATTAGGATAAACCTAACAAGGACAAGATGACCACATGAAAATAAGGATTAGAGTTAAACTGTTACCATCCAAGGAGAGTCTGAGGAGGCTAGAAGCTGGAGGAGGCCAGGAAACATTCTTCCAAGGGAACTTAATCCTGCCAACACCTTGATTTCAGACGTTTAGCTTCTAGAACTATGACTGGATATAAAACTGAACTTTGTTTCAACCATCTGGTTTATGGGACATTTTATAGCCACCCTAGGTAAGGATCTAATATACCATGCTAAAGAGTTGTGTAGACTGCAACTGGAACTGGCATCAGTGTGATTAACTGAGACAATATTGGACAATAACTTGGTCACTGGACACTAGCTAGCTAGATATATAGAAAAAGCAAGTTTTCAGAGAAAACACCTGGTAACTGGATGAGGAGTCTGAGCTATATGAAGCTAAAGAATGTTAAGGTAAAAGAAAGGCTTTGAAAGTCAAGGACTAAACAGGAACCAGTCATGCAAAAGGGAACACAGTGTGACAAACAGAACACTAAATAGTTCTTAATTTTTTGTATATGAGATGGTATAGGATGTTATGACTCCAGTCACACATGCAGTACACTTTTATAATGCTAATGCACTTTAAAATCACTTATATCATACATAACACCATACATGGTGCCTTCCTTTGCTTCTCATTTAGTCCACTTTTAATACACATTTAATAACATGTTTATAATTTATTTTATAAGATTATTACTTCAACTCTCCATGATCAAGTTAATACAAACATATGGAGTAGTTAAAAATTATCTCATCCAGACATTTCTTCTATTCAGAGAGTTTTTTTAGGAGAATTGGTAGGTCTATCTTTCTCCCTTATCTTAACCCCATCTCCTCTTCTAAAACTAGTCTGCTCTATTATCTGGTGGTTCACAGAGAGATTCAAAATCTACCCATGTGGATCATCTCAATAAAACCAGAATAGTGGGCCTACAAGTGTTGGTTCATGATGACCCTGTTATAAGAAGAGAGAATCATATCTCTAACCTGAACTGTGTTTGTGTTTTACTGTATCTGCAGGGACTGAAAACATTTGGTCTAATAGGTAAATGAATGAGAGACAACTTCAGAGAAAAAATAGAATATTGACTTTTGTAAAGTCTTAGAAGTGACAAAGGTCCTCCTTGTTGAGTTTCTACAACAATGATATGTAGGAAGTAGTGTTCGAATGACTCATCAAATAGCTTCATGGTATTTCTTTGCCTACATGGTATTTTTTTTTGCCTAGATTTAGGTTTCGAACTAGTGCTGAACTTGGCAGTGCTCTGCTAGGCAATTATTTTCAACAATTAAGAGAGTGACAGAAGAGAGAAAAGGGAAATATGGTGATGTGGTTTCTTTTTAATTTACTGCTATGAACTGCATTGTGTGCTACAGAGACATGGCAGAAATCAGGAGTCTCAAATAATCTGTTCAGAGACTTGATTGAGGAAAGGTGAATTAAGAGAATGTACTGAAATTATCTGGCAAAGCAGGCATCATCTACTTTCATTAACTATTTAAACAACATGTTTTTAAGGCTTGCTGCAAAGTATACACTACACTAGGCACTGGGATACAATGCCTTCAGAGACTTGTTAAAGATGTGATATGTGAATCATTCACACACTTATGCCACAAAAGCTCATTATCACTTGCTATGGGTTCGACATTTGTATCAGGCTTTGAGAACACACAGATGAGAAGACTTGGCCCATGTCTTCATGGAATTTATACATATTAAACAAATAATTAAAGGTACCCTAAAAAACTATGAAAGAATATGTAGCATGTGGATTAACATGGCTGAATACATCAGGTTACTTAGAAGAAGTGTTGTCTACGTTACATACACACATGAGTATAATTTAGGGGGATTTACAGGCATCTAGAATATCATGTAAATAACTTTAATTAAATGGTTATAAACTCATAGAACTGAACAATACTCTATTTGTCTTAAGAATATATATTTTTAAATGAACATGTATTTTAAACTTAGTGAGAAGGAGGTTAATAAACAGGCACATCACATACCTTGAGAATTTAAGAATATAAATCTTCACCCTTGAATACTTTAATTAAAAAATAATAATAATGCTTACACTGAATCAGTGGAGAATCAAGAGGAAGACACTGAATCAATAGGGACTGAAATGATCAGCTATGCATTTTAAAATAGCACTCAAGGTGCAGTAGAAAGTCTTAAGTCATAGAGAATTAAGACTGGAAACTGAACAACCAGTTATGAGGGTTTTATAGTATCCAGGAAAGAGGTGACAGTTTGGGCAAGGATGATGAGAATGGCAAATACGCAGATGGTTTCAAAAGACATTTAAGAGTTGGAATTCAGGACTTCCTTGGTGACCAGGTGTTAAGTCTCAGCACTATCATGCTACCACTGCTACTGACTGAGTTCAATCCCCGGGGAAGGGAAGTGAACTGTGTGGCACAGCAGACCTTTCTGTCTCACTCACTGATCCCTTCAGCAGTGTATTTCAGTAAATCTTCCTATTCTGCTTCCCTCTTTGTTTCTGTGAATCCCCCCCCAACCCCCAAACCCCGTTTATACCTCTGGACTACACCCTCATTCTTCTATGCAAAAATAAAGAGTTGACTATTAAGTTAATTACTGACCCATTGTATGAGGGGAATGAAAGGAAAGCAGCAGCTAAAAATGACTCTCACATGACTAATGTGAACAAGGAGTGCCTGTGGTGTTGCTTACTAAAGTAAGATATGTGGATGAGGAAGGCTTTATCGTGTGCTAGAGTGCCTGTGAAAGATCAGGGTCATGACCTGCACAGGCTGCTCTGGGCCAGTGGAGGTGACATTAGTGTAAACTGCCTATAGGGTCAAAGTAAATCCTAATGTTCTGCTTGTTGTGGAAATTACATCATTTTATTGTTTTTTTTTAAAGATTTTATTTGTGCATACAGAACTGGGATACAGGCCAGAGATGTGGTGGGTGAGAGAATTCACCAGAGACAGAGTAGAGTGCAGAACAGGCAGATCAACGAAATACACTGCTGAGGGGAGCGGCGGGCGGGTCAGGAGAGGTCTGCCGCACCATGTGGTCACCTCCGGGGCAGGCGGGAATCGAACTCATGAGGAAGCGGCTTTAGATTCTCAGTGCTGTGCTTTAACCCGCTGCGCCACCAGGGAGGGCCCATTTTATTGTTTAACTTGTTCTTTTATCATGTGACAACTTTCTTTAATGTAGAAGATGTGGCTTCATCACTCTAGAAGCTGCAGTTTCTCACTGACTGCAACTCTCTGGTCTAATCAAAAACATCTCCCAGAATATTTGATTATAGGACAAAGAAGTATTTAAGTCATTCCCTCGCTGGGAGAGGTGGATATAGGTGTAAACCCTTGAACAATTGATTGTCATTTCCTTGAGCAAAGAAGAAGCTGATTGGTGTAAAAGAGAGGGAAGTAAAAAGGGCAATCACTACTCTCAATATAGAGTAATAGGAGCTACTAGAATGATCTATTGTAGATGATTTAAATGAGAGTTACAGCCAAATTAGGAAGAATATTAAAATACCAAAATTGCCTATGCTGCAAATCTTGAATTAGGATAGTTTGTGTTTCATTTTCACTATAGTATTCGATAAATTACATAAGATGTTCATTAAATTACATAAGATGAACTTTATTATAGGATTGGCTTTATGTTAGATGATTTTGCCCAAATGTAGGCTGAGAACATGGTGTACACTCAGCTAAGCTATGATCTTCAGTAGATTAAGTATGTAAATGTCTTTTGATTTATGGTATTTCCTATTTAACCATTGGTTTATTGGGATGTAAACTGAGAAAAATCTGTATGCTGACTGACACAAAGTGATTTGCACTCTCTGCTTCTTGATATACATATATATATATATGGGGGCTGTGATTCTGTTCTCTGCTGGTCAAGGGCATTCTTACCCCAAAGCATTATTTCATGTAAATCCTGCTTTTTGTTGGTAACTTGATTGATACCTTTTGAACATTGAGATACATATGTATAATGTAGTTTGGAGGTCATCCTATTCTGGAAAGACCTCAAGTTCTATTGGAGTATACACAATTTTGTAGAAAGTTTATCCTGCCAAAAAATAATATCCCTAATGAGATAGAAGACTAAAGTTTATTTCATTGCTTTTAACTTCTAGCAAATTCATAGAAGATGCCCCATGCCTAGCAATGATTTCCACTGCCTATCTTACCCTGACTCAACCTGATTCAGGAAAGTGATTCACTGTTTTCTCCTTATACATGCAGACTATTTCAAAATGTCCACAGAAACATTTTTTTTTTCATTTATTCCCACTTTGAATTGTCTGATACTACTCTAGACATGTCAGTTTTGAAAGGAATTACATGTTTTGGAACATTTGTCATTTTTTAAATCAGCTTGGATCTCGGTGTCCTATTCAAAATTCATAATGAACTTACTAGCTCCATTTTTCACTAGTATTTACTTAGATGACATTGTGATTAATTGGAAATAAGATGTGCTATAAATATAAAATACACCAGACTTCAGAGATTTAGTGTGAAAAAAAAAGAGTATAAAACAAATCATTAATATGTCCTCACTATTGATTACATGTTAAAATAACATTGTGATATATTGGGTTCAATAAAAACTATAATTGAATCAATTCTATCTATATTGTCCTACTGTTTTTAATGTAACTACTAGCAAGACTAAAATTACGTGAGTCTTGAATTTGTGTATGTTATATTTATACAGGAATATATAGCTTCTGACAAAGGATTAAGTAGAATAATCCACACATTTGTTAAGTATGTGCTATGGGAAGGGGAATCATTATGAAATTAGATTTATAGAAATATGGTGATAGAAATATAATCTGAGTCAAGGATAGAAAAAAATCAGTTTCTTTGCAAAAATTCAAACAAGATATAACAAGGAACTGAAATACATTTGTATTTTGGGGGAAAATAATGGATTTGCTACATACCTTAGATTTAGGATTGGTAGCATTGGGGTTGAGGAAAATGTTTGGACTGAGGTAATTGGAGAAATTAAGGATGTTACCTCCAGTGTCTGCATAGATGTGGTAGTAGAAAAATGTCTTTAACTGAGAAGCAAAAGGCAAAGGACAAATTTCTTATATTCCCAAAGGGAACAAAGAACTGATTTGGGAGTGTTAATAGCAATTAGTCAACTAAAAATCAACTGTCTTACAATAGCTTCAAATAGTTCACCCCAATTTAAATTCCTAAATGGAGTGAAAAAGATGTAGTAAGTCATCTAATGAGTTTCTTCTTCTCAGAAAAGCTTCTGGAAATGAATTTGTAAGACAGAATATTTTCCCTAGAGCAAGAAATCTTCTTTCTTTGATAAAATAAATATTATATACAAACTAAATTTAATTATATTGTTAGAGTTGTATCACCATAACCAGGCCACAGAAGTCTATAATGCAATCAATTTCAACAGTTTTCATAGTCATATTGGAAAGGAAATATAAATAATATGTTGAAAAGTGGCTTTCAATAAAATATTCTATAGTTGCAATTAATCTCAAGGGAATTATTAATTTTATAATGTATGCCTCAGCCCATTAATATGCTAATTGGCTGAAAGAGTACTATGTGAAAGCCTAAAGTATAATATTGAAAGAAATATTTATTGCCTTTCTTTTACTCACTATTTGTTATGCACCTATTCTATGAGCTAAGCCTTTGGATAACTATAGTGAACTGGACAGACTGTCAGTTGCATGAAGTTAACTTTGTAAGCTTAAAAGGAAAATCATTATTAATAGAATGTTTTACAAGTCCAGTTATAAAGTTCAGGTTACTCTGGGAATACTTAGAAGGGCATCAAATTCAGAGGGAAAAGTGTCTAAAATATCAAAAATTCTTCTGAAGAAAGGACCATATACTCTTAAAAGTAAAAGGAGTTAGACTAAGCTAGATAAATTAGGTCATTTGGAGAGGGAGTAGAATGAATAGGCAAAGGTCATGAGGTAAGAGAGAGAATTTGACACATCTCTTTGAGGATATTGGTGATTGATTGGAACACTGAAGTACAATGCTAAATTGTTATGCTCTGAGACTAAACAGATAAATGAGCATAACATCATAAAGCTTTTCTAAATTGTACTAAAGTGTACCTTTTGCTGAGTCTTTCATTATCATTTCATATCTTTGATAGTATTTGATTTGTTTTTAAATGTGTTTGATTTGTTCCTCTTAATAAAAAAAATCATAAAAATAAATTATGTAACTTTCAAACAATGAAATACCAGGCAGCAGTATAACAAATGAATAAAATAAATGTTTGTGTATTAACTTGGATAGATGTTTGGATTTATTTTTAAATTAAAAAGCTGGTTGTATAACAGTTAGTCAGATTATTTGATTTTTACAAAATGAATGCTTACAAATAAAAAGAAGAATTCAGGAAAGATATCCACAAACTGTGTTTTCTGAAGAATAGAAGACTACCTCTAAAAAGTATAATTTCAGTGATTTGCGTGAGAAGGTATATACCAAAGATAATCTTTGAAAAAGAAGTTAAAGGGATAAAGATATTTATCAATTCTATGCTAAACAAGAAAAGAAGAATAAAACCAAAGCACTACAAAAAATAAAAAAAATATAAAAATAAAAAAAATAAAACTAAAGCACTATGAAGCTGAAATTATAAGTATTATCATTGCTAATAAGTAGTGTATTAGATACTCACATTAAGGGCTAATTTTCAGAAAATCACAACAGATAAGAAAAATCCAGCTAGCTATGTTTCATAGGTGACAAATATAAA
Organism: Condylura cristata; assembly: GCF_000260355.1. Classification (NCBI taxonomy): domain Eukaryota; kingdom Metazoa; phylum Chordata; class Mammalia; order Eulipotyphla; family Talpidae; genus Condylura; species Condylura cristata. The sequence continues at coordinate 39,929,789 of NW_004567102.1, forward strand.
AAAAGAAAACAAAAAAATTAAAAGAGATAATGTGAAAACAGAAATTCTATTACATCTATCACAACTAATCTATCAAATTAGTGATTCACAAATCCTCCTGTAAAGAAAGTTTTTTAAATATTTAATATGAATCCTTCATAAACTTACCCAAAACAACAGGAGGGACAGATTTCCAACAAATTCTCTAAAGTTAATATTAACCTTTGTAAAAGCCAGATAAAGATATCACATAACAAGTTCTATTTTTTTATGAATGTCTATGCAAAAACGCTTTACAAAATACTTGCATAGTAAATCCAGCCACATGTAAAATGAACTATAAACCATGACCAAATAGGATTTATTCTGTGAGTGCAAAGTTTGCTTAAAATGTAAAAATCAATAAATGCAATAAATGCAATACACCCTATCAATAGGCTAAATGACAAAAAAAAACACATAATCTTTTCAATATATGCAAAAAAAATGAATTTAACAGAATCCAACACTCTTTCATGATAAAAAGACTTGAAGAACCAGGAATTTAAATGAAAATAGTCAACCTGATGAAAGGCCTTTATGAACAACCTACAGCTAGCATTGTACTCAGTTTTGAGAAAATAAGTGCCTTCTCCCATGCACATACAGAAAACAAACAAACATCATTTGCATTCAACATTGCACTGGAGGTTTTAGACAGGGAAATTAAGAAAAAAAGTAACAATATATATTAAATTGGAAAAAGTAAAGCAATCTCTATTTGCAGAAGATATGATCTAGCATATAGAATATTCTAAGGTAATCCCAAAATAATTATACGAATTTATAAATGTAAACGATTATGTTTAGAAGATCACCATAAAATAATAAAAAAGAAAAACCTTGAATTCTATATACTAGTAATGGAAAAAATCTGAAAATGAAACTAAGAAAAAAATTCCTTTACAATACTACCTAAAACATAAAATACTTATAGTTACCAGAGGGAAAGGGAAAAAGGTGTGTATTCAATACAAATGATAAATTGCACAGTGAAGAATAGATTGGATACTAAGTGCTACACTTAACATCACATATATAGTTTTTACTATTTCAAGAGGCACATCTGAAACTTCTATAATCATACAATACAAAGTTACCTGGGAAAAATTTTAAAACATAAAATACTTAAGAAAACATTTAAGAAGTAAATACAATGGTGTATAATGGAAGATACAAACCCCTATTGAGACCTTTTACAGAATCGAAATAAGTGAAAATATATCCCATATTTATAGATTAGAACATTTAGTGTTTTTTCTTGAGTCATCCTTGCAATCAATTCAAGACACCCTTTATCAAAATCCCAGCTGCCTGGTCTGTGGAAATTGACTAGGTGATCTTGAAATTCACCTGGAAATGCAAAGGCCCAGAATAATTAAAACAATCCAGTAAAAAAGGGTAAACAGAGATGGAGAACTCACACTTCTTGATTTCAAAACATGTGACAAAGCTATTATAGTAGTGAAACTGTGGTACTGACATGAAGAAAGACATACAGATCAAGGGAAATTATCTACTTATTTTCATTTAAAAATTTTTCTTCATTTAACATTTATACACAAAAAATGAAAAATCACCTTCTGATGATACTAACCTGCATAAAACATGCACACACACAAGGTAGATATATATCTGTAGATGAAGGCTTTTGTGTGAGGTTCATCTTTGGCAAGTCCCACTCTAACTTCTCCCATGCTGCTTTTATCAGTAAAAAATCAGGATCTCCACATGTGCCTTGAACTGTACCACAGCATTGAGATGTCTGTCCTGTTTAATCAACTCTCCACTCATAAAATAAGATAAATTTGACTTTGATTATTAATCAATGCTACTTTGTTAAGCTTACTTCACTCACCCCACAATCACCTTCCTCGCTGGGTATCTGCCTTGCCAGGAAGAGTGTTTTTGGCTTATCATTGGGTCACTTTTCTTTGTCCTCTGCTGCTTGGTGCTATGGTGGAATATCTCATATACCACTCTGTGGAATAATTCTTATCCTGAAGAAGCATGAACTTATACCTAATACACAGCGTTTAAAATGACTGCAACCACAATAAAATTGAATTAACAAACAAATCTGGACCCAGCAATCCTATGATTCAGCAGGTTGACAGTGATGGTGCTGGAGGTGGTTGTCAGAAGTCATTACTGTAAGGCTGCTATTTTGAGCAGACTGTTATATTGGACATCAAGGAAACAACTCTAAACATTCCAGTCACAGCCATAATATTTCCTTCCTATGTATGATATTCCCCTTACTCTGATAGTTTCGTCTATTTGATTCATTGTTCATATTCCAACCTCTTATTGTGCCAGGCCCCTTTCCTGAGCCTTGAGCTCAGCTCAGTTATCTTATAGTCCTTACTAGTGATTTTTTTTAAAGATTTATTTACTTATGCATACAGAACTGGGGTACAAGCCAGAGGTGAGGGGCAATAAGAGGATTCACCAGAGACAGAGTGGGGAACAGAACAGGCAGATCAACAAAGCACACTGCTGAGGGGAGCAGTGGGCCTGTCAGGAGAGGTCTGCCACGCCATGTGGGTCACCTCCAGGGCCAGGGATCGAACTCATGCTGAAGTGACTTTAGGTTCCTACTGCTTTGTCTTAACATGCTGCACCACCAGGGAGGGCCCACTAGTGATCTTTTAACTCATCCCTATCTACCTTTAGATTTTAGCTGCAGCATATTTCTCATAAGAAATATTTTTTTTTCAAAATCAGAGTAATGATATTTCCTAGCTATGCGATCTTATAACTGCTTATATTATCTCAGTGCCAATCACACATGTTTATTTTTATTTATCGTTCACCTTTTTGCAGGCTACTTATATCAGCTTAAGCACATTTAAAGTGAGTCACAGAGGTTGGTTCTGGATTAATAAAGCCGACATAAAAACTTTGGTGGGATAAAATGGTGGTTAGAGAGCTAGAACTTGAGGTTGAAGAGAGACCTGGAAAAAGAATCAATTAAAGTCTGCAGTACAAGCAAAAAAAAAAAATTAGGGGTTCATTTCTGGATGTTAGTAACACAATGAAATACTCTAATATTTTCAGACTTTTTCAACATTCTGGTAATAATTTTTCAAATTTCATTTCAAAAAATATAATTTTTAAAACACTATAAATGAAGAAAAAGATATCTTGGTAACAAGGCCTGACAGAGTACAAAATGAAAAGAGACAAATGCCCCTGAAAATGTAGGCTGGCCAGATGTAGTGGTAGTGAATGGGTGCAGTATAATGGGAAATCACCAGTGATCAGTTCTAGAGAATGTGCAGAATTGAATCCCATATCACAGCAAAGTTTTTGGCAGATAGTGGGTATATGAATGATGCAATGCCCATCTACGTTGCCTGTTTTTTATAACTTCCAAACCATCAACTATCATCTCCCCTTCTGTAGAAGAAGTTAGACTATTCCCCATGGACCCGTGTTTGAGGGTGTCCTTTTTTTCCTAATTTAAGTGCTGCCAAAACTTAGGACATTTTTGAATTTATGTATCTTTTGAGAATTTGATAAAAAACTATGAATCATTTCCTTAGGGAAAAAATAAAACTCATAAAATACATATTGGCAATACATTTTCAGGGATATATGGAAATCCTGAATAATAGTGATGCTGTTAAAATAATAAGTAACGCTTATTGGACACATATCTCTTTCAAATATTTTCCATGTATTTTCTAATTAATTTCTGTGACAAAGCTAAACATGAGTGTTAGTATTATTCAATTTACAAATTTAAAATACTATCAAATTAAATCAGTTAGTTAAAGTCTCATAATATAAGTTTGGCAATAGATTCTCACCAAGCCAGTTTGATTAGCAAGCTCATTCTTAAGTAATATCATATTGTTACAGGCCACCCAGGGTGTACTGGGCTGCCTGGCCTGTCGGTGAAGCCTCACCTGCGTGCTTAAAATTCAGTTGTACTGCAGGTACACACAAAAGGGTCAAAATGGGTTTATTTACAAAAGGGGAAAAGAAAAGGAAACAACAACTGGAATACCTTACCGTCTGGGCTGACTTGGAGCTCTGGTAACAAACTAACTGAAAGCCCTGAATCACAGGATCCAGAGAGCCGTTTCCCAAGTGAGAGAGCGAGAGACGCGATGACACACCTTATTTATCCCCCAAAGTCCCAGAATGCCTGCTTAGCTCTGCCCTTGGGTCCTCACAGTTCTCTCCCTGGTACTGCTGGGAGTTGTAGTTTTCAATCATTGGAGTAGGGGATATAGTGCAGAAAGCAGGAGTAGGGGGTGGAGTCCACAACACTGCAGAGTTCCTTTAGGACTTCCTTCCCCTTAACAATATAACATTTATGCAAACTTTTGTGATGAATACTAAATGACTAAAATTTGGTCTGTAACATCCAGGGTCTGGCTTATTCTTATTATCAAGTGGTGAAGATAGATTAAATAAAGTGAGCACATTTGATAATGTCATAAAATAAATGAAAAAAAATGCTAAGGAAGAACAAAGCAATGATCAATGTTTTGTAATTAGGGCAATTTTCCTGTTTTTATAGAGTTATTAAGTGCCCACAACTTAGTGGTATCTGCATGAAAGTTGAATAAGGTACTCAAAGGATAACATTCACAGGAGCACAGTGAGGAAGAAGAAAGCATTTAAGATAGAGTTTAGTGCAAAGATGGAGAAGATGAAGTAGATTAGACCATACATTAATGCTGCGGCCATCAGGAAAAGATAATCCAATGCATTTGGATTCAGCTTCCTTATCTTTGAAGTGGAAATAAACTTGATGACTTTGGGGACCAGAATGTGAACATTTTTTGATTTATTTTTAATGAAGAATTTAATGAAAGCCAATTACATACATAATAATTTACTAAATATTGGGAAGATTAAAAATATGTTTGATGCATGTTTATTTTAGTAGCTTATAGTAAGGTTGGATGAGTGATATCTCTGAAAACTAATTAAATTGAGCTTTTTTTTTTAAAAAAAACTATATTGAATAAAATGACTGTGTCTTAAATTCACCAACACTGAACTATTTCTGGCTTCTTCTAAGATTATGTTCTACAAAGTGCAATTTATTATTCCCCTCTCCTTTATTTGAGATAACATTTTTTTAACAAAACTGTCTCTGAGTCATAGGGTAGACTCACACCTCCTATAACACATGTCACAGCACTACAGTCACTGCCAAGTCACCTTCAGCCTTCCACCCTAGTCCACTGTGCCTCCTATTTCTCTTCATACACCTCCTCCTGTCTGTCACTGCTTTGGTTTCTCTGACACTTTGCTCTGCTTCTCTATATACCACAAGTTAATAAAACCTTCAGTGTATGTCTTTCACCTTCTGCCTTTTTTCCTTTAGCATAACCCTTACCAGTTCAATCAGTGTTGCAAATGATGCATCCATCCTTGCTTTCTTTATAACTGAGTAGTATTACTAATAATAGATATGCCACACTATTCCAATGCACTCATCTGTCCTTGGGCCCATAGGTTGTTTTTATACTTTGGCTATTGTAAACAGGGCTGCAATGATCACAACAGTACAAATATCTAAGAAGGAAGAACTTAAATGGAAATGAAAACAACTTTCAAGGAATGTGCTCAAGGTAGCATGAAAAAATGTAAAGCATTTCATGACCAAATCGTTTCATATTTTTACCTAATTTAAAAATTCCATAGGGGCCATGGTACCTACATTTAAAGGGTGTGTAAGGGACACCCTTCATTAAAAGTATGGAAAAGTAGTTGAAACTTTATTAAAAATTGACTAATAGGCACTCTAGATAATTGAAATGACAGCTTGTTTTGACAGCTGCAAGCAAAAAATGTACTTCTCCAAAACAGTGAGTGTAAATCTTTTTAATTTCCAGAAAGAAAAATGTTGTACAGGTTTAACTTAATTCTGTCAGCTCATAAAGTGTAATAATAAAAGGTGACTCTTCACCTAACCAGTGAAACTGGTAATTGGAGGTCCTGTCAATCACTGTACATCAGGGCTAAATGTGCAGACCTTTGAAGACCCTTTAGAGAAAGAGATAATTTCCTCTAAGATCCTTGAGGAAATATGAATCAATATGGAGGCAAACAAATATCCCCAGAATAGCTTTTATTAACACCACTTAATACCAAATATCATAAAATCCTTCTAGCAGTGTTTTGTCACACAAATTTCCTAATAAGTTCAATGAACTAAGAATATATTCGTGATCCATTATGTTAGCTCCCCATATTTTGAAATGATTTTATAAATGTTAGAGTGAGATTTGAAATAATAAAAAATAATAGAAGTAATTATCCTCATTAGCAAACAAATCAAATATTATGTCAAGAATAATCCATGTACTACTAAAATGAATTAGATACACTTTATTGGAAATGGCTGCTTGATTTTATTACATTTTTGACCATAAATGAAATAAAGAAAGCAAGTAAAAGCAGATGATCACAAATCATATTCTTTAAACCTAAGTGTCCAACTGCAGGATTTAAGTTATGTATGCTCTCCACTATTATTTTAATTATTTTATTTCAGTATTATTTTAATTATTTTATTTCATTTTAATGCAAATAATAATTTTATTTGAGTCAAACCTAGCTGAAAACTTCAATTTCCCTTTTATTAGTTTAGATTTTCCTTTTGCTAAGAATTAAAGACACCAAAAAGTGTAACTGGTTTATGCAAGAAAACTGACTTTATATTTTTAGATTTATTTGCATTCCAAGAAGTAGAGATTGATATGAAATTCTCTTGTTTAAAATGTTACAGGGTGTGCAATTGCTAGAACAAATTAAGCTTCACAAATGTTCCCTCTAAATTGAATCAAGAAGGCTGAGAATCCTATAAGATTGTATGGAAATTCAATACAAAGTTTTAAAATGTTACAATTTAAAAAAAAATCATAGAATCACTATCATAGCCCTCAAGATCATTGTCATACTCAAAATCAGAATACTGATTTTTCTTCATTCTTATTTCATACACACTGAAATACTCATTTGCAAACCACACAGGGAAGTAAAAGTCTGAAAAGTATGTTTTAGATCATCCTAAAAAATGGCCTTTTTGGTTTGCAGGTTGATCTAGTCATAAACCATACATTTAAACCATAACCTTTTGACCTTAAAAGTGAAAATGTTCCATTAAATTTTTCAGGTCTGTTTTAATCACAAGGTATTCATTTCTTTGTTCACAGTTAGGGATTTACATTGCATATGTTTAATATCTTACATGTAAACAAGGGTAATAAATCATTGCTTGGTAAATATAAACTATGAAAGAAAGCACTGTTTTAAATTCAACTGATTTTATTTTTAACACAAAGAGAAATCTTTAATGTCTGTGAAGTATTACAGAAGGAAAATGCTTTTAAAATTAAACAACAAAAGGGAATGCATATTAATTTTACATCAGGTTGATGCTGGTGAAAGACCATCCCATTAAAACCTTTTAATAACAAAAAATGTGTTTTTTTTTAACAAATGAATGATATTAAAATAGTCAAATACAAACATTAAAATTCATAATTTAGTCCTTACTCTTTTTAATGATATAAATTGATTCTGAAAATTCCAAAAAACAGCATTTTTTTTAATTTCAAGAATGAAGTTATATACCTACTGAAGA
>NW_004567102.1:39938896-39940856 GCF_000260355.1 Condylura cristata
GAACTCATGTGGAAGTGGCTTTAGCTTCTTAGTGCAGTGCTTTAACCCGCTGTGCCACCAGGGAGGGCTCTCAATGCAGGTTTTTATGTGGACATTATTGCTAATTGAAAGAAACCAATCTGAAAAGCCATATACTGGAAGATTCCAACTATACACCATTGTGGAAAAGGGAAAGTTATGGAGACAGTGAGCCTGTCCAGGGTTGAGCCTGAAAGGAGAATGACTAGACAGAAAACAGGATTTTTAGCAGAGTGTAAGTAGTTAAAATATATCATAGTGATGGTTATACAACATTATGCATTTGCCCAAACCCATAGAAAGCACATTACCAGGAGCTCATTTTTGACTGTGCAATCTACCATACTTTATCACTTGGATTGTTTCAAAATATCCCTTTTGCATGTCTCTCTGTATTCATTCTTGATCCTTCTTAGTCCTATTCTATACTTGCAGTAATCCCTAAATGGAAATGTGATCATGATCTCTGAAGCTAAAAACCCTTTGCTTTAAGAAGAAAGAATACACTCATCAATCATCGTTTATAAGTCTCTGCCTTATCTCATCCTAGTTTTTTTTATTTTTCCTTCTCTCTTTATGTTCCGAAAAGTAAATTATATTACAATGTCCTACCAATTCTTCTGAATATTTATGAGAGTCTGACACTAATGACATTGTCCATTTACCATGATGTTAGAGAGCTCAACACAGGAAATGTTTCCAAGAAATGCTACAAATTTTTTCCTTCTCTTGGCGGACATGCACCATATGCTTTCTAAGCCCAAGGTCTTTGTTTTCCAAATGAATACTGAGTTTGCATTTAGTTAATCAATACCCATGGAATATTCTTTCCCCCAAAGTTACACATAATCCATGAGAGCTCTTAGATAATCTCTAATGTTATATTTTTTCACTGGGTGTCAATGGGATCTATTAGACCAGCTAGCCATACAAAGCAACTAACAAGATTCAATCTGCTTAATGGAGGACTCAGTCTGACTCAGACAGTCAATCAATATTGAACTGTCTCTACTCTTAGCCATAAAAGTAAAAAAGTAAAAACTTTAGGAAAAATGAGCTTTACTTTAGTTACAAAAGATTACTTTTGAGTATTTAATATAATTCCTACTGATGAGTAGATGTATAAAAATTTTAATACTGGTTGCTTGAAGAAACACACAAAACACAATGAAGTATCCCTAAGTAAGATGAATTAAAGTGAATGGCAAACTGACAATATCTCTGGCAAAGGTGGGATTTTGAAAGAAGGGGAGCTTACATAGCATTGGATCATCATATATTTTAGGGTATAATATCTCAAATGCAAATTTTGAGTAACTCAGATATGTGGCCAAAACTGAAATAAGCATTTTTCTCTTTTGAAAGGCACAGCTGTGGTATTTAAGGATGAGTTATAGAACTTGTGTTCCAAAGTACATGAGAATTACAGCCAACACAGCTTTAAAACATAAAGCGGATATAAATAAAAGGAAGGAATCAGGCACTTATCCTACTTTTCTTATATGAAATAGACAACTGATAACCAAAGAATCAATAAAAAAAAAAAAACATGTCTTCATAAGAATAATTAAAAGAAAAAAAGACACATGAAAAAGTAATGACAGAATTGCAATATTAGCATTAAGGACTTTTATGTTCTTCAAATGAAACAATTGATCATTAAACTCTTTATATGAACCCTCCTGAGGAACAAAGCACTGATTTGAAGTAATTTGACTGAAAAAAAAAAAGTTAACCTGAGTTTGTTAAGCTTCTAAGTTCAACTACAAATTTGTGTGGTAAAGCAGAATATTTTAAACTTCAGAGGAATGTAATCATGAAGATCCTGTCTATGAAGAACTATAACAAAATACGTTAGTAAATAGATTTGATAGAGGGGTATCATATGGGTTTATATATATATATATATATATATATATATATATATATATATATATATTAA
>NW_004567102.1:39940956-39957360 GCF_000260355.1 Condylura cristata
AAAATACGTTAGTAAATAGATTTGATAGAGGGGTATCATATGGGTTTATATATATATATATATATATTAAACAAAAAGGCAGAACTTAAACTTCAGAGGAATGTCCAGTCTATGAAAAGCTATAACAAGTTATTGAAGTAAATAGATTTGATAGAGGGGCATCCCACGGGTTAAAAACTATATAGTATATTAAAAGCAAAGCAGAACTTAGGGTTCAGTATCTATGGAAGCTCAGCTGGATAGTGTAGAGATAGTACTATTAAGGTTAGCAGAGGAATGGAAGTAAAGAGGAAATGGAGTGCAGCTGGAAGGCATCCCTGCGATACTGTGGTGATCGTGAGCATTCATAGTTTGCATTAGTATTCTTTACCAGAATGTTCACATCTTGATAATTTAGTAAAATATACATTTGTTTTATGGAACTTTTATATTACAATAACAAGAATTATTTTTAAAAAGAAATAGAAGAAACTAGAGGAAATAATTTCCGTTACTTTATTATAGTCTGGAAATTGGAATCAAATCATAATGAGAGTGAATTAATCTCTTTCATTGGCAAAAAACGGAGAGAAATGTCTCTAATCAATTTTTTTGTTAGAGTTTAGGTTGGCGTTTTGAAGATATACCAGCGCTCTAGTCGTAGTTTTAATGTTGAATTGCTTTGCACTTTCTATTTCCTTTATATTTGTTAATGAAAACAAATATGCTTGTGAGTTTTTAGTATTTGGAAAACTCATTGAGAGGATATTTCTTGGCAAAAGGATTAGAATGGAAAACAACTATAAGTTGATGAGCTATTACATTTTGCAATATATTCAAACCATCTCAGTTGAATTTTATAAGAACTATCTCTAGATATAATAAACTACATTGATCTTTTTATAGGTATATTCCATACAAATGCAAAGTCAGCCACAACAATGATAATCCTGTTCAATGATTTGGTGATGAAGACTTTTGAATTTATTTATATTGGGAATGCTGAAATAGATAGAAACTTAACAGAAAAAATGGGAAGGGTAAAAAAGAAACTATTGACCACCCTATATAGCACAGGCATGCACAAAATCTGAGTCTGATTAAGTAGGTTAATAATTGGTAATATTTATCTAAATAATTACTACCTAATACCTGTACCACTTGATATGATCTCAAATATAGCTCTCAAATGTCTGTACTTTGTGACATGTTTATAGAAAAATTTCAATCATAATATTTATAGCAACATAAAAAATAAAATGACTATCCTTTAAGCATATTTGATTAATAAAAGCATCTTTCATGTGGAAAACATTACATATTTAAAAATCATTCAATGGGACCTCATAGATTCTTATTTTTCCTGAAGTTTCTCCCCTGAAAATCATTTCACTGGAGAACCTTGAAAGATATGTATGTAGCTGTACCTGGACAAAAACCTCCACAGACATATATAATTTGTTGAATGCTACCCAATATTTCTTTAGCCAGGATAATGTATTTGGTGACAGGAGAGAAATTTCTTTGCACAAGTGGAGGAAAAAGGATAGTTAGTTTTCAAGGCCCCTGAGTCACAAGCCCAGGGAGTTGGATGTGAAAGGAGGTTGAAGCTCCTCTCATACATCAGAGGGCATCAGCCCGAACACTTCTCCCAGGCCACGTTCTCCTACGCTCAGCAAGGAGGCTTCAATTTCTGAACAGAGGGCCTCTGTGACCCTCAGTCTCACTGAAACCTTCAGAAGATGGCCTAGTTTTTCTTTTTTAATCTGGTTCTTGGAAGGCAAGATCTGCCTTAGGCAACATTTCAAAGGAAGTGTTATTGGCTCCTTTGGCATCTTCCTGTCCTTTCCTGTCTCCTCTACTGAAATTCCCTTCTCCCTTAGCTCCTTTATTCGAGAAACTCTTGCTGAGGTGTTTTAGGAAGAGGAAATTTCTTAGATGATTAAGAAACACACTGATGAACCACAGTAAAAGAATAACCACCTATTTTGAAAAAAAAAATCCTTAAAACTAAAATATTACATATCGAATCACACCTAAAAATTAAGGGAAAGGAAATATGAAAGAGAAAAATGAAGATGTTGGTCTTGAATAGTGTTACAGGTTTCCTGTATGAGTTTTTAAATTAATAATTATGCTAATAAAGTAAAATTGTTGATATCACTACTATCAATACCAATACCAGATGACTGTTTTCTTGCTAGAAATCTGTTTTGAGATTTCAGAGTTGCAGAGCCCCTTTTATTCATGCTAAAATCTGATGTATTCAATAATTGGAGACATTTGAGGAAAACTATACCTATCATTTGCATATTGCTCCATTCTCTACCCTTCCGTGCTTGGTATTTATGAAATATAAAATATTTGTTCAAGCTTCTTTGACAGAATCTTTTGTGGGTGCACTTCAGGGATATGGGGTGAGGGGCAGGAAGCACTTTTTCATTCTTGCTCTACCTCACAGACCACAGGCATCTCCCCTCACTTATGGTCCAGATCTAGCATGGCTTCAAGGTCTGCCTTACATGTCTGCCTACCCCACATTTAACTTTCCAGTATTTATAGTTTTCTGCTCATGCTAATCTGGAAAGCCTGATTGCTTTAAACTGCCCAACTGAATGGTCATTTTTTTCTTCACTTACATATTTAATTTATCCAAATTCTGCCTTCATTCAGTTTTCTTCTAATTTGAAGATCCTAATATGTTTTCTGCTTTCTTGAATAGAACCAACAAGACACAGCAAGTATTAGAAACCTATGCACAGTTTTCATTCAATAAACAGTGGCTGAAGCTTTCAATTGTCAGAAAACCTTGGAGCCATTTAACCTATTTCCTGTTCCTATAGTCCCAGTCCTGATGTATATCTAAGTCAGCATTACCACAGCACTTTGTGAGACACTGGAAAAGCAAAAACAATTGATGGTGCAAATTCCTGGGGACATTGCACATTCTATAACCATGGTGGGAGACACATTCCACCCAGTGGTAGAAGAAACCCTGGGCCCTCTAAAATACTAATTTCTTAAAAAGAAAACCATCAAGGGCCCTCCCTGATGGCACAACGGGTTGGGATTCAGCACTGCAGGCTAACAGTAGCCACGTCAGTGTGAGTTTGATATGCGGCCCCAGAGGTTACCCACATGGCGCTGCAGACCTCTTCTGACCCACCCACTGCTCCCCTCAGCAGTGTATTTTGTTAATATGTCTCTGGTGAGTCCTGTTTCCACCCCTGAACCTCTGGTCTGTTCTCCAGTTCTCTATGTATCAATCAATCAATCAGGCAAATGGGCCAATGCAGGGGTAGAAGGCTTGGATTCAGTCTCTTGTGTAGATTTAATTTACTTTCTGCATGGATCCACAAAGCTGGAGAGTAATAGTGAATGCTAGTTTCTTCATCTCTGTCATAGGAATACTATCTTGTAGTATCTATTTTACAGGAAAGTTCTGAGATTTAATGGTTTCACCCTTTGTCAGCTCTGTAGTAGGTCTACCTTTTAAAGGAGGTACTTACTTTTTTCAGTGGGAAGTTAATCACTTTTAATGTCTCTGTTAGCCTTCCTGTGAGGACAGAATATGCAGCAGAGAGGGTTAATGAGATTTCAGATATGCAAAATTAACTTCAGAATTAATGGGGGTCCCTAGCTAAAGAGAGATGTTAGGAGAGCCTTGAAAGATGCGGGGAGGAAAGGAATATAGGTAGATGAGAAATAGCCAAGAGAAACACCAGTGATGGAAACACAGGGTACTTAAAAACAGGGAACTCAGTTTGATTTGAGTTATTTTCTCTTGTATATATTTATGCTTAATTTTGGAAAATGTTAAATAAGGAAAATGGCAACTTAGAGCAAAGAGACATTCATTCCCCCTTGGAAATTGGTGGAAAACTTGGTGAAGACTCCAATATACATTGAGTGGGGTTTCACTGTAATTTTTAAGGTCATGAAATAAAAATTCTTAGTAGAAAAATACACAGGGGTACCAGACAAACATCACACCAGTAGAAATGTCTCAATTGTTGCTTCATGTTCCTCTCGATTAATGTGTAATGGTGATTCCAAGAACTATCCTTCATTGAGAACATACATTACATCAATGTTTCCATTTTTAATTAGTACTCATTAGACTTCTGTTCTGTATATCAATTTGAACACAAAGAAAGTAACAGGACTAATCACTTCCCATGTACTTTGTTCTTAAAGCACTCATCAAATAAAAACACACATATACATTGATGGTGCCAGTCTAAGTGTCAGTTTTCTACCATTATCATTAATTGTGTTCTTTGGTTGACTAAGAGTCACTGACTAGAACATAATTCAGATGTCATTTTCAGAGAAGATCCTGCATTTATTCCATTGCCTTGTGTATTGGCTAATGGTTGTTCTGCAAGCAGTGTGTTTGACTCCACACCTCAGTAAAAACTTGTCCCAGTAATTGCTTCATTAATGGAAGATAACTTGATATTGGATATCTTCATGTAGCTTTAAAAGTTTCCTAAAAGCAATAAGTTACTTAGTGATATCAAATTTTACAATCATTGCACCTATAATAGAAAACATGTGTAAAAAATAGTGCTAGTGCTATCTTTATATTGAAATTGCTTGTATTAATTATTATGGATTATTTGCAAGGGATGCATTGGTTAATATATAGCTTGCTGAAATAAATTTGCATTGCATTTAGATAAGTGTAACTCCATGGAAATGATGCTTTGAATATAATGAGCCTTACCAGAATTTAAATGAGAAAAAAAATCCTCTTATTGAATTTTTTTTTCCTTAAATACAGTGAAATGCACAATGCGAGATCATATATTCCCCAAGAAGCTTTATCTGATAGTATTTCTTTGGGGAAGATCAAGAAGCAAAATACATTGTCGTTACCACATTTTGTGTATTTCATATATTCTTTTTTGAATCATGGTTAATGTAAATGATTATTTTCTCCCACTAGTCAAAAGATTTATCTTCTAAGTATGCTGATATTTAGCATTTGTATTTCTTATCAGCAATGCCATACAACCAAGTAAGCCTGGTTACTTTAAAACTGTTTGGAATCAGTGGAGTGAGTGTATAAATTATTCTTTTGTTCATTTTATAATGATGTGGAATGACAGATAGCCTTTCAATGAAGGTGTGATGGTTGTCCAGCAAGGTTATTTGTACAAGGAGATTCTATAATATAAATCTGATCTTTAAACTTTTATTAAAAGTAAAAATAATTTTCATGAGAGACAACTTTCTCTAACAGATAGAAACACATAATGTATATATGAAATATATACATATATATATGTGTGTGTGTGTGTGTGTGTGTATCTATAATTACTTTGGAAGAAATTGAACTACTGTTATGCTTGAAGGTGTAGCATTTAGTATAAGTAATCAGAATGACACTTCATAACTTCTTAGCAGTCTTCTATTCTTTTCTACTACCATCATCTCTTTGTCATTATTCACATCAATATTTAATTTTCTTTCCCTTTATGAGGGTATACCATTTGAAATTTGTAAATATTTGTACTTTTATTATTGTCAATGTATGCAATTCTTTTTGTGAAGCAGTAATTATCAAAACATAAATATGTCTGTTTAAATTTAATGTACAATATTTTGTATTTCAAATCATAGTTATATATAGTTGTATTGCTATATACAGAATTATGAATACAAAATATTTTAAAAAATAAATCTAAGCAGGCCCTCCCTGGTGGTGCAGCGGGTTAAAGCACTGCACTGAGAAGCTTAAGCCACTTCTGCATGAGTTCGATTCTCGCCTGCCCCGGAGGTGACCACATGGCGTGGCAGACCTCTCCTGACCCGCCCGCTGCTCCCCTCATCAGTGTACTTCGTGGATCTGCCTGTTCTGCTCCCCACTCTGTCTCTGGTGAAGGCTCTCGCCGCCCCCGAGCCTCTGGCCTGCACCCCAGTTCTGTATGCACAGATAAATAAATCTTAAAAAAAAAACAAACAAAACTATTTAAAAATAAATAAATAAATAACTCTAAGCAATTTATTACATCCTGCTATGGGTGTTACATCTGGAGGGACAGTCTCAATATAGAAAATATTACAGCAAAACTTAGAAATATTATATATAACTTTTGCTTTATAGTTCCACTTCTAATATCTATTTAAAAATGAGTTTTTCTATGCTCAATACACATTGTTTTCTCATACATTTGAAATTAATACTTTATATACATAATCAGCAAAAATTAATCTTCAGGAAAAAACTTATAAATGATAATGTTCTCAGTATAAGATTTCACATATTGTTCTTTAACACTGTATGTTGAGGCACTTTATTGTTTATCAAGGTCAGAGCCTGTATTCTAAGAGTGTGTGTGTCTATCTGTATGTTATTAGAATGACTTGTCCTACAGTTATACGCTTGTGCTCTTTAGTACATAACAAAGGAAAAGACCCAAAAAATCTTACTCAATTCCTTGTGACATTTAAAAAAATCCAGTTTATCTTAAGTTTGTATCTCACATCAGACTGGCTTAACACAATTCAAGTTTGAATATAAGATGCATTGAATTTTGTATTTTCTCAGGTCACATATTGTTATAAGATACATCTGAGAATGGAGAAAAAAAAAATCATAGCACATGTTGGAGGCATTTTTGCCTATTGTTTCTTTGTTTACCTTTCAAATTTTACTTATTGATCACAAAAACAGTAATGCAGCTACATAGTGAAACTAGAAATAACAGGAAGAATAAGAACCTAAACACAGGGGATTGGAAATAGAATGCATTTGGTTGACGTCTGAAATGGGAAAAAGTCAACAAGGAACAGAGATGCAGAAAGGTACTTGCAAAAGTAGAGGAAGTTTTCACACTGACAGTAGTAAGCTTAGGTCAAGGGGCCCAGAGAAAGCAAATATCATGTGTCAAAGGGGAACTGACTGCGGGGTCTACAAAGAAAAAAGCTCTGGAACATGTTCAGGCAAGTGTCTGGAATATTTTTAACCTAATCAGGGTGATTTTAAACAGAGACACACCGTTTCAAGCCCTATGGAAGAGAAGGCTGTTGATTTGAAGTCTAGGTTTACATTACTTGAGATAGATGTGAAGGGGTTAAATAAAATGAGAGAAGGCTTTTTTTCTTTGACCTGAAATATTTTTGAAGAATAAAATGAATAAAGCCAATTTGTATTGTTTACTCACTACATCTCTGTAGCTGAGCTGGATACTGTTTCCTTGGCATAGAATTTACCCCTCAGAGAAAGCTCATCGGTTGGCCATGCATCTTTATTCCATAAGCCACACCTGCCAAATTAAAAAATGGAGTCAGTTATTTTCACAAGCAGATTTCTTGAGCATGATGAAGGTCTCATGCATATATCAAGATGTATGGACCAATCTGTGTTCCCTCACAGGAAGAAACAGGTGCTCTATATTAGCTCCAAAACTGAGCTGGATTTTTTTGCCCCTTATGAAGTAAAAGAAAGCATAGGTAAATAATTCAGTAAACCATGCAGAACATCAGTATATATGACAATATTTAGGTATAGTTTACAAGGTAACCAATGTTCCTTATTCTCAGATCTAGTTCATTTTCACATTAGCAAATACAATAACAGAGTATTAATCTTACCCAGGATGAATTTCTTCAATGAAACATGTTTTGTAATAGTCTAAAATCATCTATTTTAAAAACAATACATGTATATGTGCTACTTTAATTTAAAGGAAATTGAAAGAAGTCCAAGAAGATTATATTGATTTTGACATTCCTTACAAAATTTGTATACACTAAAATAATAGATATAGTCTATATGTACACCAGAGATTATCAATTATGGCTGGAGGTCCAAATCTACTTGTGTATTATGACTGCTCTTTGAACTAATAAATGGTTGAAAAACATATTTCAGTGTCCCTAGTACAGATTTATTGGAACATAGCCAAGCTCATTAGTTTACATATTATCTGTGGTTGTTTTTACACTACAATGGCAGAGTGAGTAGTTGAGACAGAAGCCATATGGTCCAGAAATTGTACCCAGCCTTTTATAGGAAATTTTTGCCAAATATGCACATACATACTCATATAGATACACAACATAAAAGCATACTCAACTAAAATGGCAAAAATAAGCACATAAACATACATATATAGTTACATATATACATATTGAAATGTAAATGTTTTTATAAAAACGTGTATGTGTATTATCAATGTATATATTTATATATATGGAATTATATAAACATAGGAATCAGTGGAAGTAGTCATCTCATATGAGGGGATACCCGGAAATTAGATACAGGAGAATCATACAGTTAGATGTAATTTATTATCACTAGTTTGATATTTAAGTTTACTTTTTAAAATAGGTGACAGGAGCCTCAGTGATGGTGCAGGGGTTTAGTCTCAGTGCTCTCAAGTATCCCAGCCACAGCAGCATGAGTTCCATACCTGGCCAGGGAGCCCCACATGGCACAAAAGACCTCTTCCATCTCTCCCTCTGCTCCCCTCAGCATATTTCAGTAGATTTGACTATTCTGCTCCCATTCTGTCTATGGTGAATCTGCTCACTCTTTGCACCTCTGGCCTACACTCCAGTTCTTGTATGCATAAATAAATAAAACATTTAATAAATAAATAATGAAATGGTGCTAGATTAGGTATATAACAAGTACGTGGTAGATAGGTAGATAGATAGATAGATAGATAGATAGATAGATAGATAGATAGATAGATAGATAGATAGATAGATAGAAAGAGAGAGAGAGAATAGGTAAAGAGGTACATGATGGACTAATTAGAGTATTTCATAAATTAAGGTATGCAATTGATCCAAATTATGTGCACTTGACATTCATTAAATTAAAAAAAAAATCTTCAAATCAGCAATTTGTCCTTTTGCTATTATTAACCATCTCATATAACATGAAAGCTACTCCTTTTACTCAGAAAAAAGACTGAAATTTTATACTTCGGAACAAGCAGATAAGAAACAGTACCAGGCATGACTAAAGTTAGAGGAAATAAACCAAAGTGGGAAAAAAAAATAGTCTCTTCTAACATCTAATTTGTCAACATGTTTTTTTCCTCCAAACATTGAACAGATAAGTATTTTGTGGTACTACTTGCATTCCCTCCACAAAACAAGAAAAAAAAACCCTATAGATGGTGACCCTTGTTGGAGAGAGCAGTATATTAATTTTCTACTCTTGTGGGAAAAAGCCACTTTCCAACATGGTGTAGAGGTGATTCTTTGCTTCACTTTCAAGAGGATAATATTAAACTTATCCAGAAGGGCTCTAAATCCAGAGGATGCTGTAGTTTGGGATGAATTTGGAACATTCCTTGGACAGGATAGGCCAACATGAACTGCATTAGCAGGGACATTAAAGAGATTCATGCTTCACTAAATAAGAGGCGAGTGGAGAGAAAGTCCTGGAAATTGTGGCAGAAAAGAATTCTGCCTTACAAATCATTGTTCTATGTGCCCCTGGCTTGCTGCCTTGGGTAGGAAAGAGCTGAGCAGTATGAAGTCACCCATCCCTAGTGAAGGGGAAATTTATGCAGAGGAGCAAGGCAGTGTAAAGAATAAGGACGGTGTGCTAAGGTTCATGCCTCACCCCCAGCCCTTGTGGTAGAAATACCTTGAGAAGCACATTGACAGTGCATGTATTACAGAGATGGGGGTCTGAACCTAAGAAAGGAGGTGTAATAGCTATTCCACAAACATCAGACAGACCCCCATCTGACTGGGCACATACACACTCATCTGGCAAACCCTGTCTCAAATGTAAAAAATGAAGAAATGAGCTAACTACTAGACCTATGGGATATAGCAAAAACCATACCAAGTGAAAATTATATAGCAATAGAAACCCACACCAAGAAACAAGAAAGCTCAAATAATCTAAAATTACACCTGAAGTAAATAGAAAAAAAAATAAGAACAAAGTACATCAAAAGCCAGTAGAAGGAAGAAAATAACAAATAGCCCAATCCAAAAGTTCAATAATTCAATGAAACCAAAAACTATTTAGAGTAAAAACTATTGACATGGAAACACAGAGACTTCATATAGCTGAGGTGATCTTGACAAAAAACAAACAAACAAACAAAAAAAACAGGAAGAATGGTGGTATCATACTTCCAAAAATCATGCTGTATTACAAAACTATAGCAATCAAAGCTATAGAGCATAAGATACCAAGACTAATGGAATAGAATTGAGAGCTACAAAATAAATCCTCATGTATATGGACAATTAACCTACCACAAAGTTGCTAAGAACATATGCTGTAGAATGGGAGTCTCTTCAACAAATTGTGCTAGGAAAGCTGGACAACTATATGCCAAAGCATGAAACTAGACACGATTATACACCATCTATAAGAATTAACTCAAAATTGATTGAACACTTGGATGTAAGACCTGAAACCATATGAAGCACAGAAGAAAACTTACGCAAAACATTCCAGGACATTGCCTTCACATATGTCTTTGGGAACTGGACTTGGGCAAGGCAAACCAAAGCAAAAATAAGAAAACTGGATTTTATCAAACTGAAAAGCTGTTCACAGACCAAGAAACTCCTTGAAACTTAAAATCTCCTTGCTGAATAGGTAAAAATATTTTGGCATCATACATCTGACAAAGGGCTAATATCCAACACTTAACCAAAAAAAAAAAATGCTATACAACTCAGCAACGCAACAAAAACTGAATCAAAAAATGAAGAGAACTTCTCTAGAAAAGACTTGCAGGTGCTCAGCATCACTTATTGTCAGGGAAGGGTAACTGAAACCACAATGTTACGTTAGTAAAAACATAGAGAAGTAAACTAAATACCACAAACTTAGTGGCACAAAATAACACAAATTTAGTAAAATGGTGTGACCACTATAGGAAGTAGCATGGTAGTTCTTCTAAACAACAGAATTGCAGTAAGAGTGTTCAGTTCTATTTTGTCATATATACTTAGAGAAATGAAGGTAGGGATTCACAATAGGACTTAGCTCTCCTTGTCTTGGTAGCAGTCAGATGGAGACAGGTCTTGTGTCTACTGTCCATGGTCTGGTTCCTTCCACTGGGTCCATTTCATTCTGGCAAGTTCATGCTTCAAATCTTTCTGAATTTTGCTTTTGTTACCAATTCAATATAACTTATCTTTTCACAGGGTTCATATAAATAGCTTAGGAGTATTTATAAAATCTCATTTTAAGGTATGAGTTCTAAGTTTAATTACATTTTCAGAGTTTCTTTTGTTATGTAATATAACCTATGCACACACACATATATATGCATGTATACATATATGTGTGTGTGTGCTTGTGTGTATATACAATCTAAGATACAGATAAGTTTAAGGATTCTTTATTGGTCCACAAATGTCCTTTTTATGGAATTATACTCTCATTTCATAAATATAAGAAGGTAGCTTTATGCGTTATATTTTGCATATATATTTGTACACATACACACATTTATATACATATAGACACACAATATCTAAACAAGGCCTGTAAGAAACAGTAAACATGCTGAAGAAAATTTCCTAAAAGTCTTTAAAATACAAAGTAGAAAGAAAACAGATACAGACTTTTAAGGAACTATTCAGGAAATACGAACTTTATAGGAATTCTAGAAATAGAGAATAATGAAAAACGTAGGAGTTATCATCTAATTAATATATAAATAATATATCAGTAGGACATAAGTTTTCATGCTGAAAGGAAGCATCACATTATAACCAATATAATGGAATATTAAAAGACCCACTATGATAACCTACTTCATTAAAACTCAAAATTCTAACAATGCAGAAAAGATGCTTAAATTTGCCAGAAATGGGGAAAAGTGAGGCAGGTAAAATTTTTGGAGTCAGAATTGTACTAGCCTTATGAAACATAGTCATTTAATATAGCAGAAAGTGGAGTTATGTTTTCAAGATTCTGGGGGGAAAAATCCAAAGTAAAATTGTATAGCATGCCAGTAATGAAATAAGAATGTTGATAGACATTTTCATGTTTGAAACTATGTAAACTTTTGATATTTCATGCATTCTATTCTCAGGACCTTGGAAAATGTCTGTTTCAACATTAAGGGGACAATTAGACCCTAAAGGAAGATGGAGAACTAAGGGTGATCATCTATCATGGATAGAAACAAAAGTTCTCTTCCAAAGGCAATTTGGGGATGAAAGCTGTCTGGTTTAGCAGAGGGCTGCATTCCGTGGGAGTCAGACGCAAGTGGGCTTCAGATGGAAGAATTCCACTCTCTAGCTTCCTTACACATTGGAGCTGATAAGATTTTTTTTTATGTGATGGTTTAGAGTGGGTATTTAAAAATTCCTTAAGCATATTATTAAATAGGCTTACCAATTAAATTAATAGGTCAATGAAAACATCACATCTGTATCCACTGGCTATAGCCTAGACCCTCCTTTGATATCTTGGAAGACTGGTATGTAGTATATCATCATTAATTAAAAATAAGGTAACAGTTGAAAATTAAAGTTCAAGTAGCACTTTATGCTGCCAGCTTTAAGCAAATGGAAGTTTTAAAAATCTCTAAGAAAACAATTCCCACTTAACATATTAATTAGTAAGGAAATTTAATTAAAATTGCATAATAAATAATTTCAATATTATTGTATTTAGGATAATGTTTCTTGACCTCTCTGAGCAAAATTATTTTGTGGCCTCTACATCTCTTCTGATATTTTAATAATGACTCTATTTAAGCTTTCATAAATCTATGTATACACAAATATGGATATGCATACACACCTGCACACCTCTTAATAATAAAGTCTATTAAAACTCAAGGGCAAGGAATTGGCATTTGGCAAGTTTGGGATGAATGTCCATTTGACAATCTGTAAATCTCATCAAGTTCTCTCAAGGAATGTTCTCCCGACAGTCCTCTTCTTTCCAACTGCTGGCATTTCTCATCCTCCTCCAATAAAACTAAATCCCTTTTCCATTCACCTGGATCTATATTGCCTCACAACATTTTCTGTCCAGCTGCAAGAAATGTTGCCTTCTCCCTGCTGCCAATTATTTCCTCAGCCAACACATTTTCCTCCACTGCCTTGATACTTTTCACTTATGTAATGCTTTTTTAGGTAGGCTCTCAAGGTTCTTCCAAATATATTACTTCATTAGTCTTTTGATAATCCTGTAATGAATATAGATATAAGCCATCCCAAATATGCCAATGGACTGAATGTTCAAAATCATTTGGGTGTTGGTCATTTGGAACCCAAGCTGAAATACGGAGTTTGAGTCTCAGGACAGTCTAAATATACCTGTATGCACATGTACGTGAAATATAGTTTTATGTGAATGACACCAGATGAATCACATAATACTTACTGTGATGTTTTTGCAGGTTTTTGAATCAAAAAGTCCAGCTGGGGATTCTGTAGAAATGTTCTGCTCTCCCAACTTCCTGGAAAAAGAACTGAGGGATTTTCTTATTCAATAATCCCCAATCCTTGTATTTAACGCCTGTGATAGTGAAATTAGGAGAAGGATTGATCTAGTTCTAATTCACAGGTGAAATTATAGTTCCATTTGGTATGGTGCTGGCAGAATATTGGAAAGAAATATGTAGCAAAAAGGTAGCAGAGGGCTGCAAAAGTTATGGGTTTCTATTTTATGAGTTGGCCTATTGTTTTAACTTCTGGTTTTCCAGATTTGGCACATATGTACTGTTTTCACTATTAACTACTTGATACTGTATTGAGGTTCCTCACTTTCTTTGCACATGGTTAGCTAGAAAACAGTTATATAGTTTCTTTGTATCTTTCTGTTCCTCCCCACCCACAAAAACAAAAACATAAACATTTTGGAGACCGTAAATATTTAGTAAATATTTAAAGTTTTGAGGGGATAAAAATTAAATCATGAAGGAGGTATATAGAGTGACAGAGACAAAGTGGGACGATAGAAGGGAGAGAGACAAGGGTAGAGAGAAGGGTATGGAAAAGGAGGCAAAGGCACAGGAAAGAAGTAAAGAATATGGATGGAGGACAAAAGAATACTTTTTGGTGGGATACAGTGATATGAAGAGGGCTGGTTGCTAAGAATGATGCTCACAGCTTCCTCATCCTTCCATCTTACCAATAGTGTTCTGGTATTTTCCCATACTGCAAAATGAATGTTCTTTGTTAGAATGACATTTTTTAAAAATAATCTGTATAATTGATTTTGTTTATTGTTGGGTTTCAAATTCTGACAGTTGTAATTACTTTGTTTATATGTTCCCTCTGCAAAACATTGTTTTGTGAGATGGAGAATTTGAGACTTTATGTACAAATATCAATGAAGCAAGCTAAAATATAGCAAGAGTAAATAGATTTTGGTGGTGGTATTTAGGCTCACCTCTTTTTTGTCCTGAATGCAACATTTAGGGAGGTGTAGATTATTATTTCACTTTTTCCCCCCTTATAGTCTTTTCTCTTACCAAATGATTCACTCTATCATCTGGGATGCCAAGAGAGAAACTATCTCTGGGTGTTTGGGGATTGCAAACACTTTATCTCTGTTTATAACAAGGGTCAAAGAAGAGGAAAGAGATGAAGTAGAAGGCCAAGCCATTAGCGTCCGGGGAGAAATTTCTGTGTCACTCATCTTTGGTGGCTTTTCCCTGACTGAGTGCCAAATGTTTTGAACTGGGCAGGTTTTGGAGGCCACCTACACTGATCCCTCATCTAGATATGACTGTAGGTCAATAGTAGAACACCTGGGAACAGGTTTGTTATGGTTTCTAGAAACAGATACTAAAGGAAATAATACCTAAAAATAAGTAAATTTGAAATGAAAAATCCTTCACACAGAAAATTCTTTTTCTAAATACCATAAACTTACTATTAAAGGTGACTAGAACCTTCATAGTCTGTCAGGGTTTAAACAATAAGAAATATCATTAATAGCTATATACTAAAGCTCCAGTTGGTATATAAACACATGATTCCAGGTCGGTAGATATAATGACTTGTTGGGCATAAATGAGCCATAAACAAGCACATCTGGAAGGTTCTTGGTATATAGTAAGTTGATTGATTGATAATAAGTAATGGATCACATTTAGCCATTTGAATTAATTTGGAAGAGAAGTCAGCTGTAAATAGATTATAAGGAAAATGCTGCAATATTAATGGTAATTAATAAATTTCAACAGAGTTTTAAAAGTGTAAGCCTTTGTGAGCACTAAGGAAAATGGATTCGGTATATAAATGTAGAAATTCTTTTTTTAATTCATTTGTATCAGTATACTGCTGGTTTATGATATTACATGAATTTCAAAAGTATCATTTCACACCTTCAAACGTGGCTATCTTGATGAATTAATTTATTATGTATACACAGCTAAATTAAATTCTAGAATAAGTGCCATGAAAACTTTTAAAATAAAAATGATGCTACTTAACATACATTTGTTTATTTCAGGTGTAAGTAACATACATATTTATATGACAATATAACATGAGATATTTTGTTTAGTCTAACCATTTGCTTAAATTTAAGTAATGAAAAGTGTGTCATGATTTTAGTTTTTATAAAGGAAAATTTATGTATGGAATTTTGAAATTGAAAGATCTACCAAATTTGGAAAACCACTATAAATGGATATCATGCATTCTCATTTTCACATAAATTACCCATTTAAAGAGTGTTAGTATCTGTCTTTTGATCAGCATTTTGGAAACTCATATAGTGATAATACTATAATCTAAGAGTATGCTACACATTGCAAGGTGATGATGTGTAGGCTGCCACAGAATTGCTGTTTTTCATTTGTGTGACCAGATCATTGTCTGTATTTCAGCATTTAATTTTAATACACATCTGTTATACTTAAAGGATTTCAGAACATGATGATAAATTGCTAGAGCATAGAATGTCTAAGTATCTTATAAATGGAGAAGCAAAAAATATGATACTTCACTTAATCTATTTACCGGCTAGTTCAATAATGTATTACCTCATTTGTTTGTATTAAAGAATATGGAATAGCTACAGTTTCTGTAGGATGAGTGGTATTATTATTTTTTTTTTTCTGATTGGTGCAATAGTAGTCTTAATGAATCATAAATGGTCACTCTGTAGCCCATGTTACCTATCTGTGGGTTTCTACACAATTGTGATGCTCTATTGACTGTGGTCTTACTCATTCTTCTAAACTTCCCAATATTTGCTACTCTAAAGTAGAAACATATCAATACAGACTTATTTTATTGTTTCTATATAAATTAATATTGTTCTTCACAATAATCATGGAAAATAAATATCACTTAGTCCAACGT
The DNA here is from genome assembly GCF_000260355.1 of Condylura cristata. Lineage (NCBI taxonomy): Eukaryota > Metazoa > Chordata > Mammalia > Eulipotyphla > Talpidae > Condylura > Condylura cristata. The sequence continues at coordinate 39,957,220 of NW_004567102.1, forward strand.
GGTGGATGAAGGAAGAACTGTTCTGGAGGATGACTGAAAATATGTCATCATTTACTGCAATCCAGATCTTCTAACATAAGATAATATATAAAAATACAGAGATTAATATGATATCTTGATGTGAAGGTAAACTGTTACTGA
>NW_004567102.1:39957740-39986379 GCF_000260355.1 Condylura cristata
TTTTTTTTTTTTTAAGATTTATTTATGTGTGCATGCAGAACTGGGGTATAGGCCAGAGGCTCAGGGGCTGCGAAAGGCTTCATCAGAAACAGTGTGGGAAGCAGAACAGGCAAATAGATGAATTACACTGTTGAGGGGAGCAGTGGGCGGGTCAGGAGAGGTCTGCCACACCATGTGGTCACCTCTGGGGCAGGCGGGAATCCAGCTCATGAGGAAGTGGTTTCAGCTTCTTAGTGCTGTGCTTTAACCCGCTGCACCACCAGGGAGGGCCCCAATAGAATTCTTATGAAAAATCAAAATGAAGTAGAGACAAGACACTATTATGATATCTTGTTGACATCTCTGTAATTCATGATTTTTTAATCAAAGATTCCTGTCCTCAACTCTTCTCTAATTATAAAGTATATATTTTATATAATATTAGTGTGCTTATACGGTAAGTTGACTCCAACTCACACAGTAATATAGAATCCATATATTCCTTTAAGGAATGCTAATTGTGATTTCTAGGTGGGAAAGTTCTATTTGGGATTTGTTGCTTTTATTTTTTCATTGTCAAATGGATCATTACATTTTTAACAATTAATTGTCTTTTCACCTAAATTGTATCTTATTGAAGTTGATATTTAAACTGCTAATGCAACTTTTTATGTTCACCTTGTCTTTATATAAATGTGCTATTCTTTTCTAACTTGACTTTTGCTTAACATATGAAATCTGAAATTCATAAAGAAAAAAAAAGTGGGAACTTGGTTTATTTGCAAATGAGAGTGGTTCTCAGTAACTTGGCTACTAGACCTTGGCATGTCCCTTGGACCAGGCATTGGGTCACTCCCATATTTCATAGCTTGTCATGCAATTAACTAAATCATTAAAATGGAACTAGTTCATTGTGACAAACTGAAATGACTAAAAGCCTGCCTAAGGCACTCCACTGCGTGGCTGTTTAAGAAAATTCCATCTCTTATAAGTTGGTGATGGATAATGTGACAAAAATATTCCGATTAAATTCTAACTTTGGAATACTTAATAAATTAGTAACAGCATTAGAAGTGCCACTTACATTCACCTGTCAAGGAGGAGGGCTGCAGTGCTGATCTTTTTGCCCTCTTTGTCTGCGTTCATGTGAGCTGATTGCAGCTGAGGGGGTCATATCTTATGAAGGTACAAGATGACAGCAAGGTAAGATATGAGGTTCCTTTGTAATGTCTCTCTACTTATTCATTTCTTCCCTTCAGATTCAGAATAATTGAAGAACACAATGCTTATCTTTGACAGATTGAAGTCTTACATCTTTCTTCATCATTTTTTTTTTTAATTTTGTTTCGTGGGAAAGTTATTTACTTTTAGCTTTTTAGGGCATTTTCCAGGAAGGCATTTCCCTGAATGAGACAAACATTGTTTCAAGCAATATTTAAGTGAAATTAAGTAAGATTTTAATTTCTGGAAAAGTCAATGAATGCAAGCTAACATTTTGGCATACATACATATGTATTTCCCACTAGGGTTTTATGGTTTTATTGTACATGAACATAAAATGGCACACTTCCGTGTGTGTGTGTGTGTGTGTGTGTGTGTATATATGCACACACACATATACATGTGCTTTGTAAATATTGATTAATAATATTTGAAGTAATTGTTATAGTTACTTTTTTAAGGGATTTATTTTTATTTGTTTATACCTACAAGAATGGGGATGTAGGCCAGGGATTTGGGGAGTTGAGAGGATTTATCAGAGACAGAATAGGGAGCAGAACAGGTGGCTTTACTGAATAAACTGCTGAGGGGAACAGTAAGCAGGACAGGATATGTCTCCTGCGCTATGTTAGCTCCCTCACTGGGGAAGGCTGTAGTGGTGACAGTATTGAGACTTAACCCCTAGACCAACAGGGAGGCCCATAATTACTTTTAAGCACAAAGGACATATATTACTGTATGTAATGTGTTAGTAGTCCCAAAAACTTACACCCATAGGTACAGTGATATTAAAAAAAAAAAAAAAAACACATCATATTAAAATTAGAACATCTAGGGTTTAATCTTGTTTTCAGCACTAACTTCATGTGCAATTGCACATGATACTTATTGTTCTAGATCTAATATACCATTGATAAAGTAAAAAAAAATGGAACTGATAATTATTATCCTTTATAGTTTAACCATTGTCAATAGTCATGATAGATATTCATAGTCCTGATTAGAGCATGAAAACAAATATTAATCTATATATATAACTTTTATTTTTAAAGGTGCATTTATTTATGCTTACAAAACTTGGGTACAGGTCAGAGGTGCAGGATCAGTGAGAGGGTTCACCAGTGGGGAGCAGAACAGGCCATCTGACAAAGTACACTGCTGAGGGGACCAGCTGGTGAGACAGGAGAGCTCTGCCACGGCAGGTGGATCACCTCCAGGGCTAGGATTGAACTCGTACTGAAGCAGCTTTAGCTTGCAGTGCTGAGCTTTAACCCACTGTGCCACCAGCGAGGGCTTCACTGTATATCATTTTTATACTATGTATGAATGATTGTAAATTAATTATACCAGTTAAAAAGTTTCGGACCAATGAGGTTTTATAAACATCTTTTTCCCCTTAGCTTTTTACTGCTTATAATTTATATTAGATATTGTATAAATTATTTCATTTGCTCATAACTCTTTATGTACTGTGAAAACTCGGGTTTTTAAAATTAATTTATTTCTACATTCATGAAATTTGTTTCTAATATAAATTTATGCATAAGCTCTTAGAGGGGGAATTATGGTATCACTAGCAAGTGTTAAGAATGCTACTTTTCTACAATGTTCAAATCCATTGTTTAATGAACTAGAATTTTTTTTTTAAGATTTATTTATTTGTATATACAGAACTGGAGTACAGACCAGAGGTGCAAGGGCAGTGAGAGGAGTCACCAGAGACAGAATGAGGAGCAGAACAGGCAGATCGAGGAAGTACTCTGCTGAGGGGAGCAGCGGGTGGGTCAGGAGAGGTCAAGTGGGTCACCTCGGGGCGGGGATCAAGCTAATGCTGAGGTGGCTTTAGCTTCTTATTGCTGTGCTTTAATCTGCTGCACCATCAGGGAGGGCCAAACTAGCAATTTTATATGTTGTAAAAAAGTTACTAAATTAGAGAAACAAGTAAGATGTCTGGAAAATATAATTTAACAAACCACCATCGTTTTTCAAAGACTGAATGCCATCTTCAAAAAGCAAATGGAAAAATAACACCTGTATGTTTACCCAGAGCTGGCACTCCTTCTTAAAATTATGCTAAGTGCTAGAACTTCTGTACATGCTCAATTTTATCCTTACTTTAACTCTTTTACATAGTCTCTGTGGAAAGATAATTCTTCTAATACTGAAAAACAACAAAAAGGAACAAAACCTTTTCAAGAGCTGATATTGTCTACAGTCATCACTGAAAATAAACTATGGGACTTTTCTCAAGCTGATGATTATTTATGAAAATTTCCTTTTAGACTTTTAGATTGAAGGCACTTTCTCAGTTAAGTTATAATGTGTAAGAGTTAGGCTATCCATGTGCTTGTTTAGAAAAATGTCCTGAAATGTGCCAATATATCACCATTTTCATGGCAAATTATCAGTAAATTTTCTTCAGTTCTCAAATTCTCTCATGTTTTGTCACAAGATATTCATTCTTTATAAAATTATTTATATAAGGAATCTTGTATTTTTGCACCTGTTCACAATTTATCAAAACCAAGCAAAATTAATGAATATAATTCTTGTTAAGATTTTTAATAACTTCATCTGTTTCACTTAGGCCAACTTTTTTATCTTCATTTTTGGTTCTCTTTAGCAAGAGTTTAGCCTGATTTCTGTTTTCTGTTACTAGAAATGAAAATCTATAATATTTATTTTTGGTCCCTAACTTTGCTGCAATAGTTATTAACTTATTTTCTTCTGTTATCTCTTCTTTTCATGTTTATGGCAATATTACTTCCATATACCTATTCTCTCCAGAGACTCCACTGATATTCTCCCATCATTTGCTTTCAAATGATATTAGTCCAGGTAACTGCATTAACTTTTAGCTTGGCTTCTCTTTATCTTTTTTGGCTTATATTTTCTCCCCTTCTAGATTATCATCTAATTATCATCTGCATGCAGGTAAATTACAAATGTCTCTTGAGCTCTGATTTTTCTGAGTTTTAGAACATATAGTTGTTTGGTTATTCCATGACCACTTCAATAGACATAAAATAGCTCTTTTATCTGCATTTGTCAGTATCACATGACTAAGCCACCAACTCAGTTCTGGGGATTACTCCACACCCTTTCATCACACAACCCACATGTCACCAGAGTGTATGTCCATCAATTCTGGTGTATGAATACAAATGTTTACGTCAGCCAAGCTCTACATACACATATACCATATACATAGATACATACATTCTGCCCTTGATTAGGGTTTTATCACTTTCCCATCTTACAATTAATTCCCACTAATTACTGCAATAGTCCCTTATAGAAATCGCTGTTGGAAGGACCATGAAGTACCTATCCACTAATCAGCTATACAACTTTTATCTCATCATTTAAATAATATAATAAAATAATTTGCTTCATAAGTCGTTGAAAATAATTCTGGACGTTGATTCTAAGTTTGCTGAATTCATGAAAGGGTAAATTTCTTAAAGTTTGATGCCTTAAAATAGCTAACACTTTAAAAGTTGTGTGTTTGGTAAATGAAGTTGGTCAGGTTTTTAATGCCATTGGCCTTTCTGGCTATCACCTGTGGCCTTGATCTTGCTAACACAGAGGACACATGGGTGTTGGGCACACGTACCAGACTCAATACCTGAGCATGGGTGTGTATGTGTATGTGTGCACACCTGCGCCTTGAGGTCAGGGACACAAGGGTGGCATTACCCAGAGATGGCTACAGCAGTGTGGCTAGGAGAGGGCAAATGACAACTGAGTTGGGGGAGACCCTGGGAAAACAGCAGTGTGAGCCACGAGTACAGAGCATGCCCAGATTCACAGGGGGTTTTAGTTGCTGTCTTCCTGCTGGCTTGTTACCTCTGCGTACCATTAAAACCTGTGAAAATGATACCAAAGACTCCAAAATTCTCCTTTGAATTGCTAGACCTGATAGTGAAACTACCTAGCCTGGGATGGTTGCAAAACATCACGAAAGGCCATTTTATTATAGCATTGAAAGCCTGACTTGGGCGGATTCCAAAGTACTATAGCTATATTTTGTGTGACAGTTTGGCAAATGATAGCAAATCATTTTTGTCATGAATCTTGGGAATTTTGTGTTCAGTTAAGCAGCTTTCCTCTATGGCATCAAGCCCTACCCTGCCTATACCTATTTTAACACTTAAATGAAAAGTTTCTATTTATGTATTTTATTTCATACTATAGTATAAATTTCTATCCATTTTCTTTTCCTCTCTATTTAGCAGAGTTTTGCATATACTGGACACTTAGTAAATATTTATGAGCTCACATGTTAGAATTTAATGTGTGTTATAAGTAAAGATGCTTGCTTCCAGTTAGTTCTTAGATCATCAAAAACACTTGAAAAAAATATTGTTGACCTAGTCTAGATGAATAGTTGCTCTTTCATATGATATGGTGTTTCTTTCTGTGTGTGTGTACCCAAATGTGGTATACAAAACTACTATTTCACATTTTTCATATAAATGGGGAAAATTCCATTATGTTAGTTAAACCCTGTTAGACCAAGGGTTAAAGCAAGAATTCAGTGTCCTGATACATATTTGTTTATATTACATAAGGGCATAGCACTAATATGCTTTGAAGTGATTATGGCTGTGGTAAAATACTAAAAAAATATCTAATTCAAAGTGACATGGGAAAGTAAAATCTAAATGAAAGCAGAGCAAGAATATTGTTTTTACATTGTACCTGCCAGTCAAACTAAAATTTTATGAAGAACTGGGAAGCAATTTTCACTCGTGTACATTATATCATGTAGGTCATATTCTTTTATGTAAATCTCTTTCACTTGGGTGTTTAACTTTCAATATAAACATAGTTCTAAAAAGTATGGCTTTCATTTCTTTCTCTCTTTAATTCATTCTGAGTTTTTGGAGAGCAAATGTTTTATTGAGCATGACACCTACAAGGGGCAATGTTTGCAGGTGTTAAAACATGAGCTGCATCTGTTTTGGATACAGTGGTATTACGGAGCCCTTCTTCCTCCATCAGAATTTGTCCCACAAACAGGGAAAGAGAGATGAAAGCTTAGAAGGTGTGTATTAATTCAGAGGTGAAATTTAAAATGAGATGATTGAGGATATAGAATCTCCTTTGAAAGAGTCTAAGCATTCATTGGCATCAAGAAATTTTGTTTCTCATTTTCATAGATCTAAATGACAAATACCACATTTTACAACCATTTTCCAAAGTAATCTTTATTTATTTATTTAGTTTAATGAAAATCTCTTTGTGAAAAATCTTTACCGATTAACTCTAACTTTTTACGTAGTTACATGTACGTTAGCCTTTTCTCAGTAGGAATGAGACCAATAGCATTCCAAGGTCATTTGGGGGAATGTGTTGTTGATTCAACCTGGGAAAAAAAACAAAGCAAATTAAAACACACCATAAATCCTAAACACACATGTCGATTTATTAATAGACCATGACATCTGAATTGAACATATAAAACTTCAGTTCATATGATGTCCTTATTCACTATGTGGGAAAGTTGCATTATAGAGGCATATATTATTTTAATTACTTGTTATTTAGTTAAGATAAATGCATGTAGCATCTATATCTAGTGATTTATTTTTTTAGCTTAGAATATCTTTATAAACTTTAAAATACACACTTTAAAACTTTCTGGCATTGAGGAATCAAGTAGGTGAAAGAGTTTATACTATATTAATTATTCATTTAATAATTGTATCAATCATAGTTTTAGCAGGAAACAGCTAGGAATCTCAAGCAAGTTCATTAAGAAGAGTGTAATGAAGAGCCTATTTACAAATATAAGGGGTAGAGTTAAGAGATAACAGTAAAAACAGGTGAAACATCCCATTTTTAGCAACTGCACTCTGCATTCAGACTTCATCTTAACAAAAGTAAGTTGTTTAAAAACCAGACTAGCATTTTCTCCCCCCAAATGGTTTCACTTGCAGCCTCTTCATCACAGTTGAAGCCAATTTCATACTTCAGGTTACTCAAGCCCAAAACCATTGAATCATCCTTGCTACCTCTCTTTTAGCTGCACTATATCTAATCAATCAGGAAATCGTGTTGACTCTATCTTCAAAATAGCCCCAGAATCAGAACAATTTTTACCACTTCTACTGTTCCAATACCTGGATCACTATAACAGCTTGTCTCCCTAATTGTACCCTTGCTCCCTAACAGACTGTTTTCAAAACTCTCACTGTAATCATCTTAAAAGTGTGAATCAGATCACTTCTCTGCTCAAAATCCTGCAGTGGTTCACATTTCACTATAAGTCAGGTGACAGTCGTTATTTATAGTCCATCGGGCCCTATGTAACCTGACCTGAATTCTTCTTTGAATCTGAGTCTTCTGTCTTCTTTCCTCAATGAACTGTAGCCACACTGGCCTTTTCCTTGAGTGAACAAGTCATTTCATTGCATTGGGGATTTAGTGACTTCATTATCTTGACCCAAAACATTCTACCAACACTTTCTTCAGAAATTTACACAAATATCTCAAATACCAGCTTTAAATCTTTGTTTAAACATGATTGGGATGTATTGTTATATTCTTTCTGGTTTTTATTTGGTTATGCTCAAAAATTTGTTATTGTGGCTAACACACATATTTTTAAATTTATTTTTGCATAGATTAGGGGAACAGGCTAGAGATATGGGGTGTGAGTGGATTCACCAGAGACAGATTGGGAAGCAGAACAGGTGGATCCACTGAAACACACTGTTAAGTGGAGAATTGTGTGATTGGAGAGGTCTGCTGTACCATATGTGTGTTAGCTCCCTGGCGGGGGATTGAACTGAAGCAGTAGTGGTGATAATGAAGAGACTTAACCCCCAAGCCACCAGGGAGCCCCAGTAATACATATATTTTTTTTCTCACTCATTGCATTTAAAATATTCTCTTCCACTATACTACTCTCTACTATTCTGTGCCAAGTGTTTTCACTCTGATTTGTCTCAACATCCTGAATTCATACCTTTCATCACTTCTGTAACATAACTCCATGGATATTTCCTCTTTCCTATTTTCTCTCAGCTTTTGTTGGAGAGTCTATTAAGATTTTATTGGAATTTGTCGTTCTACCTTTCATGTCTCATAATCTGTTTTCCACAGATTCTAAATTTTATCTCTATTTTTGCATTCTGAATACATTTGATGCAAGATTTATAAAATCTTGAGTTGTGCTAATCCGCTGTTTAATTCACCTGGATATTTGTTTTAAATATTAAAAGATTAATTGGGTTTGTTTCAAAGTTGACTGATTTTATTTGATACTGCCGTAGTTTATTGATATTTACTTGAAATTCTATTAAAGTAAGTTCCATTACATTTCCTGTTTTTTTATTTTCTCCTGACTTGCTTAAGGTAAAGCTTGCTCATGTATTTTTAATTTCATAAACCTAAATAACATATAATAATAGCATTTTGAAGCTGATAGCTAAATGAATCTGGATGCAAATGAAAACAGAGCATCTCCAAAGAGGAGCACTGCTGATTTTTTTTTTAAGATTAACTTATTTATACATACAAAATTGGGGTACAGGCCAGAGAGAAGATTCACCAGTGACAAAGTGGGGGTGCAGAACCAGCAGACTGCCTGAAAATACACTGCTAAGAGGAGAAGCAGTTGAGACAGGAGAGTTCTTCTGTGCCACGTGGGTCAGCTCCCTGGCAGGGGATTGAACTTGTGAAGTGGCTGCGGCTAGCTTCATATTGTTGTGCTTCAACCCGTTGTTCCATCAGGGAGGGCCCACACTGTTGATCTAACCACATAAGATTATTTTATCAATAATGTTCAGAATGAGCACAGGTCTGAGGGCAGGTCTAAATGGCCAGAGCAACAGAGACAAATTTCTGTTCATTGCAGGTCATTATTTTTCTCTCCCTAATCTGTCAATTTCTTAAGAAGCAAGCCTTAGCTTGTTTGAAATTCATAACTAATTAATTCCCCTTGTCCATTGCCTCATCCTTTGGTTTTGCTTCTGTGGTAACAACTACAATATTAGGTTAATGAGACTAACAACCCTTTCCCCACTATCTCCAGAGCTTTATCTCAATTTATATTTCTTACGGATTTCTCAAATGCACTTATAAACTCAACTGTGCTCTTAAAGCACTTGATACATGTTCCAGTATATATTAGTTTGATGGGCTTTCATATTAGAGTATATTACAATGCGGTAATCAATGTGTATTCCATGTTCACTGGTTATAACGATAAATATTTCAATTTTTTTCTATATTTTAAATTTTTACCCTTAGGATTTTTAGCTCTGTTCTAAGATTAAATGATATATGTTCAATGAAATATTTTTAAACATAGTAGATACACAAAACTCCACTTTGAAGAAATATACACGTCTCTGAATTTACTGTGGAACAATTCATAATAGTCGCAAGCTGGATAAAACCTAAATGCCCATCAATAGAAACATAGAGGAAAAGTATGGGCTGTGATTGTGATTGTGTGTGAGTGTGTGCATACAAAAGTTTCCCCCCCACACACAATTCTTAATGTCAATAAACAACAATGGTGGATATTGAAAGCAGAGTATGATGTCAATATAAAATCCAGTTTTAAAGCAAACTAATGGTCTGTACAGGCTGTTAGTGAAAAACCTTTTTATTCTTTATGGCTCTGAGAAGCAGATCTACAGCTGCACTTCTATAGGGCTTCTTGAGTGCCTGAAGTGTGCCACTTAAGAAATCACCTTTTGACCTTATCTACAAATACTAGATCCCAACCTGGTCCAGAACCAGGTGTAATTACAAAACAGCCAGCAAGCTTTACTATGTTTGTTATGAATGGAGAACACATGTTCCGATAGGTTAGCCAAGCTCAAGGCTTAGGTTGACACAGGTTACATTTAAGTATGATAAATACTCCAGGTAACTAGTAGAAAACACGAGTAGCAAACAATGTGTGCTTCCCATGGGATGACATCCCTAATGACCCTCATGTCAAGGTGTTGTCTGTGATTGGTTTCTTAAGCTGTGATGGAACGTCAGCACAGCTCTCCTGTCCCTAAGGGGCAAGAATAAGAATGACAGCCTTGGGCCTGACAGGGGAGATGTTTTCTGTAGGAAGCCAAACAGTCTGAATAAACTGTCCTCCTGTGCTTTTAGATTATTGAGCATTTTGTTCTAACCTGGTCCTGTGTCACTGTGATGGTGCCTTAGGTAATGCTACATAGCCTCACATTGCCAAGGAGGAGTGCTGGTGTGTGTATAAAAGGTGGCAGCCAGCAGGCTAATATGTGGACTGCATTAGGTAATAGACAAGGCAAAACTGAGCCAGAAACACAAAGAGCATTTATTCACAAACCAAGGCTATTCTTCTAGAAAGGCATTGTGGACAAGACCGCTGTTCTCATGCTGATTTTCTCTGTTATCCTTTTACATTTTGACAACAGCACTGTCAGCAGAAGCTCTGTCCAACATGGACACTTCTGTGCAGCTATTCCTTGCCTTGTTTCTGTAGCCCTGGCCTCTAACTTCTTCCTATTTGCTTCTTCTTAATAAATAGATGCAGAAGGAAATTACCAGGGAAATTTCTAGAGTTATAGAAGGGCTAATGCACCCTAATGAAGTTTTAGTGTTTTTCTAAGGCTTTACTGTTTCTTTTTTCTGTTTTGTTGGTTTGCTTGCTTGTTTTCCTTTCTTTTGATATCTACGGTAAAGATCCAAGTGTTCTGTAAATTCACATTCCTTGGTATTTTCCATTTACTGCCTTACAGTGATGAGAATATTCTTATGACGATGTGGGTACTTCAAGCCATTACCATAATGCTGTATCGTTCTTATATTTTTGTTATTACTAGATAAAATGAGGCATTATTGGATAGTGACAGTGTCCAGTGAATTTTTGAATACAGAAGAGATGAGTCCAAATGTTTAAGTTCTGCCTTCCTAAAAAGAGTATAAATTACCACTGGACAGAGTTCAAAAATCTTCATCTTTCTCTTCATAGAACTGCTGTGTGCTTGTGTCTCTCCTTTTTTGGTCAATCTCTCCTGCATACCACTGAAAATTTGTATTTCCAAAATGCCACTTTTATCACTTAGTCATCTACTTTGTAACCAACAGTGTATCTTTAAAACCGACTAGAAAAAAATGTGTGCTTTATGGTGACATTTACAATTTGTCTTACCTTCTCACTACTTCCCAATTGAACATTAACAAAATTGTGTGGGTACTTAGTGCTCTTCAATCCTGGGGTAACTAGTAGGACAAGGCTGGGGCAAGGGGAAGGTAGTAGAACTCAAAACTGTAGATCAGAGACTGTCCATCCTGATTTGCAAAATAACGTGGTAGTGGAGCCCAGGACATTGGCTGCTAGGGCTGGAATTTTATACTTGTAATTAAGAGCATCCTCAGACTACAAATTCTCTGAAGGTGGGTGACCTTCATTCCCAAAACTAGAAGTGAAATGTGCAAAGAACAAAGAAATAGTGCAAAGACAGTGCCGGGCCCATCCAAAACAGTCTAGATGAAATAGTTATAAACCCTATTTTGTAAATTTCAGAGTAGCCCTGTAACTTTGCTCATTATGCTCACTTAGAAAATTCTTCTAGGCACTCTAGTAAAGTTTTATACATATGTCTTCCTCTGAAAAACAACAGCAAGCTTAATTAATTAGCACTTGCATTTTGGATGTCAGAGTCAATTCATCTATTTTCCCCCAGTTCTGCTGATAGCACGGACAGGACAAAAATGTTAAAGACACAGTGAGGTACCACCCTACACCTATGAGAATGGTCCATAGGAGAAAAGTGGCACTGAGACCTGGAGGAAAGGAACCCACTTGCACTGGTGGTGGTAAAGGAGACTGGTCGAGTCTCTCTGGAAAACAGTGTAGAGACTTCTCGAAAGACTAAAAGTAGATCGATCATATAAGCCAGCAGTTCTATTCCTATGATCCTATCCAAAATGCTTTTAAAACAACTTGGACATGTTAAATTACAAATCATAGGAAATAAATATATTATCTTATTATAATATTTTATATATAAAATGTAACTAATTAGATGTTAAATAGGGCCTCCCTGGTGGCACAGTGCGTTGGAGCGCAGCACTGTGAAGCCCTCCACAGTTGCTTCAGTGCAAGTTCGATCCCTGCCTGACAGTGATCCACAAGGCACAGCAGACCTTTCCTCTCTCACCCACAGCTCCCTTTAGCAGTGTACTTCATGGGTGCCTGTTCTGCTCCCCACTCTGTCTCTAGTGAATTCTCTCACAGTCCTAGCACCTCTGACCTGCACCCCATTTCTGTATGCATAAATAAATAAAATCTTAAAAATAATAATAAATGTTAAATAATAGTGTCAACAGTAAAATAACATCAATTAACCTAAGGAGGTTGACATTAAAATAGACATGAACAAAGTAGTGGAAAAACACTAAATTACAAGGCAGTTATTTAGAGGCTAACAAATGTTTTCTTCCTTTGGAATCTAAAAATCAAGTGTTCAAAATGACAAAGCGAAGTAATATTTTCTTCTGTTAGAGATTTTGAATAAATGCAATGCACAAATCACTGCATCATTATTTTCTTCTTGCTTTCAACTCTTTGGATTTTGTTGGATGTATTTTAGTACCATGGTTTCAATTGTTGGTTCACATCATCCCTAGCTTCTGCTCTTTAATTGTGTATGTCTCCATGATTAGAGCTCCCTCTCTATTAGTCTGTCATTCAGGAGCTCAACATTTGTGTATCATGAAGTGATCATAATAGAACAACAATTTCAAATACAACAAGATTCTGCAGAAATTAAAATATGAAGTTTATGTCTTTTTTTTTCATTCTCATGAGGAAGGATACTTTATAATAAGCATTTTTGTTCTTGATGCTTTGTTCAATACAATAACTGACTACAAAAGCCATTTTCTCCTGAGTGTGTGATTAATGAATTATTCCCTTATCCCCTAATTGCCATATTAGGAATGGAGTTGCTTGTGGCAGATTAATAAAAAATCCTTGAATGAACAGTTAGTATTGCCTGTCTAATATTTGTGTGAGTTAGTTTTCAGACATGCAATTATCAGCCATGGAACACTACTGCATAGGATCAAGAAAAGAGGAAGTACTCGAGAGGCCTTTTCCTCATGTGGCATGCAAGTGATTGCTTATTGTGAGCAGTAACAATTTGATGTTGCTTTGAAGGTATTATTTTTTTCATTCCATAAAATTCAAACTAGAATGCAATAACATGCAAACATGTAGATGAATCTTGTCCATGTCCTAAAAAAAAAATCACAACTGATAAGAAGAAAAAAAAAATAGATACTTAGACCAGGAATCAGAACATGTAAATTCCTTAGCTGATCTTCTTTTAGCATATTAAGCATAGAATCTACCAAGCTGGAATATCAATTAGAAGGCATTTAGTATAATTTTCATTCCATACTGGAATTCTTTAAAATATTTCCAAAGTTTACATGGATATGTATATGGATAAAAATAAAACTTAACCTGGCTCACAAATTGGAAATTCACTGCACTACAAAGTCACCTATTGAATGTAAGCAAGCAAAAACAATCCCCTTCTACTTTCAATCAGGACTCTTGATTGTGACACTTCAGATTCACATAGGGGAAAAAAAAAAAAAAACACACTTTAGGGATGGATGACCCTTCATCTAGTTCTCATTGTAATATTATATCTCATTTAAATGTTATACCAGCTGTTTTGTGTTCATGTAAGTCTTCTGTGTGGTCTTTTCTCTAGTTTTTTTTTTTTTATTATTATTATTGACTATTTTTTTAACACAAATTCCATTAATCTAGGTCTGCTAAATTGTTGAAAAATTAGGATTAGCATGTTTGCTAGGAAAGGTGAAAGAATTGTCACCCACCCCCGCCCCCAGACAATGAGGCTTTTGAGAGAATTGCCCATAGTTTGAGATCTTTGATTTTTAGCTTGGCATATTGAAAAATAAAATAATTTCACTGCCACAGAGTTGGTTGCACTCACATATTTATTAAATGTCAAAGATCGATATAACATTATGAAAGTGATTTCTTCATATGCAATGAATTATGCACTTTTTTGGAGAAGCTTGGAAAAGTAGACTATACCCACCATTCAATAAAGTCATTAATTTTATTGGTATTTTGATATCAAGAACTCTGGATTACATATCAGGAAGTAAGTTTATGAGTTTCAGTTCAAGGGGGAGAAAATTTCTGACAGATATTTCATTTACACTGAGAAGGTAATGAGCAATCGCTGTTCAGTAAGAGTCTATCTTCCAGGTGAATTAGATTATCTTATGCCTTAGATTCAGGGTTTCTCTCCTCTGCAAAGTATTGAGTACACACCACTGGCTTTTGGTGCTCAGAACCCTATTAATTATATCATTGTGATTTCATGTTAAGTTTCTTTATCAAATTAGGTCCTTTTGTTTTGGTGACATTTTAACTTTTATAGCAATATTGATTTTATTAGTCAAACTCTCAGTTTCTGTGGGGCTAGCCTCTTTCATCTTCTTATCTATGTTAATTATACATATTGAATAAAATTCAAGATTTAAACTTTGTTGATATTATTTTTACCTTTCTATTTTTCATATCACCCCCACATTCTTTAGTGAGATCCTTTATCACTCAGTGTATTAGTGAAACAACTCCTGTACCCTTCATAATTTATAGGCATGTTTTCCAAATGCTAAGTCAGTGAGATTTATGAATGACACCATTATATCTTTTCTACCTTTATCTTATATTCGATAATGAATCAACTGCTTAACACCTGAGAGATTCAATTTTAACATCTATTCAGGGGACAGAGCACTCAAAAGGTGGGCAGTGACCCTACACTGACTACAGGTCTTTCTTGGTGCTACTGCTGCTCATTACTCTCAGAATCTGTTTCATGAGATCAAGAATTATCGAATTTGTAGAAGGAGATAGAGGCAGTGATATAAGCAATGAGAGATTGGAAGAGTCATAGTGTTAAATATTAGGATAACAAGACAAAAGAAAAACTCAACTATTCAGTGAATCTTGAAACCAGGGTAGACCTTAGTGTGCAATGTTTTTGGAGCAATGTGATATGCATGGTTGTTGTAAGCTGAAGAACAAGTAAGGAAGTGGAGATCATTTTATCTTAAAAAGGAAGAATAAATATAGCTGCGATAGTTAATCTATATAAGAAGATACAAAATCAACTGAAGTTTATTTTTTTATAATTAAATTTTTCAGTCTTAGAGGTGTTCATATGCTGGGATGAATTATAATAAAGAAGGAGAGCTTGAAATAAATCCATATTGCTTAAGCTAATTTAACTTGTAAAATAAAGTTAACTTTATGTATGTAACTTTGGGTTTGAACTTAGTTTTGTTTTTTTTTTTTTTCTGTGAAAAATATAAATTTTTTGTAGGCATCTAACTTACGGTGCTGGCAGTGTGTGGCACTTCAGTCATTCCTAAATAGTTTATGAGTGTCCTCAAATGCCAACCCTTAGGAGAATCCTATTCACCTGTCAGATTATTGACCATTATTCAGTGATCTTTTATAAAAGAGCTGAACATGGGCTTTTCAATAACTACCTCATTTTAGATTCCTGTCCCCCAAAGATTTCTAGGGCAGAAATACATATATTCACAGACATCCTAAACTATTTTTCTGTTTTATTCTGCCAGTTTACACTTCCCAGCAATGTTATATGCAAGTAAAAATATTATACCCTATATTCTTTTCTGCCAAGTCTGAACTACAATTTAGCCTGACAAATGGGCAAAGATTTCCAAGCACCACATGGTTGGTATCTGAGTACTGGAATATGATGAACCCATATTGTTTTTAAATCCTCAGAGGTGCTAGCCAAAGGTTCCTTTGCAAATTTTACAGTGAAAGCCTGCGAATCATGGGCGGTATTTCTCAGTTCATTTATGAACAAATGTGGGATAGCAGACTGCAGATTCTAGAGAGGGTATTAATGAATCATCCCCCGATGATCTTCCAACGACCCATAGGACTTTAAAATGAATCATATGACCTATTTTTTTAATTAAAAAATGCATTTTAAATGAATTATTTATGAACAAGTACAGCTGTAACCTTGATAATATTAAACTGTTCTGGGCTGTTGAAAGGTATCTCATAGCAGTGACTATTCATAGTCAAACACGCAGAATGTATTAATGTAGTCGGTGAAAAATATGAAGTGGTCTCTGAAGAGGTGGAGATAAATGAGCCCATCAATTCATATTGCCTTCTTGCCATAGCCAGTCACCAAAGATTTGTGCAGAAATATTTTATTTTGGAGTTATTTGTAGTCTGCAAATATCGTAATTCTGTCCTTCGAGTTTTATAATGTGACTATTACACACTACAAGTAATCAATGAAAGGAATATTGACTATGCATCATATTTTCTTTAGGGATAGAATTAATGAATGTGGCATTTTATTTAAAATCATTTTGTCTTTCTCTTATCTGAGATGAAGTTGAAAATTATTTTGACTTTGAAGAAATAGAGGGAGCATTTTTTTAAGTGCCAGCCAAAGAAGCTACATTATTTTTCAGACATAAGTGTTCGTAACATAGAGTAATGTTTAAGTCAGATTTGGGCAGTTTGATATCTAAATAAATTTTCCAAAAGCTATTTTCCATTGTCTAGCTTATTTTATTCACAATGGTATAAATGTATGAAGCTATGGTATAAAGATAAAATAGTCTTGTCTAAATTTTAAAATATTTACATTAAATTATATGTTATATTGAGAGAAAAGCAAGAATGTATTAAGAGTGAAAAAGAATTAGAAGTGGAAAAAAAATGAAATGAGTTAGATTAGGTAATTTTAAATTAGCAAAGTCCAAAGTACTTTTCTAATTTTCTCCTTCCAGTAAGAATTTAGAACTCTTGGTTTCTAAGAAGGAGTTAAGGTAAAGCACAATGTAGAAAAGTTAATTAGAATCTGATATAAGTTGACTTCTAATACAAATATATTTACACAAATAATAAAAACTAATAAGCTGTTTTAACTGAGCACATGCTATTAGCTAACACAGTGAAAAACGTTTTTGTATACACTATCTTCTTTATTCTTTATAACAAGCCTGCCGAGTAACATTTTCATACTATATAATTTTAAAGATTTTTTTATTTATGCATACACAACTGGGGTATAGGCCAGAAGTGCAGGGGTGTGAGTGGGTTCACCAGAGACAGAGTGGGGGGCAGAACAGGCAGATGGACAAAATACACTGCTGAGGGGAGCAGCTGGCAGGTCAGGAGAGGTCTGCAGAACCATGTGGGTCAGCTCGGGACAGGGATTGAACTCATGCTGAAGTGGCTTTAAGTGTCTTAGTGCTGTGCTTTAACCCACTCAGCCACCAGGGAGTGCCAGATTATCTTAGTATTTTATACCCAGGCAAGCTAGGCTCTGAGAATGAAGTAATATATGGGTCTAGACCGTATGCTAGTACTAAGGACCATTGTTGCTGGAAGAAAGTCAGATCACCTGTGTGGGGGTGGAGGACACCCTTTTCTCTCTGCACTATAAATAGAGATTTGTTCTTCTTCTAGAAAAATAATATGTGCAGTTCTATGAGCAAAATCATCCTTAATCAAATTATATGTTACTGTAGTTGGAGGATGGTGGACTTAAATATAGTCTTAATGGTTTGATAGTGTTAAATTTAATGACTAAAAAGATAAGGAAGATTCCTACAGCTGCTTTTTAATTTGTAATTTACTTTTGATATCTGTCTAATATCTTGAAAGTCTTAATTTACACAGAATATGATCACACATGTTTGTCATGATAAAGACTTGATGTAGTTGTTCTTTCAGCATCTCCAAGTCAGGCAGCGATATTTTTTAGGCAATACATACAAAATTTTCAAGCTTCTAAAGAATCAAACCATTATCTTAAGTTGAGTAAGCTAGTGATATTAATCTGAACCATATATTATTTCAAATGTTATAGGCATAAAATGGTTACATTGACAGCAATTTACAAAGTTCATCCAGGTAACATTTTATGTAATTTTAGCTGTTTATACATAAACTCTACATAAGTTATAATAATTACAATAATGGTAATTGCTAGTTATAGTACTTTTTTACACACGTGACACCAAATTCCACTTATTTGTTTTTTTAATGATTTATTTTATTTATTTATGCATACAAAATTGGGGTGCAGGCAAGAAGTAAGGAGGTGAGAGGATTCACCAGAGATAGAGTGAGGAGAACAGTCAGATCTACTGAAATACACTACTGAGGGGATCAACAGGTGTGATAGAAGAATTCTGATGCTCCCTGGATAAACTCCCTGGCCAGAGATCTGAACTCTTGATGAAATTACTGGTGATAGCTTGTTAGTGCTGAGATTTAACCCCTGCACCACTAGCAAGACCCAAAATTCCACGTATTTGTAAACAATCAGATTGACGAGAAGATTAAATTATTATGACCAGTTATCTCATGCCAAATAGCTATGTACTTAGGCCACTAAATAGAAAAAAATATATAATAAATAAGCCATTTGTGTGTTTGAGATTTCTGAAATATCAGTAGATAGTCTAAAAGTCAAATTCTCTTTATTCTTACTCTATTTTTTCTTAACTGAAAAAGAGTCAAATCTAAGAAACTCTTTCAAAAGATAATGCATATAATAAAACAGTTCTTACAGGAAAGTATTATGACATGGTAAGGCATATTGATCTTTCCATAAGATATGTGTTGATTCTAATTTATTTGTTAGCAATAATTACATTTATATAGAGAGAAAAACATAATAATGGATCGATCACTAATGAACTATATGAATGTCTCAGTAATTACTATGGACAGACTTATTGGTCAATTGTAATTGTTTTTCTTACAAAGTTTTTAAGTACTGTATATATAAACTAATATCCTCTTAGTGTTGATTGATTTTAGTGTTTTAAATATATATAATCTCATTCAGAAGCCAGAAAGCTCCTAAAAGCTATGAAAATATCATGCATACCCATAGGTTAATGGGTAAAGTCTGACTAAATGAAAGCAAAATTTTAGACAGCTACCAGTTTTGTTGTCCTGCTGAATAACCTTTAAATGTCTTGTACATTTCTAGTCCACTTTTATTCATCTGCTGCTGCTTCATTGTTATCTTCATCTCTTTTTCTTCTTTTATTCCAAAACAGAGTATTATTGCAAAAAGGACAATACATTATTCTCCTTTATGTTAAGTCTACTTTTCTACTCTTTGATATTAGGTAGACTATGTATGTTTCTTTGGCTAAAGGTACTTCAACAAATATTATAAACATGGGTCAACATGTCCCAATCTATGGGGAAAGGAGTTGACATTGTGATATGGACGATTTTTTGTTAAAAGGGGTTGTACAATTCATTGCAGAATATTTAACACTCCTCTGACTCTACCAATCAAAAACTTCTCTTCTGACATTGCTAAATGTCTCCCAGGGAAAAGGAGGGCAGCCTTCAGGAATCCATGGAAAGTCTTGAAAAGCACTTCATTCTATAACTTTCTCTTTCATGCTGCAATCCCGAAACTATCATGTTCATTAAAACTGAGCTCACCTATGGGAGGATGTGAGACCATGCAGAGAACAAGACATTCTGGCCAAGAACCTATTAGTTTCCATACACATGAGATATTCAAGGCCACTGACTGAGTGTCCCCCACAGAGATCAGCTGAACTAATTCAGATAGCAAACCCTTTCAGCTGACCAAAAACCACGAACAAAGTAAAAGTTTGTTGTAGTTCTCAAAGATTTGAGGTAGTTTGTTATGCAGCAAAATTAATTATACATGAGTGGATATTTTTGTTTAGCTCCCAATGGTATCAATTTTTTTCTCTGATAGACTATTTACACATAATAAGCAAATAATAATAATGCATAGTGATTAAAAATATAGAGAATTAGAGTAAGCTTACTGAGTTTGAGTCCTAAGTATGTCATTTTCTAACAGTATGACCTGATTTAAGTTATTTCAACCATCTTTGCTCAGTTTCCACATTTGTCCAATAATACAAATGCCTGAACACATAAAGGTTTTGTTAAGCAAATTTGGTCTAAATATTCTTAATTGGGATTTGACAGCTTAGATAAATATTGCTTTTTCCCTCTAGAGACATTCTTTGCAGTGGCCTAATTGAGAATTCATGTGACTTTGACTCAGATTATATTGTTACAATGGAAATCTTTCACAAACCCAAAATGATTAACAAAACTTAGAGTGTTCAGTTCAAATATCTGTGTTATTTCTCTTTTATAAAGGCAACATTGGTTTATAACCCTATGTCACACTTCTTCAGATATATGTTACCTTGCCCAGGACCAAGGCACCTGTAAATCCTCCACCATAGTCCAAAACTACATGAGAGCCTGGGTTGGATCCCTATCACTACTGTAGTCCAGCCATTGCTCCTGGAGTTATATTATATATTCCAGGTATTATTAACCTGTGTATTTACATGTCTGCTAGCTGAAGCAAATCTGACTCTGAAATGGGGAGGGGGGTGTCAAATTATACTTGTACTTACATATTAGAAGTTTGAACTCAGTTGAGTTCTTTTCTGTTTTTCATATTCTGTGTTATCTTACAGAGACCGAGTTCTCTCTTATCCACTCCATTTGTTCAAATTGGATAGCATTTTTCTGTCCTATGAAATTCCTGATCAACTAATCTCTGGGCCATTTATTCATGCTAATGGCCTCACTAGACCTATTCTTACAAGGATACCCACCTGATACTTGACTTTTTATTTTTCTCCTCTTAATGGCTATGAATCAATCCTGATATCTGACTTTCCTCTTGGATGCCTCCTCATTTTATTTCTCTAGATCACCTTCTTTCCTACAGAACATTTGTTTAAGATTCTTCTTTTCAACCTGGCATAACTTGTCAGCTTAGCCATGTCTAGTTCCATTGCATTGATTTCTACATTAACTGCAGCACCTGGTATGTTATCTCCAATCACTGACACAAATCATCAAAGAAATTCATAAAAAAAAAAAAAACACAAAAAAACTTCAATTAGTTATAAAAACCAAGACTATAACATGCTAGGTAGCTCCTAAAGTCATATGAGAATAACTATTGAGCTATGATTTAAATCCAGATGGTGAGAATGAATCTAAATCAACACTCTGCTTGTTCAGATTCCCTTATGTCTTATCCACTTTCTTCTGACTGATGTGACAACACAGAAACATATTGACAGTTTGTACAAAGTTGAATAGTCAGTTATTTTGTGATTATTATATTCACTGGTAGTTAGCAAATTATCACTAAAGTTGTTGAGCAGAGATAAAATAAAATCAAAACTGTGTTTTATACTAATTCAGGGCAGTTTGATGGGGAGAAGAGGCTGAAGAAAGCAGGATATTATAACAATCAAGATGAGAGGCAATCAGGTCCTGACACAAAGTAGTAAACCATTAGGGAGTCAAAAGAATAAAACAACTAGCATTAATGCTGATGGCCTCTGGCATGAGTGAGAAAATAAGGAATGCCAATAGTAATTATGGGTTATCCCCAAATGATTCTCCCCAAATTATTATATTTTGAAACCTATTAAGATATGCTGAGTCTGGTATTTTTTTATTATTTAATACATTACAAAATTAAACATTCATTTAAATTATTTTAGGTTCTGGGAATAAATCTTTAATAAAGGCATTAGGAGTCAAAATATCGCTGCATAATTAAAGATTCCAGGTAAGCATTTCTTTAGTTTTCTTGTTGCCCTGCATAATGTAGTCTATGGTTCTCTCATTAGCTAGTACAAGACTATAAGATTGGTGAAACATAGTTACATGCGTTCATTCCTTTAAATTTTACACGAGCTGTTCCTATAATTCTGCAAGTCCTTGAGCCCCCATTTTCCACTAATTACCTTACTTTCTTGCAATATCCAGTTCAAATGTCAATTCATCTGCAAAACCCTTACTGTTGACTCTAACAACAACAAAAAAATAATAACTTCCTTGGCAATTTTATTTATATTTATATTTATATTTTGTTTATATTCTGTTCATGAAGGAAAACAAACTTTCCCATCTCCCTTCTGAGTTTTTACCTCAGGTTCTGGTATCAGGAGATTAGTGAAACAAAGCTAAGCAATTTATTAACATCTTTTTACAAACTCATAAATATATGGGAGTAACTCAGGGGAAAAGGAGTAACCTAAAAAGAGGAATTTAAGGCCCTCCCTGGTGGCACAAGATGTTAAGACATGACACTATGGGGCTGTTCGCAACCAATGCAACACGAGTTCGATCCCCCACCAAGGAGGTAACCCATACCTCTCCTGACCCATCCATTGCTCCCCTCAGCAGTGTATTTCAGGAGATCTGCTTGTTTTGCTCCCTATTCTGTCTCTACTGAATCCACTAACCCCTGCACCTCTGGTTCTTGTATATTCCAGTTCTTGTATGCATAAATAAAGAAATCTTTTTTTTTTTTAATGTTTAGAATTTAAAGTTAAATATTAGCTTAACAGGGGGAAGGAGAGGGAATACATAGCTTCTGAAGAAAGAGTAAATAATTCTTAGGAAAGATGAAAGAACCCTTAGGAAATATGGGAGGTATGTTAATTTTTGACAAAATGTATCTGGTCTACTTCAAATTTCTACTTCTGTGTCTACTTCTAATTTTTTCTCTGGTGATGAATCAATTTTCCTGGTTGAAACTCCAAGCAAGGTGTTTCCAGTGTTGAATTCTTTTGGATGGGTTTGTCTTAGGCAGATAAAAGTTCAAAGAAAACTCCCTTCAACTGCTGATTTCTAGGTGTTTCTAGTTCAAAATTATCAATTTACCAAAATAAGTGTATTTTGTGTGGTAAGTCCCAAATTCCTATAATCATATTCTGGAGTGACATATTCTGCTACTCTTTAGTTTGTTTATTGCTTTTGTTTGGTTACATCTTGGTTGCTATGCATCTCTTTAGAAGATTCAGTGATCTTTAAGAATATTGAATGTTTAGATATCTTTATTTTTACTTTGATCAATACTCATTAGCATGGATTAATTTATATGTAACGGCAGGATGTATACGGAAATGGAAGTGAAAGAGAGCACTAATTATTTTTTTTTTATTGGTAAAGAGCAAACTATGTTCAATTTTTCTTACCTATTTTATATACTTATCTGTGACTGAATAATGCAGGATATACTACTTTATGTGACCAACCTGGCTTTTGAAGTCATGTGGAATAGTGACTCCTTTTTCACATATATGCCATGATTTAACATATGCAGCAATTTTTATTCCACTTTTACAGATGAAGAACCTAAGCCTAATGATGATTAAATATTTTTCCCAGTATCACTCTAATTCTATATCCAGTGGAGCTGTTTTTTTTTTTTTTAATGAAACCATTAATTTCAGGAATTTGTATCTAAAAGTGGAAGATTAAATAAAGAAATGAAAATTCTTACCATAATTAATTTTATTCCAGTTGGCTACTATACACTGTTCTATTTGTGCTATCAGCTTCCATACTTAATGGCTGGCTATAAGAGAACAAGGGCCAATTATCGAGATATGGAGCTAGAGCTTAGTAATGTGCTTAATTAAGATTTATGGAGAAAATGAACAAAAATGGGCACATATCTTCAGTCTATACTCCAAACAGTGTTACTGTTTAAGGTGTGCATAGTGTTAACTGCAGTAGTAAAAGTCAGTCATTGATGGAAAACACAAGTTATTTGGGGGGGGGGGAAACAACATAATTAAAACATTGGAAGAGGTTTAGAGTAGTCAGGTATCATTTGGTCAGATTACCTGTGCTGATAGTCTTCATCTCAATAGAACATGTTTGCTTCCAGAATCTACAGCTTGTGTTTGAACACAGCGTTTATTTGAACTTTAAAATACCTGTCAGGGACTAATTTTTCTCAAAGGTGAGAGTACAGTTTTGCTGTAGTTCCAGGGAGAACATTCACACGAATCTGGTAGTTGTGCTGTTGCTACAATTGAAGGTTCAACTCAGGGACATTGCGGCATGAAACCTGCTGCTGTTTTCAGACTGAAAGTCAAAGGAGAATTACAAAGTATAGCTTTATTTGGACTTAACATCTATTGTAGCCAATCTAAATATGATGGTAAAGGTAAACATATCTCTAACCATGTTAAGACTGGTAACCAGAGGCTCTGACCATATCTAGTGAAGTGTGGCAAAACATTGAAAACATTCCTTCATGGTTAACATTTCTTTCGTAAGTAGCACATTATTGTTAGGAAGATAAACCACTGTTCACTAATAATAACAATAGTAAATGGATCATCAGGATAAGTATCCATTGGGGTGAATTGAGCGCCCTGGGAATGAGTAAATTGGAATAAAATTTAAAAAGATCATGTAATTTTGTTAACAATTAATGAATAATAGTTTGAGGACAGGATAGAAGCACAAGGAAAATGGGAAGGGTGAGAGAATACATTTCAGGGACACACAACATTCATGGATGCACTAGTTTTAAAATGTGTTGCTGAGTACCATGCTGCTATCAGCACATTTGCATTGTAAATCTTCCCATTCCTCCAAGGCCTTCAGAAAAATGTAAGTACTTTACACAAATTGGTATAAATTGGTGAAGTCATTGTGGAGGAGGCTTGGATATATACTTCTTATCTTGATATCTTAAGATTGGGAGGCTCACACACTGGGAAACATAAGATCCACGAACTAAATAGATGCATCAGATTAAAGACAGAAAAGAACATAAGATACAATCCTTGAATTAGAAATTTTCAGAGATTTTCAGGTCATTGGAATTCTACATTGTGGAATGACATTTCAACCATTCTATCAAGAACATTGGTGGCACAAAGTGTCCCTGGGTCATAAAAGAAAAGAGGAAAACTATTCAACCCTTAAAAGGAATTTTGGGTGATATCAGATGGACTATGCTTAAAAAAAAAAAAAGATTTTCTTATTTTCTTACTCTGGAAAGGATGTCAAATAGATTAATTTACCTCAGCACAGATTGGATTATTTAAATTGGACTGTAAAATGAATGTCAATAAGTCAATTGAAGCACAACAAAATATATTCCAAAATGGAAAGAGTTAACTGGAATCAGTTGAAGAATGCATCAGCCAATTAATTGATAGTCTAATCAGATGCAAATACTAACTTTAATATGAGGGCAGAGGGCAAAAATAGAGATGAACAGACTAAAATACTGACCTCAAAATACTTCAATTGATAAAAATAGAAAGTGTTTTATCTCCTCTGCTTCTTTTAATAACAAGAATCAGATCAAGCAAAAGGCTTCCTTTGCTCTTCGGCTTCTTAAATCAGGAACTTCAAAGAATTAAGTCTCTGCTCACATCATTAAGTGATATAGGAGAAATCTAAGTGGGCTTCAGCTTCAGAGGCTGAGTGTCCCTTTGTCCTTGATCAGCTGGTGAGTCTTAATACTATTTGTCTCTGTCAAGCCTGAACATCTCAGTACCTGCACTCTGGAGTCCCCGCTTGGTCCATGTTTCCATGCTGAAGGGATGTTCTGCAGAGTATTTACTACTGTGAGCTTGACAAGTTTGCTTTTTTTGACAAGGTGAAAGAGGTCATCATACCCACCAGTGGGATCCACAAAGCAATTCTTACTGAGGCTTCAGCCAGTACTTTTACTATTGCACATCAGGGATACCATGAACCCAGATACTCTCTAAATTGTAGATAGTGCAGCATTTAAAACATATTTTCAAAATATAGCTATCAACAATGCTTGTCTTTTTAATTGCCTATGGTACTATGTTGGTAACACTAAATACATATTTACTGATGTATATGAAAATGACAAAAATAATTAGAACATCTTAAGTGCAATTCTCAAGAGATATTCAGCTGAGAAGTAGCATATATTAACAAAATAACTATTCACTAAGTAACTCCTATAACACTTCAAAAATGTAAGTAGGACAAGGTAGAACATTTTATTTTTTCAGGATAAACTTAATTTCTCCCAGTAATATTGGAACAAGTTTAATCTTTGAAATAAAGAATTGAATCACTGGCCTGGCCTTGACCCTGACTAAAAGATTCATGGTGTAATGAGAGACAGCAAAAGAGAACACAATTAAAATTATTTCATAACTCATTTTTTAAATTATTAAAGATACTTTGTTCTCTCTATTATCCCAACAGTCAAGAGAATGCTTTAATTATCTTTTGTAGGAAACAGAGAACTGTGTCACTAAGATAAACTTAACCAATTTGGTTTATTAAGATGTTTTAACATGATTCCAAGTTACTTGCACTTATGCATGTTTCTAATAATATACAAACAGTGATATTTTCCAATAAACCACTGAGGTTTTTATAAGTTCCAGTATTTCCTAAACCAATTTTACCTGGCAATGTTGCATGGTGACTTTGCATTTTGCAAACAAAGCACAGCTGTAGTTCCATTAGGACTTGTGAAAAGTCACCAAAGCACCCTCACCGTTCTTTTTTTTTTTTTTTTCTTTCTACAACAGGTTTGTAAATCTCCTGCTACTTGCATTTGCCATGAAATATTGTAACAAGAAGCAATCCTGAAGTAATTAAATTGAATATCCCAGAGAAATGCTCTTTCTTGCAATATTTTTGGAAGACCTGGAGGATTGCACTTTGTTGACTTATTTACTTGGACCGGAAAGAAAGAACTTTCAATGCTAGCTGAATATATCTTTAGCAGAGGAAAACCTTGAGAATGACTCTCAGATAAGCAAATGTTGTGACTTTTTTTTTTTTTGAGGTAGTTTTAAGCAAGCTATCTTATTTTATCTGTTTTCTTTCCTGCACTTTTCTCTTTTCCCCTCATTCTATACTGCATACCTTTGAATCTATCTATGCATAGACCGTAGACATCACCCATTCACATGAAAGTTAAAACTAATTCCATGCTCCAAATGACAGAACATAAGAAATCTAGAAGGTCACAAATGATTCAGAGACAAACAGCATTTGTTCTCGTTAAGTTAAAGTATCCCATCTATATAACCTAGACAAGAATTCAGTGACAAATACTGCATTTGAAGATATAGAAGAAAAAATATAGAAATGCAAATTTTGGAAGCTACAAAGAATTTATCAATCTCATTGTATGTTAATTGCTAATGTGAGTGAAGTATAAGGGGCTGGACAAGATGATGCCAATAAAGATAGCACTGTTATTTGCACTTCAACAACTCCAATCAATGTGAGAAAGTAGGTTTTTTGTTTGCATGATTGTTTTGATTCCATATGTGGTCCGAGACAGATTATTTGAAAATAAAGTGATTAGGTTTTGAAACCGGTTTCACAGGAGGTTTAAAATCTTAGCTGGTACTGAAGCCCTCTCACAGCTTTCATTAGTATGTAGTATATGTTTAAAAATATAATTCTGAAGGATATATTAAAATGTCATATTTGGATACACAGTAATATGTTTACCAGTTTTTCAGTGATGCATCTTTAAGTATATCATGTTACACTTTAATAATAGCATGACAGTAAATACTACTCTATTGACAGAAATAAAAAAAAAAAACTATTTTTTTAACATACTCATTGCATCATCCTCCACTGTTGTACACTGCATGGTTTCCCTGTGGAATTCCCACCTTGGGCTCCCCCTGCACCATCTCCGTATTCCCTTGTGCTCTCCCCACCCCTGCCCTGGTCCTTCCCCCTCCCCCTCCCCTGCAGAATATCTCTGATCTGTAGTTGCCAGATGACTCTGATTTCACTTTATTATAGTTACTTCCCCCTCCATTCCTTTTTTTTTTTCTATATTCCTCCTATAAGTGAGGCCATTCGATCTTTTTCTTTTGAAAGCAAAAAAAAAAAAAAAAAAAAAAAAACCTTTAAACTCAAATTAAATTCTTACTTTTTTGTAATTACCATAACTGAGGAATATTTTTGCAATTCATGTGGGAATATATTATATTGAAGGTTAATTCTAGAGTAAGCACTTCTTTGAAAATATTTTTTTTTTGTCTTTACAAAGGTTGTGAGTTTAAAAAAAAAAAAAAGACATAGGGACTGTTCCAAATTCAAAATAATTAAAATAATATGACACTAAATGTAATGTATAATGCTGGACTGGGTTCTAGATTAAACAAACAAACAGGGTCCTCCCTGGTTGGTCAGGGGGTTAAAACATAGCACTAAGAAGCTAAAGCCACTTCAGCATGACTTGGATTCCGCCCCCGTAGGTGATCCACATGGTGCTGCAGTCCTCTCCTGGCCCTCCTGCTGCTCCCCTCAGCAGTGTACTTCATCCATCTGCCTGTTCTGCTCCCCACTCTGTCTCTGATGAATCCTCTCACTGACCCTGCACTTCTGGCCTGTACCCTGGTTCTGTATGCATAATTAAATAAATCTTAAAAAAAAAAAAAAACAGACATAAGACAACTATAAACACCTTACTGGTACATTTAATAAGATTTGAGTATGTACATTGTGTATTAGGTGAAGCTCTGTCAATGTTAATTTCTAATA
>NW_004567102.1:39987510-40090152 GCF_000260355.1 Condylura cristata
CGGAAGTGGCTTTAGCTTCTCAGTGCAGTGCTTTAACCCGCTGCGCCACCAGGGAGGGCCAAAATTTTCAATCATTTTTAAAATTACCTTTATTTACAATAAAGTTCTTGACATATCCAATTGGCTTTTTTTCTGTGAGTTAGAATTTGTTTAAATAAGGAATATTCTATAAATGTTGAAGGGTTTTGCTAGTTATGAAAAAATACTGCTACATAGAAGACATATGAGGAGTAAGCCTGAGGACTTCAGTCTGTTTTTACATGTGCTATCTTTTGTACTTCAGAATATGCTGACAAATATTTTTATATGACAAAATTCATCCAATGAATTGTTTTATTTTGTGATTCATTTGAATGTTTCACCATATTCTGTTGTTGCAAAATTGTAAAACCAGCCAATTTCTCTTTATTCCAATGTTTAGTATAAATTTTTTCAATTAAACATAAGACTGACTGTCATCATATTTTTTTTCTTAATTTAGGACTTCCAAAGTTCAATTATAAAGTTTGTGAAGTAAAGCAAAATTTTTAACTGACTGTTTGTGAGTCCACATTGACATTTAGTTGTCAAATAACATAATTTGAGATGTATGATATGTTTATTTGATACACATTTATATTGTAAAATAACTACCACTATAGCCTTACCTAATGTTTTTCTCCTGTCATTGATCACCACTTCCAATTTAGAAATGAGAGCATTTAATAGATGCTCTCTTAGTAGCTTCAAATATATAATGCAGTACTATTAACTATAAACACAATTATAGACATTGGATTCTTAGAACTTACTTATATTTGAAAATATGTGCTCTTTGACCCACATGTTGCCATTTTCCCCAGCTCTTACCCCCTTAACTACTCTTCTAGTCAATGTCACTAAGAGCTCGGATTTTATAAATTATATATCACATAAGTGATATACAATTTGAAGTCAACAAATATATGTATGTAACTGAAATTCCTCAATAAGAGTGGCTGAAAAACATACTTGAAGAATTAATGATTAAACTTTTTCCAAATTTGATGAAACAACATTTTATGTACCCTCAATTTACTTGGAAAATGAAAATTCAAAATCCAAAACGATTTATTGTGAAAGAAAAATAAAATCAGCAGCAGCAAGAAAATAAATGAATGATACTAAATTTTAAAATATACAGTATGTAACAAAAAAACTGTTCTTTATAGGAGTTAAAGTAGAACTTCTCAACCTCTAGTATACTCCATATACTTCCAGGGTATACTTGAACCTCATTTTCCACTTTCCTTCTAACCTGACTCCCTGGCAGCCTGACCGCTTCATGCTTTCACTGGCAGTGGCACTAGTTAGGGCACACCTGGCAGGTTATCACATGTCAGTGGGTCAGCAGTATCACTTACTCCTGCTACCAGATTTCAAAAGGTGTAAAGTGTCCCCAGCCACTCTTAAGTGACACACTTTATCAGCAAGCTCCTGGCATGGCCATGCCACATCAGGAGGGGGAGGGGGGCAGCTAATATGAGTGGTCTGTTGCTTTGTGTGCGTGTCAGACATTACTAGGTGAGATTTAGTACTAAGTGGAGTCCTACCAAACCCATCCTGACCTATTTTAATGCAATAATTAACAGCCACAGCAGCAACAAAGATTAAAGATTGAGACAGGTCTTTCCTTTTCTGTTTACTATGTTGTTTTTTAAGACATCTAGGTTAACTAACTTTGATTCACATTCCAAAATATACGAGATCAAATTATCATTTTTTTCTTCCAGTGATGTTAGACTTTTTAATAAAATTCTTAGCTTCCTGTGGTTTTGAAATGTTAATGTAAATTGACTTCTTTGTGGTACAGTGCAGCATGCACTGTTTTGATAGAGGAAAACAAAAATCTATGAGGGTATCATATAAAAAAATACTTAATCATTTCGCAAAGATTCAATGTTAATAATGAAACATTACAAATAATTTTAAAAGTAAAAAAGTTGCAAGGCATAATTTTACAAATCAGAATTTAGATATGATCTTGTTAACAATATAGCTGTACTTACATCGATGTCTTCATAGTTGCAAATCAACATGACATATTCAGGGTATTTCAGAGAACTTACCTAACTATATGTTGGGAAATTTTGGGTTATATTGTTTTCCTTGTTATTTTTTTTTTCACTTTAAGATTTCTTCTTTCACTGGAAGAAAATAATGTCATAATATTTTATAGAGACACATGCATCTGGGAATCACAAAACATTATTTTCTTATTTTTACTTAGTATAACTCAGAAAGATATTGCATATATATTTCCAAAAAAGCTGAGAAACTAAGCAAAAATAGAAGATGGAATTTCATCCCGACTCAACTGACAATCTAGAGGAGGGAAATAATACACATGTACAGCCCTGGAAACACACAGATAAATGATAACGACATTTACAGAGCAAAATGTTAAACAATGACAATGAAAACATTAAACTTAAGTAAATACAGGTTCAGGTTGCCAAGTAGAAGTGACAGGTGATACTAATTATAAAAGATGTCTTTGATAAAGACAGTTTTAATGAAACTTGAATAAAATACTTAAATTTAGAGAGCATATCCATGAACTTGTGTCTGTTTTTATAACAGCTTTTGATGTCCTTACTCAGTCTTTGGGCATCAGACGGAACAGAATTATCTTTAAGGCCCTTCTCCTGATTTTCAACATGCTGATACAGGGGCATGTTCCCACACAAGTGACTGACAGTAAATGGGCCATGGGCCATAGCTCATACTTATAGAGCTAACACTAGCTGACAGCTACACTTTGGAGGTTAGCCAAAGAAATTAGGAGAAGCCGGCATTATGTGGACTTTCTTTTCTCTAAAAATTATCACATAGAAGGAAGACACTGAGGATAGGCTGTTTTTACAACTTTTAGTTGAGTACCCTTCTCATCATTTGGGAAGTATTTCTAGGATTACAAAGAGATCATGAAAAAAGGAGCATCCTTTTATTGTAACAGAAGGTACTCTCTCTCTCTCTCTTTTTTTTAAGATTTATTTAGTTGGGCTCTCCCTGGTGGCGCAGCGGGTTAAAGCACAGCACAAAGAAGCTTAAGCCACTTCTGCATGAATTCGATCCCCACCTGCCCCAGAGGTGACCCACATGGCGTGGCAGACCTCCCCTCACCTGCCCGCTGCTCCCCTCAGCAGTGTACTTCGTCGATCTGCCTGTTCTGTTCTGCTCCCTGCTCTGTCTCTAGTGAATCCTCTCAGCCTCCGCATCTCTGGCCTGTACCCCAGTTCTGTACGAATAAATAAATCTTAAAAAAAAAAAAAAAGATTTATTTAGTTTTGTATACAGAGCTGGGGTACAAGCCAAAGGATCCAGAGGAGACGGGGTGAGAGGACTCACCAGAAACAGAGTGGGGAGCAGAACAGGAAGATCAAGGAAGAACATTGCTGATGATGCTGCAGTGGGCAGGTCAGGAGAGATCTGCTGTGCCATGTGGATCACCTCTGGGATGGGGATCTATCTCATGCTGAAGTGGCTTTAGCTACTTAGTGCTGTGCTTTAACCCCTAGCACCACTAGGGAGGGCCCAGAAGGTATACTCATTTTTAGGGAGTTGTTGACTTGCCTTCTATTTAATGATGTGTCCTAGAATAGGTTTTGTGATTTTTTTCTTCTTAGATTTTAAAGACCCAAATTGAGTGTGAGACAAAAGTATTTCTTATGTAGAAATAACCTATTCTGCTTGTTGTATATATCCTTATAATTCACCCCATCAGGTTAGGGTATGATAGTCACCATGTCACTTTTAAGAAATTTTTCAGGCTACCAATACAGAAGGATTGTGTGGCAAGAGATCTTCAGAAGATTTGCAGCTAAAAATTTATTGAGAATCTCTTCTACAAAAATGAGGCATACATTGGAATGAATAACAAATGGGATTATTTTCAATAAAAAATTAATCAGGGATAAATATATTTCCATATCTTCTGGTATCCTTGTAATTATGAACTTCTTGGCCACATCTGCAGTCTAAAGTGTCTCTTTTCTTCCCGTGTCTTTATTTCAGCTATTATTCTTTCTGGTATCTGCTATTTCCCCTTCTATTCTGTGACATAGTTTATAATACTTCCAAAAACCTATTGTAACTTTGTGATTCTGATCCTTCAGTTGCTTCATCAGTGCCTTTTCAATATATTCACAGGTTATACTTACACAGATATCATTTGTTAATTTCACTACCACTTTCTTTATATTACTCACTATAAAATATTTGTTGAGGCCAATTCTTTGTAAGGCACTCTGTTCCGGCCCAAGGATACAAAGAACCACAACAGGCATGTTGTACTGTTGAGTTTGCAGGCCAGAGACAGGGGCATGAACAGAGAATTCATACAGTATATGATAAGAGTTTGGCAAATTTACTACTTTCTCTGGTAATGGAGAAGTCAGAAAAGTCCTCAGGGTGGAAGCAAAGTGGCCTAGATAATTTCTGAAGTTCAGATAAACTCAGTTCATGAAGGTTAGGTAAGGAGCAGGCATTGCTGAATGAAAGAGCTATCTACACTTGGAAAGACAATCTATGCAAAAGGAGTATAAAATTTGTGTAATTGGCCCTCCCTGGTGGCGCAGCAGGTTAAAGCACAGCACTGAGAATCTAAAACCGCTTCCGCATGAGTTCGATTCCCGCCTGCCCTGGAGGTGACCACATGGCGAGGCAGACCTCTCCTGACCCGCCCGCTGCTCCCCTCAGCAGTGTACTTCGTCGATCTGCCTGTTCTGTTCCCCACTCTGTCTCTGGTGAAGCCTCTCACCGCCCCTGAGCTTCTGGCCTGTACCCCAGTTCTGTATGTACAAATAAATAAATCTTTAAAAAAAAAATTTGTGTAATTACCAGTTATTCTAGGTGACAAGGGAGTAAGAAATATATTAACAAGTGGGAAAAATTTACAGCTAGGAAGATAGACAAGAATGAGCTCTCTTCTTCAGTTAAATCTATTGTTCCAAGTGGTAAGGAATTCATCTTGAAGAGTTTGTCAGCCATTTAGATAGTGAATATTTGTGATTCTGTCATTTGTGCTATAGAAGCCTCTTTATGCTACAAAGTAATGAGTTGATATAGATCTCTGAAGGAGAGATTCAATGGTAATTCCTGAATATTCTGTTTAATCAGCAAATTTGACAACCAAGTGGTCACTGAGATTAGTATATCAAGAAAAAAACAATATTGGCATTAAAGAAAGTAGAGAGAGAAAATGCTGCTCTCTGACTTAAAAGTACTGAGGTGGAAATGTCTGTTGAATAATGAAGAATAAATAATCAGTAGTGATCAAATATGATATCTCTGGAGGAGAAAAGACTAATCTGGGCCAGAGAGTGATTATGAAGAATTCAGAATATAAATGGGAAAGCACTTGAAAGGAATAATATTATTCAGTGAGGATTTGCTGTAGTACAAAGAGAGGGTCAAGTATAAAACCCTGGCTTTGTAAGGACAAACCCAGTAGAGACAATGACAGGCTAAGATGCAACAGATAAGAATGCTACAGACAGAAGAGAAGAATATGCTATTAAGGAGGATTCAGAAAGTATGAATGATAAAGGAGGTTAATATCAAAAGAATGCAAGAAATATAAGCAATGAAAAAACATCCAAATATTAGAGACAGTGAAGATCCCTTTGACAACAGCAACTAGTGGAGATGGAATGGAAGTGAGTTTTTGTATTTAGTAAAAAAATCTGAGTTTAGTTGTAAAAAAAACTTTTGTTGAGGACTATTTACATCATTGAATAGAAAAAAATTTTAAAAAATCAGTCATTTCATCTCTCTCAACCTTGGGTATCCTGCTTTTCTAGTATATTTCTGGGTGTGTGAGGTGAGGAGAAGATGCTTGAAACCTTAGTGGGTTTACAGACTACTTGTCTTTGATCCGTAAGTTGGGAAAATGACAGTTCCCTAATTCTCAGTTAATGATTATACCAATCACAAAAAACAGTGTGAATAAAATATCAAAACATTAAATGTTAATACTTTAACTTTATTAATTACTATTATTTAATGCTTATAAAAATGGTGTGATAGTCCCTCCTGGTGGCACAACAGGTTAAAACAAGGCTTCCGTGCGAGTTTGATCTCAGCCCCCAAGGTGATCCATGGATCCTCTGGCACAGGATACCTCTCCTGACCCACCCGCTGCTCCCCTCAGCACTGTACTTCGTCATTCGGCCTGTTCTGTGCCTCACTCTATCTCTGGTGAATCTTCTCACCACCCTTGCACCTCTGACTTGTACCCCAGTTCTGTCTGCATAAATAAATAGCTCTTAAAAAAAAATGGTGTGATCATCAAGATATTAGATACAGAGTTGGTTGACTTTATCCTTGACTTTCTAAGGGAATAAGAAGCCTTAATAAATTTATTTATGTGTGTATATTCAGCTTCTTCCATATGCTAATGTTGATATTGGGTGGTTTATTTTGAACCATGTTGTTGATGAAACTCAGAAAGCTTAACAACTTGCCAGTCATACAATCATTAGATGGAAGAGCTAGAGGTTAAATAATAGGTTTTTGCTTTTTTTTTACAGCAATGTTCATGGTATATCACCTCTTAAAGTGGAGGAAACTATATCTTATTACCTGTGTTTTATGAATTATTAAGTTTGCAACATTATAGAACATTATTATTGATATACTATATTAGTTGAGCAGGAATTCTGGCATCAAGGGAATCTGAATAATTTTGAGCCCAAGTAATGCTTGTCTTTAGTTTCCTCATATTTAAAGGGATGATAATAATAGTATCCAGGATGAAAATTAAAAGATCTAATTTTTTTTTAGTTCTTCACAATACCTGTCATATGCTAAGAACTAGACATGTTAGATGTGATAGTGATAATGGTAGCAGTGATATTAGTTGTAGTTATGTCTTGTGACATTCTTAATTTACCAAAGAAATAACTATCAATACAAGGAAAATATACCTACTCTTTTGCCAAATTCATGTAATAAAGTCAGTCAACCAGTAAATTCAGCTACAGATAGAATTTGACATGGAACTTTCTCTACTAATTGAGTTAAATTACGTGTGAAAGTTGAGTTTTTATCTCACAAATATTCAGAATATCATATACTTGATTTCTTTCTTTTATTTTTCCTGCAAATCATATTTACAAATTTATTGTCTATATATGGAATTGAAGTAGAAAGAAAATAGAAAAAGTCATACTATTTTTTGGTCAGTTTTAATATACTGATTCTGTATTTTTGTGCTTCCCAGTGACAAAGCTATTTAGTTTTTCCTAAGTGTTTAATATTCATTTCATTTCTCATGTGTTTAATCCTCTTCAGCCAGTTCTATTAAAAAAGGATTAAACTTTACTAAACACAACCAATATTTTAAAAATTGTTTTTTTGTTTTCATTAAAAAATAAGCTACCTAAAATAACTTAGAGTTTAAGAAACACAACATGAATGGAGTAGTGGCAAAATAGCTAAATAATGATATTGAAATCATATTTATAATGATTATAAGCTATAGTCACATATACAAGTGACATGGGGTGAAAAAAAAACTCAGATGGCTTTTTAAAGGGAATGAAGATATTTATTTGCACATCTTCTCTGTAACAGCTTTAACTAGGGCTATCTTTCAATATTTGCTGCAAATTAAAAGGGTGGGGCAACAAGAATAAATGTGGTATCACCTTTTTCTAATAGGGCTAACCTGGGAAACTGAGGGTCTAATCTAGAACCAGTACCCTTGGGCTTACTAAGCAAATGGAGATGATTATCTAAAAGAGAACTATTTACTTTACTTGAGTTTGTGGCAATTTTTCTTCATATTGAAAATTAGTATACAATCTTTCACAAGTAGCTGTGCTGATTCAATACAGTAAGATATTTGTTTGTATCTAGAACAGTACCTGCTGTACTAGGTCTCCTTTCCATTCTAATTTAATCTTTTCCAAATAATTTGTACAAAAGATTCTGAAAAAAATCATAATGCTTAGCTATTTGAGATGTTGATGTTTACATAGATATTATTAATCACTCTTGGAATTTATAATAAATATGATCAGTTATAATTAAGGTTTGGCTTTAGACTTCTTGAGGTAATGTTTGAGACCTCTCATTTGATCATCATCATGCTCTACACTGAAATATTGAAATGTTCCTTAGATTTATCACAAGTCAAATCTCCTTTTAGTGTCCGGTTTTACAGCTTATTGCTAGCCCCAGCCACAGATATGCATGAATTTTCTACAAACACTAAATTTAGTTACATGAAGACCAACAATTCCACTCAGTATGTTTGATTTCTATGAGATAGGGAAACAAAATATATTCAGTTTAATATTTTTTATATTTCTTATTGGTCAGAAATAATTAAAGTTGAAAGAGACTAATCAATATCATTTCCTTTTCCCTTTTGAGGCCACATGACCTTTGCTGCAGGTTTGGTTATCATTTCTGAAGGGTCTATTGCCTTTTCTTAGTCTATTTTGAGAAGTTTACATATTTCATGGTATTTCACAGAAAATTCCCCCAATGATTTTTTTGAACTTTCTTAAAATTGAATTTTTTTTATTTCAAATATTCTTATATCTTCATTAGTCACTATGCTTATTTAAAAATAACATGTCTTAAGTGCATTTACTGTTGGATAAAGTGAAATCTCCATGCATTGCTAATATAAACACTCTGCAATTGGTTAATTACAGAGAAACACCTGGAGGTCCTGCTGCTTCTAATTGTCACTGTCCTATGGTAGCTGATAGTCACATACAAATATAGGAAGCAGCCATCACTTCACCTGAGACTAACCATGGAGTCCTAAAGTAAAGGCATTCATTAGCCATCTGTCCAAGGTGAGCTATGCCCAACTAACTTCTGGTATAAATAAAAATCATATTGGTACTTTCATTTGTTATTCCTCAAAATTCACTGTTATAAAGGATGTAGAAATATGAGTTGTATTGCATTTTATTTTTAAAATATACAGTTCTATCAAAAAGCATTTGTATCATTTTAACAACTTGAAAATTCAAGAAAAAAGATATTTTAATAGTGAAATAAATAAAGGAGATTAGCTATTTAGGAATGAGGATATATATATGTTTAATTATTTCCACTGAAAATATGGCTATGACATTAAAGGCTTACAAATATACTTGTTGATATTGAGTCTAGGAAATAAAGTTGTTGGTGAAATATATTGTTTAAAGGGCTTCAAATGGATATTGAAACATAATCTACCTACACAAAAGAGGTAAATTGGCTTAGGTGATAATTTTTTTTAAGATTTATTTATTTATGCATACAGAACTGGGGTACAGGCCAGAAGCTCAGGGGTGGCAAGAGGCTTCACCAGAGACAGAGTGGGGAGTAGAACAGGTAGATTGATGAAGTACACTGCTGAAGGGAGCAGCGGGAGGGTCAGGAGAGGTCTGCCTCTCCATGTGGATCTCCTCCGGGGCAGGCAGGAATCGAACTCATGGTGAAGTGGCTTTAGCTTCTCAGTGCTGTGCCACCAGGGAGGGCCTTAAATGATAATGTTTATGATAAAATTATATTCTACATTTAAAACTCTACACCAAAAATCATATTGAGACAATTCAGTCACCTAGGAATGAGTTTAGTGAAATTAGTGAAATATTTTTACAAAAAAAAAAAAGATAATTCTTTGTTAACATAAATAGAAAATAAAAAAAGAAATAGGAAGATGTTACTTGTCCATGGATAGGAAGAATTGACATCATTGAAATGCCTAACTTATCGAAAGTTATATAGAGAGATTCGTTGTAATCCTTATAAAATGCCCATGACATTCTTCAAAGAAAATGTGTTAAACATGCTAAAAATTATATGGAAACAACAACAAAAAAGTCCTGAATAGGTAAAAATTTTCTGAAAAAATAAAAGAATGGGGTTATTATAGCTCCAAACTTCAAACTATACTAAAAAGCTATTGTAGTCAAAACAATGTGGAACTGTAATAAACATAAGCACATAAAACAATGGAACTTAATTGAGAGCCCACGAAAAATAGCCATGTTTATAAGACAATACAACCAAGAGTATGCAATGGAAAAAGACGTTTCAACCAATAGTGTTGGGAAATCTGTACAGTCACATTAAAAAAAAGGAACCACACCACTAACTCACACAAAAATTAGCTAAACATTGACTTAAAAGATTTGGGTGTTGTTTAGAAAGCTACTGGGTTATATGTGATTCATGAACTGTAAGTATTTCAAAATTACCATATTTTCCTTTGTATTAATTTGATCCTCTTCAATCAAAACCTTTTGATCTACTCTCAAGCTAAACAAAAATTCATCTATGTAAATAAATGCCTGATACATGTAAATGTGTCACATTATTAGAAATATAAAACTGTATATATATGTGTGTGTGTGTGTGTATAATTTCTCAACTAAGATCAGCTAGGTTGCTTAGTAACAGGGAACATACTTTAGGTTGTGCTCAAGTCTTTTATTATATAAGCTATTATAATTAAACATTCTTGATACTGAGATAGTGTGCTCTTACTTTTTCCTCTTTGACTATAGTTATTTATGTATGATAATTTCCCTCCCCTCAGTTCCAAATTTTAGTTCTCTGAGTTTTTATCATTCACTTGCTTAGAAGAAAAAACGTTACATGTTTGGCATTTGAGCCATTGCAAAAGCTGCACACATCAAGCCTGATAAAATATAGTACATAATCACTAAAGAAGGGGACCCTGACACAGAAGCATTGGTTTAAAACACTTTAAGATTGTCAAAATTTTATTATCAAGTGGAAGCCTGTGGAGCAGAGGGAGAAAATATAGTGTCTGTGAATGGAAACCCCCGTGTCGAGATGTGTGATAAGGTGAATGAAACAGGCTTATGAAATAAAAATTCTAATGGAAAAGAGAAACCAGAAAATGAAATGGATAAAAATGAAAACAGTGAAGAGGGCAAGACCTCAACAAAAGATCAGAGAAGAAGAGAAAATACATAAACATGATCTGGGAAACCCTGAAAGGAAACAGACACTACCAGAAGATGAGCCGAGGTTTTCTTTCTTCTCTCTTCTTTCATGTGAGGGATGACAGTTAATGTTATTTCTCAAGGACAGTGATAAAAGAAGAAATTGCAGAGGGGAGCTGCATCCTGCAGAGAGCAGGAGAGTTTTACTAACCATCCTCGATGTGTAAGCACTACATAAACAGAAAAAAAAAAAAAAAAAAGCATCTCCAGTCTTCATGGAGACTGCACACAGAAAACAAGTGAAATTATACAAAAACAAAACCAAAACACCTAACAAGGTCTCTAGACCTACAATGGCATCTAGAAAATGTATGCTTATGAAAAGTCATTGCATAACAGTGGCAGGGTGAGATTTTGCCAAACCTCCAGGGAAAGACAATAGTCATATGATCAACAACATAAAAGAACACAGGAAAACTCCTTTATGTATTTCCAGAGGAAACACCTAATTTCTGTCTGTTTTTAAAGAAAATAAATGTTGTCAGCTACTTTCCTTGGTTCAGCTGGACTCAGGCAAGCACACATCAGTCAGCCTTAGCACAGAGTAGTCTTCTCAGACAGAACTTGAAAGAAGACATATGACAAAGACAATAATGTTCAATACACATTTGCTGGCATGGTGAAATTTGCTTTTATAGATCTCTGTCTCTCTTTGGGTATGTGTGTGTGTGTGTGTGTGTGTGTGTGTGTATGTGTGTGTGTGTGGATAGATAGACAGATCTTTCATTAAAATAAAATTTATAAAATGGAGCTCTACTAGAGGAATTTATTCATTTCAGAGATTTTTTGGTCACTAGTAAATATCTTATTAGATATGTTACTTCATTGACAGACACTGTGTACATGTGTTGTTATTTACAAATGTGTCAAAGTATAAATGAATTTCTGTGAGAAATTACTGCAATCACAGTATGGCTACCAGATGCATTTCATATCAACAATGCATGTTATAGACATTAGACTAGTTGAACATTTAAACCTATAAATTATGATCATAATTTACATTTTTGAATCTAATGTTCTTCAATTTCAAGTGAAAATTTCATCAGGCATTTTCTATGTATGTAAGGTTAGTTGTTGATTCCTAGAAAGCCCTATTTGAGTGTAGATAGAGACATGATTAGTTGGGGGCAAAACTACTATTTTTGCTACTATTATCAAATTATGTTAGCCTCTCCTTACCTTTTGAAAATCCTCCACATTATTAGATGGCCACAGGCTGTTGACTAAATAAATCCTTTAGGCAGGAAGCTAGAGAAGGAAGGTAAGTTACTTATTCTAAACCAAAACTTAGTGAAGAAGTCTTAATTCAGTTTTTTTCCCCCAAAAGGTATAACTTATTCCTTGAAAGTTGATTGATTAATTGGGTGTTACTTTGACAGTGCCATATAAAACACAGATTAGAGGAATTGTTTCAATCAAAATGGAAGAACTGATAATGTTCAATGTCAACACAAATACTTAAATATTCTCTCTTGACAGAAATAGTTAATAGTTACCAATTTTTTTTTCTACTTCAGCGCTGAAAAAAACACAATTGATGTTCATTCGTATAAGAAAGCCACTAGATTATCATGTGACAGTCCTACATATACAGAGACGTGTACATACACTCTGGTTATTAAAATGAAATCATATTTACAATGTTTGAGAGAGACCAACATTATAGAAAAAAGAATAAAGGTAGAAATGGTGATTCAAAAGATTCTACTTCTCTGGATGTATCACTGTTGCAATTCTATAAAGTTTGGAAAAATCGTGTAAAATTTTCAGATTGATAAAATAAAATTTGTTTGTACAATAGATAAGCTAAGATGTATATACACATTTTAAAAAAAAGATTTATTTATTTATGCATACAAGAACTGATTTACAGGCCAGAGTTACAGGGAGTGAGAGGATTCTTCAGAGACAGAATGGGGAGCAGAACAGGTGGATTTACTGAAATACACTGCTGAGGGAACCAGCGGGCAAGACAGGAGGTCTGCTGCACCATGTTGGTCATTTTACTGTCTGGGGATTGGACTCATGCTGCAGTGACTGCAGAGTGCTTCATAGTGCCATGCTTAACCCCTGATGCCACCAGGGAGGTCCCCAAGATAGATATTTTGAGGATCTCATGTCCCTCCAGAGTCTCCAAGAAAACGTCATCTTAATTATTTCAATTTCCATTTTCAGGCACAGGGTTGAACTGTGAAATTATTTTTTTAGTGGTTAGTTTGTATATTGCCCTTCTGTGCTACCCAAGAAATTATTACAGACGGCCAATACATGTGAACCAAATAAAGGACTGTTGAAAAGACTCTCGTGTTGTCATATTTGTTAGGAAGCTCCGGGGCAAAGGGTACAACAGGATGAACATTTAATTTTTTTTTTTTTTTTAAAGGTTAGGCAATTCTGGAGCCACCTTTTTTTTTTTTTTTTAAAGATTTATTTATTTGTGCATACAGAACTGGGGTACAGACCAGAGGCTCAGGGGCGGTGAGAGACTTCACCAGAGACAGAGTGAGGAGCAGAACAGGCAGATGGACGAAGTACACTGCTGAGGGGAGCAGCGGGCGGGTCAGGAGAGGTCTGCCACGCCATGTGGTCACCTCCGGGGCAGGCGGGTATCGAACTCATGCGGAAGCGGCTTTAGATTCTCAGTGCCGTGCTTTAACCCGCTGCGCCACCAGGGAGGGCCCGAACATTTAATTTTTGACTTTTCAAAAAAGTATTGTCAGGAATTTGGTGCAAACTTCCAGTCTCAGAGCAGTGCTGTGCTTCCCTGGCATTGCACATCTTCTCCATTCAGCTCATAGTGCTCTATATCTGTGGAAAGCATGAGCTATGTTACTAAGGAAATAGCCATTATTCTGTATTTCTATTTGGCTTTCACCTGCTGCTCTTATCTGTGGATAACATGTTTGCTTTCCCACATATCTGCATTCAAGAGATACTTTTTGGTTTTCTTTGAACTAGTGTGAACTGGAAAATGTACTTAGCATTAAGCATTTGAACTTCACTCTTTTTTCAGAACATTTTATTCTCTGAAATCAGTTTACATTCTGCTTGTATCAAGTACAAGTCACGACTGTACCTTGTGTGATATTGTGTATAATGGGGACCCAATGAAAGGCTGGGTTTGTTCTTTAGCTCTTGTACTAACACTCTCCACACACAATATTTTAACAGGGGGTAATAAGAAAAAGAAAGACAAAAATTGCTATGATGTAAATAATATTTTCACTGATTAAACTTTTTGGTGTAGGATGGGAAAGTCAGAAATGAAACTCATGCCTTTACAGTTAATGTTGTTTATATGACACTCTCTCTGTGTGTGTATGTATATATTATATCTAGTTTAATGTTTTCTGGGTTGTAGTAGATTCAGGAGGGCTGCCAGAACAAAGTAACACAAACTGGATGACTTAAAATAGAAATGTTTTCTTTAACAGTTCTGAAGGTTAAAGTCTGAAATTAAGATATCAGCAAGGCCACCTTCTCAGATGTATCTAGTGAACATCCTATGTTTTCTCTTCCAATTTCTGGTAAATCAGTTGGCTTATGACAGAATAATCCCATAACTCCTTCTATCTGCCTTTACTTGGAATTCTTTTTTTTTTTTAAAGATTTTTTTTTTTTATTTTATTTGTGCATACAGAACTGGGATACAGGCCAGAGATGTGGAGGGTGAGAGAATTCACCAGAGACAGAGTGGAGTGCAGAACAGGCAGATCAACGAAATACACTGCTGAGGGGAGCAGCAGGCGGGTCAGGAGAGGTCTGCCACGCCATGTGGTCACCTCCGGGGCAGGCGGGAATCGAACTCATGCGGAAGCGGTTTTAGATTCTCAGTGCTGTGCTTTAACCCGCTGCGCCACCAGGGAGGGCCCTACTTGGAATTCTTTATTCATTTTCTTATATCATATTATAAGGGCACTCAACACATAGAATTCCAGTCCATAATCTTCCAGGATGAGTCCATTTTGACTAATTTAATCTGCAATGGCTATTTCTAAAGAAGTTCATGGGGTTAGGACTTCAACATATCTGTAGCACTAAGTAAATATGTGTGAAAGACAGCACAAAATTAATGGCCCAAGGAAGCATCTGCAAAGATTGTAGCATAAGAATTGTAGTATGACAAGCTTGATTGCAGTGCATCTGGCATCTAGTGGACTGAATTCTTTATTGCCTTTGAACAATTGACAAGATGTGTATGTGTTGGGATTTCTGGTACAAGTTAGGTAGAATATCATCGCTCACAAGGCTTGAGTGCCTTCATTTTATCTCCTAATATGTCCCTTAATTTTAGTGTAAGCATAACATTTCTAAATTAGCAAGGAACAAGATTAAGTACACATTTGTTATTCTGTCTAGCAATACACTTAGTTTGCTCTTCCTGGAATTATACAGAGGAACCAAAAAAAAAAAAAAAATCACTGACTTCTTCCAGTAACTTTTGTTCCTGTG
Source organism: Condylura cristata (assembly GCF_000260355.1). NCBI lineage: Eukaryota > Metazoa > Chordata > Mammalia > Eulipotyphla > Talpidae > Condylura > Condylura cristata. The sequence goes on from NW_004567102.1 coordinate 40,002,969, forward strand.
ATTTCTTCCCTAAGACTTGATATCATTCATGTACATGCTTAACTATCTAGAAAAGCAATGGTTACTATTCAGCTTTTTTAGTACATGATTTATAGATTCCTTCTCACCATAAACATGCTATCAGTTCAGAGCTTAATGTCTATGTTGTCAAAGAATAAATTGCAGCAACATGGTTTTCCTTTTCCATACAATAGTATAAAATCCAAACTTCATTAAAAAGAAAAGGAAGGTGCAAATATTTACTCTGAGAATAGCACATTCACATATGGAGGTTTCAAAATATGAATTGTGACAGAATTGTTCAAAACAACTTAAAGTGACCCACTCATTAATCAAATACTTATTTACTGAAATTTATTGTAGACTTTACTTTGGTTATTTTTGATAGGCCCTGAATAAAACAGAAATCCTCACTCAAGGGATTTATAATTTAGTGAAGAATGGAAAAATATATTAATTTATGAATATAGATTTACATATATATGTGGAAAATATATAATCAGAAACAGCAGCATTAATTTAAATTAAAAAATATTCCACATTTAACATCTGCTAAATAGTAAAAAATGTTTTAAAACTTGAACAGGAAATGTTCTTCAATACTTAAAAACTAAGCATAAATTACATTTTTGTAATGTTTATTGGAATACTAATATTTTATAAATATCAACATGCAAACCAGTCTGATAAACACAATGTCATAATTATCTGAAATCTTTTTTTAATTATTTCTATTTCTCTCTGTATATGTATACATTATTCATAATTGCAATTGCAATGGTTATAAAATTTATTTTTAATTAGCTTTCTTAAATTATTTCATGTCGTTAATTTTTAATGTTATAAAGTCAATTGGGCCACCCCCTTCTTTGTTTGCACCTACTTTTCTCCCCTTTTAGTGGCCTCAATTCTCCCATCAGATTTCTACAGTTTGTTTCTATGTTGACTTTTATTTCAAATTGTCAACTTTATTATTTTGTGCTTACTCAATCTATTACATAAATGAGCTATGTGTCAATTTAATTTTTAATATTTAGTTTTGCAAAGCTATTGCTTTTTTATTAATATTTTCACATTCTGTTTATTAAAGAAAAGTAGGTTTACATTGTTGAAACTGCTTTGAGTAATATAGGTTTAAACCACAACAAATGCATATTTTCATACCCTGAAATAAAGTATTAAAAAGCCCTGCAATCTAAGTTATGTTAATTTTTTCTTTTGACTTTCTCTCTTATAATGAGGTAAGAAATTTCTTGGAATAAATGTTGGAATAATTTATGGTTCTTATACTGAAAAATTACCATTCAAAATTTTACTTCAAATGATCTTCATATTATGATTTTCATCTATCACAGCACTTGTCAATCATTCAGCACACATTTCTATCTGTTTGACATGTCTGATAACCACTTCCCTCATTAGATGAATTGATGTGTTAACATTGTAAACAGTTTAATTGATCTGGGCCAGATGTGTTTTAGTTTCAATTTTCATGATAATACAGCTGTATCCTTATAAATTGTTTTGTTATGAGTACTTTCTTTTTTTAAGTTTAAAGATTTGCTTATATATGCATATGAGAACTGGGATGCAGGCCAAAGGTGCAGGGGGTCAGAGGATCCACCAGACACAGAGTGGGGAGCACAATAGGCAGATCCACTGAAATACACTGCTGAGAGGAGCGGTGGGAGAGACAGGAGAGATCTGCTGTGCCATGTGAGTTAGCTTCCTGGCCAGGGATTGAAGTTGGCCGCAGTGGCTGTAGAGAGTTTCACAGTGCTAAGACTTGACCATTTGTGCCACCTGGGAGGCTCATGAAGTATTATATAATTGGAAAGAATTCTTTCATAGGTAGCTAGACATTGAATGACACTTTTGCCCATTTCTCTTGTGCAAATGACACTTTTGCCCATTTCTCTTGTGCACCCATTGAGTGGGTGACGATGATGGTATGGCTACTATGGACAAAATTTCAACCATGGAATTAGCTAGGGTATGATGTTGCATGTTTATTCCCATTTCTTTTTCAATTTGATTTTATTATTGCTGAAGATCTATCCTTAACCAATCATCAAAAGTAATCCCTAAACAGATTTGTCCAGTGAAACAGAGGACTGGGAAGTGAAGTCAGAGGGGAAGACTTCCACTATTTTAAACATTGAAACAGTAAAAAAAAAAAAAAAAAAAAAAAAATGCTACATAAAATAATTAGATATCAAAACTTTTTGCAAAAATCCTGGGTATATTATATTTTATAGTTTATATAGAGTTTTATAAGTACAAAAATGATTTAGTGGGAATATAATCATCTTTTGCCTTCAGAATAAGTTGATAAAAAGTTAAAATGGGGCTCTCCCTGGTGGCACAATAGATAAAAGCGCAGCACAGTGAAGTTGCCTCAAGCCATTGCAGCCTAAGTTCACTCTCCAGCCAGGGAGGTGTCCTGCATGGTGCAGCAGAACTCCCTTATCTCTCTGCTGCTCCCATCAGCAGTGTATTTCAGTCAGTCAGCCTGTTCTGCTCCCCACTCTTTCTCTGGTGAATCCTCTCAACCCCCAAATCTCTGGACTATACCTCAGTTCTTATATACATAAATTAACAAATCTTTTTAAAAAAAGTTAAAATGAAGAACATTGAATTTAAAATTCCATCCAGTTAGAAAGGTAAGATTTTTCTGTGGGATATTGTACCATAAACTTGACTCACAGTATACTAAAATTATACTTATTTAATTTTCAGATGAATGACACATAGACAAAAGATAAATTTCTTGTTTTACGTTGAAACCATTTATTTTTGCATTTCTAAGAAAATGCATAACATTTGCTGATAACCAAGTTACATGTTTAACCTGAAACAGGATTGAGTCACTTTCTTGACCCATATATTAAATAGGAATACCAAAATATAGTTACTCACTTTGTGAAGACAAAAGGCAATTACTTTCAAGTCACCATGATTGCTGCTTATCCTTCATCAATGCTATTATTTATGATTGCAAAACCTTGAGGTCTCTGAGTTTCTATTTTTTTCTTCTCATGCTAATGATTTGTAATATTAGTGGAGGGCACTGATTCTGTAATGCTAAGCTATTCCACTTATGGTGGACAAAGCGGTGGGGGATTGTTTTTAAAGTGCCCTTTACTCTCAAAATTCACATTGAAGAAATGACACCTCTAGTTTCATAACAGTGCAGTTCGGACTGTGTTGCATGAAATGTTCTCCCTAGTGAACAAGATCACTTGCTTTTGAGAGTAATTCTCATGCATTCTGTTCAACCTGGGCTGAAAATATTACCGCCTATTTTTGCAATCTGGGTCTTGGAGTTCTATTAGGTAATGTAACACTTTATATTTTGAAATGAAAACTTGTTTCTCATATTTCTTGATGAAGTAAATATACTAGACATTTATCAGAGATGCATCATCATTTAATCATTGTTATGCCAATTATGTTAATATTAGAAGAATGCAAATGTGTTATAATTTATGCTGTTGTATAATCTGTAACATTTTCAATCAACAGTTATATAATTATATTCTTATTTTTCACATTGTATTTGTTCAAGGTATAAAGCTTAAGTTTGCAAGAAACTTTCTAGGAAGAGTGGGGAGAAAGAAATTGTTTGGGAAGAGAGAATCATATTTGCAAAATACTACGATTCCATGTATTTCTATTCAATAACACAGAGTTATAGTTGTCAGTCCTATAGATATAGGATAGTAAATTAATCGGTACAGAGATCATTATCATATCTTGCCAACCCCCTACCTATTTTTTTAGGCTTCCATTTTTTTTTAATAAAATTAAGTCAGTTTCCCCAGTGTAAATCCACACATCAATGTATCTTCTCTGCTGTTACTTGTTAAATACAATTCTTTCCCTGTTTAGCTCTGTGATGCTACAGGTCATGTCCTGTTTGTCATGATATCTTTAGCTCTTACCACTGTGTATTGAATTGTTTCCAAACAACAGATTTGGATTTAAACTGTTTGGGTTAATATCCTGGTCGAGTTCCTTAACAATCCTTGACTCATTCAGGTGGCTTTAGTCCACATGTGCCTTAGTTTCCTCATCTTCACATTGAGGATAAAAATAGCATTTGCTTAATAGACTGTTTATGAAGATGAAATAATTCAGTGTTTGTACAGACTTAGAATAGTATTTGTTTGGCACATTATAAAACTATAACAAATGGTAGCTATTAATATGACTATTACCATCATTTTATGAATATTCATTAACTGAATACTAAATAATATGCAATAAAATTTTGCATGCAGATAAAAATAAAGTATTTTATACCTGATATATTTATAAAAATAAAGTATTTTATGGTATATTGATAAAAATAAAGTATTTTATGGTGACGACACATGGGTGACTCGGTGATGGGAAATCCACGGGGATTACAATTGAGATGAAAAAAAATGTACAAAATGATGTAAAAATAAGCTATTATATTTAAAAAATAAATAAATAATAAAGTATTTTAATAAAAATAATGGACAAAACCAAGGAACCCTTTGACAGATGACTTACAGCTGAAATGATTATTATAATAACAGAAAAGTTCACACATTTATTAGGGTCATGGTGTAAAACTCCCCTATCTTGAAAATTAAAAATATTATCGTCATGCTTACTTGTATAGAATTTTATATTTTATGTTTTTCTCACCACTATCCTTTATATTTACTTGTCCCTTTTACTTTCTCTTAATCTATTTATTGATGTCTACTGATTTTTAAAGCATTTACATTATTGAATTTTATTCTGTATAAATGTCTACTAATTGTGTTTATCATTATTTTAAAATTCCTTCCATTTTATTTCAGCCTTTTTCATATATATATAATATCCCATGCTGTGGACATATTACATCTTCTTGAGTCATTTTTGACAGGCATTTAGGCTGCCTTCATGCTCTAGATATTGCAAATAGTGCCTCTTGGAGCACTATGGAACATATGGGACTTGTGTTTATGGCTTCATATACTTTGGGTAAACACTCAAGAATGAGATAGTAGTGGGGGATTTTTTTTTTTTTCATTTTTTAAGGGCGAATCAGTTTGCTTTCAACAATGCTTTTATTAGTTCATATTCCCACCAACAGTGTTATTATAAGTTTCCTTTTTCTCTACATCCTCTTCAATACTTGTTTTTTGGAAGTCTTTTTAATATGCATCATTGTCACAGATATAAAATGGAAGCACATTGTGGTTTTAATCTGTATCTCTTGTACTAGAAACAATAATAAACACTATGCATATTTTTTGGCCTTCTGAACATCCTGTCTGCTCATATCTGTTATCCATTTATTAATTGAGTTATTTACTTTATTATTGCTGAATTGTGTATTTTAAATATATTGGATATTACTCCCTTACCAGTTTTATATATGTAAATATTTCACCTATTCAATAAATTGTCTTTTCATTTGTATTGTCTTTCACTGCATTAAAGCTATTTAACTGAGGTTATCCCAGTTGCTTATTTTTGTTTTTAAATATCCTTGCCACAGAGCTCAAATCACCCAAAATATTTTTATTTTTGATATTATAGAGGTATAGAATCTTGGATCTTTAATTGCTAATTTCTTTGTATTAGAAAAAAATTAAAAATGGGGTGGTGGGGAGAATGATATTGATCATGTTTATGTATATTTCTTTTATCAACATTATATGAAATCTGAAATCATCTACATATACAATATAACTTAGCATTTACCTGCCAGTCAGTTCATTTATCTGCCAGTTTCATATTACTTGGGAATGTTTTGGAATTTGTAATAAATTCAATCTCAAACTGTCTAATATATAATAGTTTTTAAATATGTAAATACAAGAACTAACAATATATTGAAAACAATATATTTCAAAATATATCAGAAAATCACATATTTAAAAATAAGCTTTTGTAGTTTCCATAGTTTATCTCTTGTAAATAATGTTGCAAAACACAGAGATTGCATACTTTCTTTTGAATTAACATTAATAATGTTGCAAAACACAGAGATTGCATACTTTCTTTTACATTCTTTGGATAGATTCCTAGGAGTGGAATTACTATGCCACATGGAATATCAAGTTTTAAACTTTTCAGAAACCTCAATATTGCTTTCTATAAGGGCCGGACCAGTCTATATATTCCTAACAGTGTAAAATTTAAAAAAAAATCTTAAAAAATACATTTTTATGCATAGTCAAATTATACTCAGAGTAAACTAAATTATCTGAAATTTTCATAATGATTTGGAATAGCTCATGCTTGGTCTAAATCTTTGGTCTTGTTAGTAAGCATTGAAAAATATTTAACAACTTTATTAAACTCATCTCTGTGGCTATTATAAAAATGTTTCAGCAGCTGCATCATATCACATAGTGATATCAGAATGTGGGGAAGATGTCTCTGGTCTCATTATCAAGATTACCAATGATTCCTGAATAATTAATTTTTGCCTTATGGACATTGTGAATCATGTAAATAATTCATGGCTCCCTTTTGGGTTGACTGTTATGAAACTCAAAAGCAAATCTGTAGCTCACATTTTGCTATTTTGCACAACTTTATGTGTATATATTCTGTGTATGCCCCTTATCTTACTTCGTCATTTTTTTTTTTATGTTGCTTTTAGTGATACTCTCATCATCTAAGAAAAAGAAAAAAAAAATGTTTTGAGGTCAGTTGCTGCCATTACCTGAAGTTCATCTAGAATAAAATGAGTTAGGAACAAACAATGTGTTATTACAGATAAGCATTTGTTCGATGATTAATTAAAAGCACTGCAGATAAGGGGTCCTCCCTGATGGCTCAGGAGTTAAAGTCACAGCACTCTCAAGCTATTGTTAGGCATGAGTTCGATTCCTGATTCAGGAGCTAACCCACATATGGAGCAGCAGACCTCTCCTGTCTCACTGGCTGCTCCCTCAACACTGTATTTCAATCAATCCACCAGTTCTTCTCCCCACTCTTTTTCTGGTTAATCCTCTCACAGCCACACCCACCTCACACCTCTGGCTTTACACACCCCAGTCACCCCAGTTCTGGTATGCATAAATAAATAAAAGTAAATCATCTTAAAAAAAATAAAAGGAAAAGCACTGCACATGATATAGGTCTAAATCATCGAACAAAAGTTTCTCATTCAGTATTGTGAGGTTATTTATTAAATGTCTTGAGTATGAGCTCATATAATTATTATCATATGAATAGCTTGGTTCTGAAAAGTATTTGCTAATAAATATAAGTTCATTTCAAACTCTGTATGCTGAAATGAGCTACTTTTTATACTCAGCTTTTGTTACTGCAGTTTATTAAATCAGAAAGAATATAATGTATCTGTCTCCACTCTGTGTGACAGAGGTCAAACATTCTCTTGGATGTAGACCCACTCTTTAATATGTAAGATATTAATCATGTACTTTAAGGCCTTTTTAATGCCTTTGAGTATTTCCTGAAATAGGTGTTGCTACTTGTCTAGACTGATTCTTACTTAAAATTATTAGAAACTATTGACATTTAAATTCTATTTTTACAATGACATTTCAAGGGATGTTCATAAAAGCAAAAACAGGCAATACACGGAAACATGTAAAGAAACACAAAACTCTTCTACTGCGTTCCATGAAGTTTCCTTGTTCATTTTAAGTTCTTCAACTCTTCTTTGTCATTTTTAAGACTTATTTATTTATGCATACAAAACTGGGGTACAGGCCAAAAGTGAAGGCGCCATGAGAGCATTCACCAGAGAGAGTGGGAAGTGGACCAGGCAGATGGATGAAGTACCCTGCTGTGGGGAGCAGGGCAAGACCTGAGATGTCTGCTGTGCTTTGTGGATCACTTCCGGGGCTGGAACTCACATTGAAGTGGTTGTAGCTAGCTTGCTGTGCTGCGCCCTAACCCACCATGCCACCATGAAGGGCATCTTTAATTCTTTGAAAATCTTCTGTTTTAGCTCAACTAAGCTTTGGGGGCACAATAAAGACAATGATTATATTTCTTTTACTCTATACAATGCATTTTTATACAATAAAAAAATGGTCTGTCTACCTTTCTAAATGTCATACTAATTGGTAACACTATTCTAGCAGTTTAAAAGTATTTCAGTTTTGAGGTTGCTATAATTCTGGATGTATACATGTTAAGATCACTTAGACTCTTAGATGCTCTTATCTGCTGCTTCTTAACACAAACATGAAATTTCTTGGGTAATTTATTTTGCCCCTATTCATGATTTTGCCCTTGTTAATTTTAATATTCAGCCACAATAAAAATTAATAATAGAAAACAGCTGAAATAACCTTAATTTAAAACATCTTTCCATTTATAGTAATAGTGGTTACATTTATAAAACTTTTATTCATTCAAAAATATACTACAGTGAAGATACAAAGCTAAATATGACCTCTTACAATGAATAATTTACTAGAGGAAACAGCAGAATTACTGTAAATAAATAATTCTAAGTTAATATAATAGAAATAATTATGTACTTTTTTATATAAGCATAAATGCTTATGTCTGCTATCAGGACAGAATAAAATAAATATTATTTGCAGAATCAGGAAAGCCTTGACCTTACTGAGTGAAGAATGTATTGCAAGCATAAGTAAAGAACATTTCACTCAGTATTAAGAATGCTTTATAAGAGATGTACATATAATGTGATTTCAGGGAAATGTAAATTAAAATAACAATAACTATTACATACCTATTAGAAAAGGCAAAAGTTTTCTATTACTGACAACACCAAATGTTGGCAATGAGAATGCAATATGGTCCAAAAATTCTGGAGGATAGTTTGGCAGTCTCTTCAAAACTAAATCTACTCTAATCTAGCATCACACAATTTGGGTATTAACCTAAAGACATTGAAAATGTATGATGACATAAAACCCTGTGCATGCACATTTATAGCTGTTTTATTTATAATTATCAAAAATTGGATTCAGCCAAGTACAGGTGAAATGATAAATGAATCATGGTGCATTCAGACAACAGGGTGTTAGTCAACACAAAAAGAATGAGCTATGGAGTCATGAAAAGATATACAGGGACTTAAACACACATTAAGACATGAAAGAAGTCAATAGAAAAGAAGACAAACTGACTCTAACCATATAACACTCGGGAAAAGATAAAACTACAGACAGTGAGGCTCTCCCTGGGGGTGCAGCGGGTTAAAGCACAGCACTAAGAAGCTTAAGCCACTTCTGCATGAGTTCGATTCCCACCTGCCCCGGAGGAGATCCACATGGAGAAGCAGACCTCTCCTTACCCGCCCGCTGCTCCCCTCAGCAGTGTACTTCCTCCATCTGCCTGTTCTGCTCCCCTCTCTGTCTTTGGTGAATCCTCTCACCCTCCGCATCTCTGGCCTGTACCCCAGCTCTATATGAATTAATAAATAAATCTTTGAAAAAAAAAAAAAAACTACAGCGTTTGCGAAGGGGCAGGAGAAAAGAGATGAGTAGGGTAGATCACAGGAGATTTTTATGGCACTAAAACTCCTCTCTATGAATCTACAATATATTTCATTACATAGTTTTCTATATCCATAGAAAGATACAGATAACCTAATAGGAACTAGGATTCTGAGTTATGACTATCAGTACAGCCAGCCCAGTTGTAACAACAGTGTGCTCTGGTGAGGATGTTGATACAGGGGAGACTACGCATGTGTGGGAGCCAGTGAACACTGTACATTTTGCTCTATTTTATTGTGAACCCAAAACATTTTTTTTAAGATTTATTTATTTATGCTTACAGAACTGGGGTACAAGCCAAAGGTGTGGTGGATGAGAAGCTTCACCAGAAGCAGAGTGGGGAGCAGAACAGGCAGATTGATGAAGTACACTGCTGAGGGGAGCAGTGGATGGTCAGAAGAGGTCTTCTGCACCATGTGGGTCAGCTCCCTGTCTTGAGATGGAACCATGCTGCAGTGGCTTCAGAGAGTTTCATAATGTGGTGCTTTAACCTGGTGTGCCATGAGGGAGGGCCCCCCAAAACTTCTCTTAAAGAGTAAAATCCATTAAGAAAAATATTGGCCGACATTTTCTAAAAAAGTAGATTTATAGCTTTAAACATATCACAGCAGGTGGCTAAAATTGCTTTAATAGATATAGAATATTAAAGGAGATTAAAAAAAAAAACTTACAGTCTAGTATTCATTAAAATGAGCACATCAGCAGTGAGAAATTTTCAGGCAAATTCTTCCCCCTGATCTTTAGAGTTAAGACTAAACAGTTTGCAAAATAAACTGGATGTGAAATTTCTACCCTCATGTTTATGGACAAGCATATTTTATAGCTTAGGCAAAATTCTTTAATCAAAAAAATGTCTTAAATTAGGTATTATTTCTGAAATTGAGTATGAGGTTTTGAGTAAATCCATGACTATCTGTTATTTAATTCACTTTATAAGTCTGCACTACAGAGTCTTGGCACTTACAATCTATTTGTAGATTAGGAAATATGATATATTTCCCTTTGTTAAACTTTGACCTGCCTCTGTTGAACTCTTTGCCCTTCTGAGATCAGCGATTTGAAAGTTCTACAGTCAGTAAATTGTTTGATTAGACCTTAAAAATGTAATCGTATTATTATTATTTGCTATAATGCCACTAGATAGGTATTGCAAAAAAGTGCCTTTGGTTTTCAGTCACTTCCTATGGAAATCATTCATTCATTGGAAATACCTGATGAGATCCCTCTACCATAGACCCATCTGATACCTGAAGTTCTATGTGAACTTGCTTGCATATTTCAGCCACACCTGACACTGTTTGCAGAAAAATTTATTTTAGAAGCAACTGCCATATGGGAAGAAAAAGAAGGAAAAATTTCTTTGAAGGGTGATGTAGCATCCTGTGGCATGACTCACAGTGGTGTGAAAGGAGCGCCATATGCCATACGCTCACTGTTAACCATTTTATTAATTAATGTGTACAAGAAAGATAAGTTACTTCTGTCACTCAACAATATTTATACAGTGTTATATTTGCTAAGTGAAGAATTCATTTTTCATAAATAAAAGGTAGACTGATCATTATCCTAAATATAAATCTTTGAGAAATCATAGTTTTCATGTTGTGTCTGACTTATGGATTTACTTTCAGACACAAAAACACCAGCATTCACGTTTCTTCCCAACCAGTGCTCTCTGAATCAAGGAACAAATGGCTAGCTTTTGATACAGTTTTTCTTCTTAGTTGAGTTTTCTCAGCCTTTTTATCCCCCTCATTGAACTGACTTTGGACTTAAACTCTGGCTGTAAACGGTCTGAAATTCTCACCAGCTGAGCCATCTGCTCCAGCAGGCACCCTCCATGTTTGCATGCGATAGACCTCCTTGAGTATGTCTGTTTCTACTTCCATATTTCAGATAGGCACGCAAATGTATTCTTGTAGTTTGTTTACTGCTAATTTTCCTTGTGGGACACCATCAATTCCACAGAAATATTATACATAGATATCTGTATATGTGTCTATGTATATACACATACACACATACATACATATACTGTAATTAAATATATCTGACTCCTCTGGAATATATCTAATGAATATCATTTTCTTTAGTTTTAAACTCAGTTTTTCTTAAGTTTCTTTGTTTTTATAGTCAAATAAAAGTTCAGGTACAATCTAGTTCTATCTAAAATATATGTTCCAATTATTCCAATCTTAGCAGTATAGACTTGGTCTACTCATATTATTCCAGTTCTGTAGCATATTCTAAGGCATTAAGTTTTGTTAAACTTGAGAATCATGACAGACACTCATTTTTTCCTTTACTATTTTCCAGCAAAGAAGTAATTTTCTGGAGTGCAGTAGAATTTTAAAGCAAGAGAATGCTTTCTTGCTCTATAATGGAAAGACTTGAACTCATGCTGGTCAATCACTTTTATTTGATCTCCACTTGCTGTCTTTAGCACAGATGAACTTAAATCTTTTCTTTAAACTTTCCAAGGTTGTTCATGTGGCCTTCTTTTTGAAACCTTCCTTTGTGTTTACCAAGTAGAGATGTTACTTTTTTTTTCTGCAAAAGTTAAAATTACGGTTTTATTGATTATGAGTTGAGGAAGTTTATATCCCCCCCCCTTTTTTTTTTCCTGAGGACAACAATTGATCAGGGAAACACAAAATGATGTTCTAGTTTCTTTTTGTCCTGATTGTTCAAATGGGCAATTTCTGTAATCTTGGACTTTTGGCTGTCTGTACTATTGATTGCTTCAAAATGACTGTTGGATAGGAGTTGCAACATAGGTCAATGCAGAACTATTTCTTAACCTGAATTTAGCAATCTTGTTTTGAGTTTGGCAGTGGAATTGAAAGACATCCCCAGCCTGCCTGAGAAGGTACGACTTACAAATCATTGGTTTGTTCTAACAAAGGGACTTAACATTTTTATGAACTTGTAGTTAAGATAAATATGTTGAATTGGAAATGATCCCAGGTGACTACATATAATGTTAAATTGTAATACAGAAAAGAAGACAGCAGAACAAATTTGCTTATCATTGCTTATATTATAAATTCCTTTGTGCAACTGATTTACTGTGGATTTTGCTATGTATGTTCATTCAATTTCTAAGCGTCTGGAACTTGGAATGCTTCTGTGAGTCACATTAAGCATTATCCTACTCTGGGACAGCAGAGATGTAACAGCACACTTAATTGCACTCATTTAACCATTAAGTCTTGTTTCCAAAGACTCTGCCAGTTGTCAGGTACACTATATTACAGTCCCACATGGCATGTGACTTCTTTGCTATTTGCTGCATCTGGTTAGAAACCCCTAGTAAATGCTGATATTTAAGCTATGAAAAAGTCTAGGTGGCAGACAGTGATGCACAAGTTAATGATGGTAAAGCCTTAGAAGAATAACACTAGAGGGTACATCATATCTAATGAGACGGGACGCTTTTACAGTCACATGCCATAATTGATTTAATTGATTTATTTTAGAAGTATAGGTACTGGCCATTTTTCAAATCATTGTTTTTAAAGTAGGTACTAAAATATAAATGATTCTGCTAATGTTACAGACTCTCAAAGTAAATATTTCTGGTCATACTTCACAAGAATTGGGTTAAAGAATTAGTGGATTTAAATCACTGGCTGTTTTTACTAGAAGAAAAAAAATGTTTAACTCATATTTTTCCATCTTGCCAATGAGAAGATGTTTAAGTTTGTAAAGATAGTCAATAAGGTCTCATTTTAATTTTTATTCTTCAATTAATATTACAGCTATTGTTTTCATAAGTAAAATAAAACAAAATAAAATATGGTAAAACTAGAGAATGTCTGTTTTTTTTTCTTTGTATCTAATTTCCTTCAGAGGAATATTTTATATGAACTATTTAATTTATTAAAATACTTATTGGCAAGAAATCCGTGTGTGGTAAACTTGTTAAAAAACTATATTTTCTAGTTATTTTTTTCTGCTACACTTTTAAGTGATTTTGGGAGAACATTCAAGTTAGGTGGAGAATGGAAAAAATGAGTGCTGTATACAGTTTTGAGAAAAGAGTAGGCTTAAGTGAAGGTTTCTTGGCAGCCAGCTGTTTTCTATCTTCATCAAGGAAAGGAGACGAAGAAAATGCTTAAGTTGCAATGGGAGGAATTAAAGCTAAATAACACAGGCAACTGTTATAAAATGTAAGAACCACCAATTGCAGTAAATCTTGGAATTTTTTTTCCTGAAAAAAATACCTTCTTTGCTTTAATGTCAATATCAATATATTCTATCCAACAAGTATATTAATATAATATTTAGTCAACTTTATGATGAAATTGAGAGAAACTAGCTGATGCATTAACAATATAAGGTACAAAGCCCTTAGAGACCAGTTTAATATGCTACCTTCTAACATAGCAGCAGAAAATTTTAGTAAGTTTTAGTAAGGTTATTTTCAAATCTTCATTAAAGGCTAATGATATTTTCAAGAAGTTTTAGAATCTATAGCAAAATATAGCACCATGTTAATTATTATGAAAATATATTTTTAAATTACATCCATTACAAAAGTGCTAGTATATTTCAAATTGAATGTCCTCACAATTTAAATAATCGGGCTAGTACATACAAAAATACAGAAAGATCTAGTTTCAGAGATATGTTACCTAAACGTGTGAAATATAGAGATGGGTTTCTCACAAATAATGTGAATTGTTATAAAATGTTCATGTACTTGAAAATAGTATGATCTTTTTAAGCTGGGTTTAATCAAAATTTAAAAGAATCTATAACCACAACATATAGTAATACTTCTTCTCTCATTGTTTCTTCATCCCCTTTCTTCCTCCGCTCTTTCTTTCAAATTGAACAAATGTTGGTAATGTGCTTAATTTAGGTTAATCACTGGTAGATGGTGAGAATAAAGACATGAAAAAAAAAATCAGTTTAACATCCAACAGTTCATGGTTTGGTACAAGCATTAGTCAAATAAAAACTAGAAAGCAATAAGATATGTGCTATGAAAATCAGAAGTTTAAAATGGAATTGGGTCATAGAGCAAGGATGAGTAACTGTGAAGTAGAGAATATTATTTTCTGGCCTGAGGTTCTAACTAGAAGTTATACTGTGATTACAGACAGGTAAGAGCTTATGTGGCCAGAATAGACCTGCCCTCGATGGTGGCCCCACCATCAAGGCCCTGGAGACGAGCAGGGAGACTTGTGGACCAGAGGCTGGAGAGGAGATGATAATTTAGAAGTGAGCCTTGTGGATCCCTTAGGAAAATTATCCATCAGAACTTATACTCTCATTCTGAAAAGCACCAGTCCAGCAATTTTTATTGTGGCATAAAAATGGAAGTATTTCCTCCACCCCTTTTGTTATATAAGCAGTGTGTAGTCACTATAAAATAACATTTTAGCAATAAGGTGAAGTTAAAAGGAGGAATAAAAGCCCTCTTTGCTATCAATCTATAGCACATCTTAGTTTAACTTAAGAAGCTATTGCATTTTCTCTTACTGAGCCCCTGCAGACTTTTCTCTGTGGTTTTTACCAGGTTTTTGCTTGTCCTTGGGCCAATGCTAGAGAGTTTTTTCATAACCTTTCTGTCCTCTTGTAGCTGAGGAAAGCACACAACCCTCATGAGGCTTCCTAAGAGATTTTGCTGCTAGTAAAAGTGGGCTAGAAAAACATTAAATGCAAAACAAAATTTTAAATTGTCAGAAAACCTAATTCTGCAAAAGTTTTCTCTTCTAGTTGCTCTATGACACTGATTATAGTATTCACTTATTCACATGTTCATGTACTGAAAAAAAATATTTGAATAGATAACAAAACTATTTCCAAATTCATAGTTCTATTCACTGGGATTTGAAAAAATAAAAGATCACAGTTATTATTATTAAAAAAAAAAAAAAGGAAAACATCTTTTATTGAGCCCCTAGCCTGGCTTCTCTTAAGTTTTTATTACCAAGATTTAGTGCTTTCCAGGACGAGGCAAAACTTGGTGATATTTGTCATTCCATTTGTTGACAAGTTTATGTCATTTCTCAAGTGGGCTACATGAATACCTGTATTGACTTTTTGTGTGGCCGCACTGGAAGTGTATTCTAAAGAAAAAATTCTTTGCAAAAAGAGGAAACCAGTTCTTGGTTTATCGTATGTAAATATCTTGACTCCCCAAGGCCACCAAACATGCTCTCAATTCAAAAGGTTTGGCTCCTCTCTACCCTCTGACACCTTCTTTCTTTCACTTGGAAACCTTCAGGGAAAAAAGAAAACAAAATGAGACATAGTCCTGCAAAAATGCTAATGATGTGTCATTAAGTGAAAAAGACCAAAGTTGGTAAAAGAGAAAGGGAGGAAATGTTCAAGATCTAGCAGTGGAAAGAGAGAGGGAGTGTCTATGGTCAGAGAGGAAGCATTTATAAAACAGAGAATGTGAGCATTAAGAACTGCCTGTAACTTGTAATCATATACTATTTAGAAATGTCATTTTCAAGTACAGTACAATGAGTTAATAATATTTCATATGTTTCATAGACTTATTTTTCTTTGAAATCACAAAGTAAGTAGAAAGAGAGTTTCTCAAAGCAGAAAAATGTACTAACTTCCCAGGTAGTGATGTATGTTCTGTCTTCTATTTGGCAGGTGATTATATTCTATTAACAGAATCAATCATCTCTCTCTGTGAATGGAAATCAAAAAATGACTTGTTGGCTGAAATATGTTTACCTTCAATTTGCCTGAAATTTCAACCTACAATTTTTGGTCATATCCCAATTTTACCACTTACTATCTTTTAGGTTGTAAAAAAGTTACTCTACACATCTAACCTTCAATTCCTTCACTGTAAAATACAAATAACACAATCTACCTTGAAAGATTACATTGAAAATTATATTTACTCCAGAAAAAAATCCTTAACTCAGCATAGGCAATTAATATAGCACAGTATCACTTATCTGTTTTCCAGTATGTTCCCTTATCATTTTAGGTTTCCTTCTTAAAATTTAAAAATTAACTGTATGAAAAAAATTGAAACAATATTAAACATTATTTCCTTTCATGAATATGTCTGTGAATTACATAACTTAAAGACTCTAAAATTATGATATCTACATTGTACTTTTCATGTAGAAAATGAAGCTAAAATAATGAGTGAAAGTGTTTGCCATGAATTTAGAACTGGTGACATTCACAAATGGCAAAATACTAAAGGGAGTATTTTAGGATGATGGATTCAGGGGGGACAAAGCATGGAAGATGGAATGAAGTAGAAGTCAAGTAGTGTTGATATCTTATCTGACTTAAATTTCAGAATGCTAAATGATTTCAGTTTCCTTAAAAATTAGGCACAGGGGTCCTCCCTGATGGCACAACAGGTTAGGATGCAGCACTGCAAGCAAGTTGCAGCCAATTCAGTGCTAGTTGAACCTGGCCCTGGAGGTGATCCACCTGGCACTGCAGACCTCTCCTGACCTGCCCGCTACTCCCCTCAGCAGTGTACTTCATTGATCTGCCTGTTCTGCTCCCACTCTGTCTTTGGTGAAGCCTCTCACCATAACTGCACCTCTGGCTTGTACCCCAATTCTGTATGAATACATAAATGAACTTAAAAAAATGGGCAAATATTTTTTAGTTTCCTTCTTGATGCAAGAGAAAGAAAGCAATGATAACAAAACTGATAGAAAAGCAAGAGTGAATTGGAACAAGCCTTGAAAATACCATAAGCACACTATTATTTAATTCAGAAAAAAAATCTTATGTCTCAAAGTAGTATCATGTGTGTTTCCAGCCTCATGAGTGTTGTGTGCTTTCCTCAGTGATAAGAATACAGAGAGAGGCTATGACAGCTTTCTGTCTAACAGCGGCCCAAGCTTTCTGTCTAACGAGAGAATCTGGACAAAACTATCAAGTTGAATCTAACGGGACTCAAGAAGACAGAAAGAGAATGTTGCACCCTTACGTAGGTGTGCTCACACTGAGAGAGATCTCTGGTATCTTAGTGTAAAGGAGAAGATTCAGCTGGATTAGGGCCTACCCTCCAACTGCATTTAACCTTAATTATTTCTTAAGAGGCCCCACTTCCAAGTATAACATCACTCAAGACTTAGGGTTGCAAATTGAATTTGGGGTAGACAATAGCATTCAGCTGATAACCTTAAATTATATGTGACAATATTAATTTGCCTTCTCCTGAAACAGATTCAAAGAGAAGGACTTGGGATTACCTTGAGACAAGAACTGAGGCAAACATTTTTGGCATGATTTCAAAGAGTGGTAGTGAATGAGTGAGGATAGGGAAGCGAGAAAATATCAATGAAAGAATGCACTAGGAAGTTGCCTTAGGAAAGTGTTCTCTTAAACCAAAATATTTAAGAAATAATCTAGAATATTCCAGATTTTTAAATATGGAAAATAGCAAACTGGAGTATCTATCCACTCCTACGTGCCTAATTGGTTGAATCATGAACCAAGGGTGGTTAAGAATGCCCTTGCACACTGGCCAAGCAAGCTTTTGCAAGTAGAGAAGGCCTGGCACAGAATGAGAAAAGACATGCACTATGAGCTTGGAATGGGATGCTGACAGCAAGCACAAGGTAAGCTGAAACTGCCACCTGCACTGCAGCTGATGTCAGAGGTGGGCCAAGAAAATGTGACAGGGACACCAAAGATATCTATATAATATTAGTCTTTGTATAAATACACACAAGTCAATGTGAATTAGGTTGAAGAAGCTGATAATATGTCCATTTAAGGAGTTCAGCTAATAACAACATTGATTCTCAAAATGGCATAAATGTGAGGCAGTGGCAGCATAGAAAAGGTAAAATATAAATGTGGGTTCAGTAACAATTAACTACAGATGGCCTTGAACCATCAGCTATTTTATATTATCTCATGATTCTGCAGTTCTGAACTCATTGATGCCCTTTTGTCCCTCTTGATTTTTGTTAGGAATTTAGTCTTCTAAACACTTGTGCTGCAAAGGCTCAAGATGACCATCTCACTCAGCTGGCAGTAGATGTTGGCAGTAGGTTGGACGTTTATTTGGCACTCTCTCTCTCTCTCTGGCTTAGGCTTCTTATTCCATGACATCAGCGTTTCAAGAAGTAGCTGAAAAGAGAAGAAGTTGAAGTTGTCATGCTTTCCTAATCATTGCTTACACTCGGAAGTCTTTGATGGTCACTTATTTGTATTGCATTGTTGAAAAGAGCCACAAGGCCAATTTGCATTGAAAAGAAAGAATACAATGCTACTCTTCTTGACAGAAGTGAATCATGCATGCACATGGAGGGATATAGTTATTGGCACCTATCTTTGTGCCTTGACTACTACAATATAACAGGGCTTGTGGTTATTTTGTGATAATGAATCATTGAACAATTTTTCTCCTCAAGTTTCTATTACTTGGTGAATACTGTATTGAATTTATTCATAATAGAGCTTATA
This sequence comes from Condylura cristata, assembly GCF_000260355.1. NCBI lineage: Eukaryota > Metazoa > Chordata > Mammalia > Eulipotyphla > Talpidae > Condylura > Condylura cristata. Next base: position 40,021,880 of record NW_004567102.1, read on the forward strand.
GAGGAGTAACCAAAATCCCCTCTTATACTGAATTAGGACAGTGAGAGAGCATCTCAAGAGATTCCTCAAAATGTAGTATTAAAACCTACATTAGAGTCCTCTGCAATGTTTTCTAAGAAGTATGGCTTCTTGAACATAACACATATAACATATCAAAGCCTTATGATTTTCTAAGAAACTAATAGTTTAAATTATACAAACTATACTTAGGTGTACTTAACTTTATGCTTGTATAGTTACAAACCTCTGCCTGAAAGAAAAAAAAAACTGTCTTCAATCTAGAACAAGAAAAGATCGCTAGGGAATGACAACTAGTCTGTACATTAAAATCTTGTATAGACACTTCAGGTAACATGAATACAAGGGCATGTGTGAAGTTCCAGGAACTAGGCCGATAGAGAACAGAGTTTTATTGGGAAAAAGAGGTTAGGGATAAAGGAACACAGCAAGATTAAATTGATCAATGTAAAGTCTAGAAGCCTAGATGGTAATAGCTTGTGAAAGATTTGAACATCTTACTAAATAGCAAGAGAGTAAATAGTCATCTTTGTGAGGGTTTAGCAGAAAGCACCATAGTCAGATGTATAACTTAAAGAGGTAATTATATCCACAATATAGGCAATAGGTCAGGGAGACAGAAACTGGTAAGAAAAAAATACTAGCAAAGAAGATGAGAACTAATAATTACCTAAACTAAGATCACCTAAAAACATATGGTTAAGGTATTTAACGCACTTGAGTTTACATGAGAGTAAATCATTCCCCTATAAAATGATTTGAACTCCCATTTGTAGCTTTATATATAGGTAACCTTTCATTCTTGAAACACAAGTGAATAAGATATATGATGTATATCTCAGAAATACATATATACAACCAAGATCATCTACAGACTTTAAAAGCATGTTTTCTATATTACTGGGTTTTAAGGAAAACTATTCAATGAGGTCCATAAGAATCAAATATTTTTCTTAAAAAAAATTTTACTGTCCTTTCTCCTGAATATTCAGAGGGATAAGCTTTTAATGTTCACAGGATACAAAGTCCATCAGTTGATTTTATGGATGGGCAAAGTCACATCTCATTTCTTTCACTGTGTTTTTCCTATTTCCTTTATGAAATTTTACAAGGTATAACCATAAAATAATGACTTTCTTATGTTGCTCATATACTAATTCTGAAGGCAATTCCAAAAGAGATTCCACACAGTTTTGCGCTATGACAGCTCTCCTCAGGTTAACTTTGAAGAGATCAGCCTTCACTAGAAAGTATGACCCTTCTTGTTGGTTTTATGTATTTTTTTCCTTATTTTTACCCACATATACCCACTGATTTTCTAAGCATTCATTGAAGATTATATCAACTAATTTATAGCTATGCCTATTAAAAAAAAAAAGTTCAAGTTATACTAAGAAATCCATTTCTTCCCTTTCAGCAAAAGTCAAATAGGTTTCTATCTGGAAGACTTTTGACAACCTCTGTATCTCTGATGAACACATAGCAGGCCTGTAGCTCATTTGCAAACGCAGGATAAAAGAATGCAGAAAACAACCACACTGGGTCTGAAAGTGCTGAGGGCAAAAATAAGATTGGAGCAAATCTTGGAACAGTTTCAGTAACATGAAATATATGCTGACTCCAAATGTGTATTTCCATTCTTTAAAAATGAGGCAGCCCTGATCCCTTGAAGAATAAAGTTAAGGAAATCAGACTTTTATTGAATTGTGGAGGGGTTGTCCCCACAGGTAGTAAATCTGTACTTAGCTCTAAGCCTTGCTTCGCCTCCCCATACCCACACACAATGGGGATGCTCATTCCTCCTTCTCCTCTAAGTAAATCCTAGTCATGCTCTATAGCTTTTTTCTCTCATGCACCTAACAGACTAAGCATTATCAAAATCTCTACTGGGTCTCTTTCCAAACACTCTATTATTTGACTTTCATTGAGGAAATTCTAAGTTCCAGTGAAGCTAGTGACTCCCCAACTAAACTACAAGATGCACAAGCTACTTTGAACTTACACAATTATGACCTGCAGACTTTTCTAAAAGTCCTGGTTACAAAACTAATCAAATTCTAATCCCTGTTAGTGAGAGTTCCAGTGGATTCTTCTGACTTTAACCACGGGTATGTAACCATTCTGATCCTAAAGAATTTCCTACCCAGTAGGTGAGGGCATAGGCATTTGTACATTGCAAAGGTATTCTATTTCTTCTGGAGTCTGTGGACATTCAATGGAACTAAGTATATAGCTTCTTATGACAGTTTTATGTGCCTAAAAGCATGCAAGCAGTCATATGGCTTTCCAATGCTCCTGGGAGAACTGAACTTGACACTAGAAATTTATCTATAATAATTATAATGAATTATGTATATACTAACATGAGTGCTGCCAAGAATCAGGAGTTTTTAAAAGCAAAAGAGGGTATATATTGGGTACACCTCTATCCATATAGATTGGGTAGAGGTAAGAAGACACAGAACTAGAAATTAATGAGAGATAGTTTAAGACTTGTCAGTGTAGTGAAGGACTTTTGTTAAAAAATATTTAATCCTTTACTTTTTGTGATAAAATGAAATATTTAGGTGATACTGCGAGGTATTTTACAGTGGAGAAATGCAAGGAAGCAAGCAGCTCTAATATTCTGTAAATGACTGGTCGAAATATTATATCCCTCCAATATACATTCTAATTTTGGTGTACATTCTTTATTTCTTAGTATAAAACCACTGCTCCAGTTTTTATATTTCTGCACACATTCACAAGAAACAATATATAATAGTAACACAAACACACATACCAATAAGTACATTGTATTCCCTTCACTTTTTTAACTGGGAATCTAGAGCAGAGTGAGTTTATCAAGTACTAAAAATGCAAACTCTATGGGGCCCTCCCTGGTGGTGCAACAGGTTAAAGCACAGCACTAGCAAGCTACCAGAGCCACTGAAGCATAAGTTCAATCCCCGGTCAAGGGGGTGACCCACATAGCATGAGAGACCTCTCCTGACTCACCCACTGCTGCCCTCAGCAGTGTACTTCAGTACATCGCCTGTTCTGCTCCCCACTCTTTCTGTGGTGAATCTTCCCCACACCTCTGGTTTGTACCCTAGTTCCATGTGCATAAATACATAAATCATAAAAAAAAATACAAGCATCACTTAAGTGCAAGGTGTAATTTTTTTTTTTCCTTCAAGGTCTGGAAGAAGTCATATTAAGAATCATAAGATAGGCCCTCCCTGGTGGCGCAGCGGGTTAAAGCACTGCACTAAGAAGCTAAAGCCACTTCTGCATGAGTTCAATTCCCGCCTGCCCCAGAGGTGACCACATGGCGCGGCAGACCTCTCCTGACCCGCCTGCTGCTCCCCTCAGCAGTGTACTTCGTCGATCTGCCTGTTCTGCTCCCCACTCTGTCTCTGGTGAAGCCTCTCACCCTCTGCATCTCTGGCCTGTACCCCAGTTCTGTATGAATAAATAAATAAATATTTAAAAAAAAATCATAAGATAAGCCAAGCATGGATCCAAGGCAAATTAATGGGACAAAACACAGAAGTTTGAATATTTTCAAAATGGTAAGCTACTGCTAAAAGCAAGGATGTTTCAATGACAAACCTTGGTACCAAAAATTTCATTACTCCAGAAGTCAGTGTAGAAGATGTTCGCTGATTGGATCTCTCTTTCCACACTTCACTGTAGGAGATAAGCTAAGCCTCTTTCATGGTCTAATTCCCTGCAAGGTGGTTCTCCCAGATCAGGGTCTTAGTACACTCTGCGAGGCCACCCACTTAGCCTTCAATACTTGGGGTCTGACTCAGATTCCTGGAGTTTGATTGGCTCTGAGAACTTCCCAATTCTTCAGCTATGGGAATCTGGCTCTCTTACTTACAGGTTGGAAGAAAAAGGCAAGTTACTTAACCTTTCTCTGCTCAGTTTCCACACCTGAGGGTAATAATGGAATCCACCTTGTGAGTTTATAAGGAACTATCAAGTGATTCCATATGCGTAAGGCACTTAAAATCACAAGTAAACCTTAGGAAAGGTTTTACATAAATATAAGCATGTAGTCATACACATATCCATGCACATATATACAAAGAGCATGCATGTATGTGAGCTAGAATAATGCTACTAGTAGAGAAGCTTCTGAGTGCAAAAGACATTGTAGACATTTGAAACTTCAAAAACTGTCCTAACAAAGAAATATGTGTCGGAGTTTATCTGGAAAAGACAAGATGGTTGTAAGTTAGTGCTACTTTCCCACATTTGCTCTAAGTTACTGTCATTCTGGTCCAGTGTCAAGGAGAGCCAACCTTTATTTTTATGCCAGGCTGAAATTGTTCAAAGCAGCTCTGTTCCCTATGACTTTCTAACCTACATATCACTGTTATTAGGTAATTGGCAAAGTATGGGCTCCTTTTCAGGTGATCGACGGTATTATGCTTTCTTTTCTGTCACATTCAGAAATTTAAGGAATTTGGAGACAGAAATGATGACACTTTATAAGACAAATATTGACCATTTTCTTGCATTTACAGATTTTTATTAAACATGATTTTTTATATTCTATCACTTTATTTAAATGTTCAGAAATATTTGTTGGGAACCAGTTAAGGTCCAATCACTGTTAGATAATGGAAATACTTGGTCTCTACTCTCTCTGGGAAGTAAATTTAATAACAGTGGGTAATTCCTAAAATGCGTCACTATATTCCTTGGAATATCTATACCACAATGTCTGAAAAATAAGTCTATTGGCATATTAGAAAACAAACTAGACTGTATCCTATTTCAATATTGATCAGATCAGACTTTTCAAACTTGATAATTATTCTAGAATTAATGTATTCATATTATTTATAATTCTATAGAATGCATACTAATAAACACATTACTGATGAAATAAGCCATAAATTTCTGTTTAGAGGAATTTTATTATTTATTCATAAAAGTTAACAGCTATGAATTAGCTTATATTTTCATTAATCTCCTAAACTTTGCTTTCATGTGATGAATAGCCACTTATCATTTATATTTAGATCTGTGATATTTCAAAAGAATATAATTACAAATATATCTTCACTCCCTGTCACATAAATTTCTAGATAGAAATAGTTGATCATGAGATTTTTCTGATTTATTTTAGCATATAAAATAGACAATCTCTCATTTTGTAATTTTTGATATCTCAGTTTCCTATTGGAAGTCCTATTTATTTTTTAAAAACTATCATTTATACAGGTACAAAATTTAAAATATATAAAAGGATAATTATCATGTTTTATTATGTTCCTTACTTTCCCGATTCAGTGACTCATTGCAAAAATAAGATTATTGCTACTACCTGTTTCTTGTCCATCTTCTTAGAAATTATGGATTTAAATGCAGATATACATGTTTGTTATTAAACATAGTTGATAATATATTATATGTGTGATTTCATAGCTTTCTTTTTCATTGAATATAATTTGGAAAAATGTCCCTAATTTATGTGTAGCTTAGAGATATCTCACTCCAGTTTTCATTGCATGAAGGTCACCTCAGAAGGATCCTTCATAAGTCATGTCTTCATGTACTCCACTTTACGATGAGCAGAACTTGTTTCTAATCAATAGATTATGCAAAAGTCATAGGATACAACTACCTTGATGATGTTACATTATATTACAAATATCACTTACATGACTACTTTTCTTGGCAGATTGGAATGAGAGTTCCCCTTTTCTGGCTTTGAGCAAATAAGCTACCATGTAGTGAGATGTATGAAGGAGGTCAGTGGTCCTTAGAGCTTAGCCTAGAGCTGGCCAGGAGCAAGAAAGATGAAAAGGACCTCATCCATGCAGTTTCCGAAAATTACTTCTTCTGACCTAAATGTGTAAGGGAGTGAGTTCTTCCCAAAGTTGTTCCAAATAAGAATACTTTTCAGCCTAACCCTCAGCAGAAAAGCATAGCTAAATGTCTGACTCCTGGAAACTGTGAGGTAATGGGAGTGTATTGTTTTATGCCACAAAGTTGACTTAAACTTTTACATAACAGTAGAAAAGGAATACACTTGGTATATCACTGCATGGGCATGTCATTGCTGATTGATTGATTGGTTGTCTTTTCAAACCTAAATTATGTGTTTCTGAACCGGGTAAACATTAAATTAACACAACACCCTCTTCAGGGAATGTTGTAATTAATGGTCCAAGGTTCTTCTCCTTGGTCTTGGTTTACTTTCTTTTAACTATAATCCTCGGTCACATTTTCCTTCCTCCAATAGGAAACCAAGTGAGTTTGATGTGTATCTACTTTTGTTAGATTACATTTTTGACAATTATTCACATATACTTGAAATTTCATCTAAATGTTATTGTTGAAGTATAGATCTAACACTTTTCTCTTAGGCTGTATATGTGTATGTTGATCCATGTTGTTGTTCTAATATCTTTAGTTTTTTCTAATATCTGATAAAATTCCTTAATGTGCTTATCCCTCATTCTTACGTGTTTCCATAGTAATAGATCTAGAGTAATTCCTGCTTCTCATTCCAAACTTATCCTGTAGATCAATGTTCATGCTACTATGTTAGAATTTCTCTACATATATTCCTGAGATTAGAACTGCAGATCCAATAGGGATTTTGACACTTGATTCATCTAATCTTTATAGATTTATTCTCAGAATGAGATATTCATTTTACTATACTATATAGTATAGCAGTGTGTAGAGATACCTGATTTCCTAAAACTCTGTCATTAACCAAATTACAGACAATTTAAAGCCTTGTGGGTATAAAAATGGCATCCAAATTTTATTTTAATTTACATTTTCTTGATTTCCAATGATTTTCAGCACTACTCCACAATCTCATTAGCCAATGCATTTGTCCATTTTTGAATTACTTATCCCTCAAATTTGACAATTATTTTGTTCTCTTAATATATATAAATTCTACTCACATATTGTTCATATTGGGGGAGTAAAACTGTGGTGGTCTTCTTACTGTAATACAGATAGGAAATACCGTTTAAGTATCATTGCTATGAAGTTATGAAAGTGGGAAATGGTGGTAAGCCATTGATACTATTCCAATGAATGACTTGCCTATTCAAATACGATATAATATTATCTTCTTTTTTGTAACTTTATAGAAGTGATAGCTTTGTCTTCAAGTTTGACTTAACTGCTGAAAAGTCTCTAGTTTCCACTTAATTTTCATCTACTCAAGCAAAAGCATCGTGGTGTCTGCCTTCTGACCTTTCTCCCTCCACACGGAGGGAGTGTATTGCTTTATGCCACAAAGTTGGGAGTGTATTGTTTTATGCCACAAAGTTGACTTAAACTTTTACATAACAGTAGAATACACTTGGTATATCACTGTATGGGCATGTCATACAGTGGATAAAAAGCATCCTTTTTATGCTTTATCCATTGTTCCATCTTTATATAACTGGGTCTGTACATAAGCTGCAAGAGAGGCATCTCACTCATTTCACGTATTCAAATAATTATGTATTCAAATAGTACATTCTCATGTATTCAAATAATTAAGCTATCTGGTTTAATAGCTTATTTTAGTATAATTCAGTATCTCTCTTCTCAAAAGTCAGGGTAGGGAGTAGACAAAAATAAAAAGTAGATAGAGTTGAGTTAGTATGATTAGATCGTGTTCAAAAAGTAAGTCAAAAACTGAGTCAGGGTTCAGGTTAAGGAGACAGAATCAGTGAGAGAGAGTTTGTAAGCTGGTGATCACTGCAGGAGGCAGACATCTGTTGCTCAGTCTTCAGTGTGGCTTTAGAGTACAGGTCAGAGTATGAACTTATCCTTTTTATACATAAAAGCTGTGTTTCCTCAGTGGTTAAAGAAATTCAAGAAAATTCAGTATGGACACAAGTTGGACATTGGTAAAATGAGAACTACAATATACTTGCCACACATAAAGAAGGCAGAAAATCAGGGTTAGAAATCAAACTGGGGCCCTCACCGGTGGCTCAGCGAGTTAAACATAGCACTAAGAAGCTAAAGTCACTTCAGCATGATTTTGATCTCTGCCCCGGAGGTGATCCACATGGCGCTGCAGTCCTCTCCTGACCCACCCACTGTTCCCCTGAGCAGTGTGCTTTGTTGATCTGCCTATTCTGCACCCAACTCTGTCTCTGGCAAATCCTTTCACCACCCCTGCACCTCTGGCCTATATCCAGGCTCTGTACGCATAAATAAATAATTATTTAAAAAAAGGAAAAAAAAGAAAAAAAAAGAAATCAATCTGAGTTGGTTAGCTAGATAGAAATAGCCTGCATATAAAGTTCTCCACTTTGCACCTGAAAAGTGAACCCACCCTCATACAAAAGAGAATGGGATCTAGAATAGGTGACATGAGATCAACTCCTCAATGCCTAAGAGACCGTCAAGCTTTAAAGCATGTAATTTTCTCTCTTTAAACTTCATTTACTTCAGAAGTAACACAGAGAGAACCAAGATGCAAGCTCATGCAAGAAATGATATATAATTACTAATAAAGTTACTAACTTAAGGATGATATGTAGTAGTAGAATTTTTTAAATATCAAGTGTAAATTTTATTAGAAATGCAAGATCAATATTGTGTCACAATTGTGTGGACTGAAGATTTTATGATTGAGAACAAAGCATTTTACAACTTACACAAAGACTTTTAAAGTTTATCACAATTTAACAAGTAGAATTTCTATTTCACTTTATTGAGTAAAACAAATCAAGTGTCTATTTCCAAGTAGGCCTGGATATTTATCTTTATATCAAGGTTATCTTTACCTAGTTTCCAAGATCATCATTTACACTATTCTTAATCAGTATTTTCTTCATCCTATACATAATTAAGTCTAAAGACACATGTTCATTATTTCAGGGGTGATTGCTGTGGGTGTAGCATACAAGGCTTTTTTCATGATAGACTAGAGCAGGAGCCTTGATCATCTTGGGGAATAGGTATGCATCTAGAGATATGACCAGGAACACCCTGGTGAGCCAGTGACTGATGTGCTTTGTGTCCCAGGGGCTGATCAGGGGACTGCCTGCCTTGTTAATAAGAGTGGAGCCATGGGTGGGAGTTGGGTGTATGTCATTGGAATCAGTTTCCATAAAAATCAAAATCTAGTGTTCAGTGTAATCCACCCTACTCTGTCAATAAAAATACCAGGATCTTGCTGTCCAGCAGCATCTTGCATCCTCCATCCTGCTCTGCACCTCCGACTTCCTTTCTTTATCACTGTGGTGTCACTGATGAAAAACTTGTATAATTTATAACTCAAAATTTCATCACCCACACAGAATAATGTTAGTTTTGGTCATAAATTTTGGTCTATAAAATCTGAGAGCATTCAGTTATGGGTATGTTTATTGTTAAAATATGTTCTGTAATATCTTTCTAGATGGTCTCTAAACTATTATGATGACCACTCAAAATATCTTCCCTAATGTATGAAAATGCTGACATTTTATTCTAAGTACTTTTATGAGAACAGTGAAATATCACAGGGATGTTCTTCAAATATCTACCCTGGAGAAAATTTGACACATGCCACATTTGGGGAAACATTAATCTTTTCTTTCTTGTCCCAGAGGGAAAAAGTTAATGAAAATATTGTGACTAATCTCATCCAAAATGCTCTAGATTGATTTTTATGCACCCATAGCTAAACCATAGACAGTGAACATAAAATGTAGGGTTAACAATTTCAAATTCAACGACTATTTATTGAGCAACTTCTTTGAACACGTACTATTTTAGGAATCCAGGGTACATGGAATAGTACAATGAAGGCTGGCCACATGGGGCTTACATTTTAGAATTTTGTCTTTTATATCAACATGTAATCTTACATAATAGTCTAGAGTTCCACCTTATGTAGCATCATATAATTCTAGAGAACATATTTCCTAACACAAATAATGGTTTATGCAAGGACGATTTTTCAGAAATAGTTCTATAAATACACTTTTTTAATCACTGCATAGAAGTACAATGATTGACAAAAAGAATAATACTGCTAACATGTAAGCTAATAGGTGATCGAGAAGGACAAAGTTTTCATTACACAAAGTTTTACCGAGCCAACATGTGTTGACCAAGATTTGAAGAAAAAAGAATTATATTGCTACTGGGATCTAGACAGATCCAACACTATGGGAAACAGGATGGAGGCTTCCTAACATATTAAAAATAAATTTACCTTGCGATCCAGCAATTCTCCCACAGTATTAACCAAATTATGAAAAACTCTCACGGAATATGTACTACTATCCAACATAAAGGGATTAGAAAAATGTGACATATCTACACAATGGAATACTATTCAACTATTAAAAAAAAAAGGATGAACATTTGTCATTTGTTACATCATAGATAGAGCTGGAGGGGATAATGCTAAGTGAAATAAATTCAAAGGAAAAAAGACAAATACCTAATTGTTTCACTTACATGTTAAACGCAGGGAAACAAAACAGTCACATGAAACTAAACCAATATAAAATAATTCTAGAAATCTGACATTAGAATTGTTGCTACAAAAGAGCAAAGCGGGGAGTGAAGAACAGGGCTTGGAGGGTGCTGAATGAACTATAGGAGAAGATGATGGGTGCCCTGTGGTGGGTGTGGTATAATAATATATCTGAAGAGGGTCCATACTTTACCTCGGAGTCATATACAGTGTTAAAAGCAATATTACCATGAAAACAAAAATTAAATTCCAAAATTCATGGTATAAATTATAGAGAAAAATTGTATTACAGAACTTTTTGTGGAAAGGAATAGTTGCTGTAGAAAATGGCATGATTCTTCAGAAAAATAAACAGAATTACTATGAGATCTAGTAATTACACATTTTTTAAAAAAGATATACATTGAGATCTGGGGTACAGGCAGAGGTGCAGGGGCAGTGAGAGGCTTCACCAGAGACAGAGTGGGGAGCAGAACAGGCTGATTGATGAAGTACACTGCTGAGGGGAGCAGCGGGTGGCAGGAGAGGTCTGCCTCGCCCTGTGGTTCACCTCCTGGGCTGGGATTGAATTCATGCTGAGGTGACTTTAGCTTCTCAGTGCTGTGCTTTAACCCGCTGCACCACCAGGGAGGGCCAGAATTATACTTTTAGATTTATAGTCAAAATAATCAAAAGCAGGGACTGAAACAAATACTTGTATATCCATATTCATAGCAGCATTATTCACAAGAGTCAACGTCTGAAGGAATTCAAGGTTTCATCAATGTATGAAGAGATAAAGAAATGTACATACATATAAGGAACTACCAGCAAGCATCAAATAGAAATGAAAGTCTAACCCAAGCCCCAATGTGGACAAATTTTGAGGAATTGAGCTAGATGAAATAAACCAAATGTAAAAATATAAGTTGTGTATGAGTGCCAGTTCTCTGAGGTAACCCAGAATTACCAAACTCACACAGAAAGTATAGAATGCTGGTTGCCAGGGGTTGATGGAAACAGAGTGGGCAGTAATTGTTTAAGTTGTATAACCCATGTATTTAATCCCAATGACCTGTACACTTTAAAATGGTTAAGATGATATATTTTGTTATATATGTATATTTTACCACAATAAAAGTAAAGTGAATGGGAGGTGAGTAACTAAACAGAGTGTTTTGATTAACAGGAAGAAGTGAGAAGGATTAAAATGCAATGGTGAGTCCAAAGAGGTTTGTTTGGTTTAAAATGGAAGAATCAGGGCATCATTGAAATAACCAGAACATAAGGAGCTAGTTTGCTAATGAAGAAAAGCAAAAGGAGCAGTAACTACTAATGTGGAGTTCTTGATGGGATATGTGTAGAAGAACTAAACTATATTGTTTGCAGAAGCACAAATACATCATAACACCACAAAAATAAGGAACAATTAATGTGAAATAGTTGATGTGAAAATTGCCTCTATGGAGGAAAGAACAGTGTGGCCTGAAAAGGGATCTGAAGGAACCTCCAAGGGGATGGCTCTGTCTCTCCATCTCAGTGATAACGTGCTTCCGGTAGTGCAGACTAATACCCCAGAGGTCTGTAGTGTATTTGCACCACTAAGGAAAAGATGAAAAGCCCATTTAAAAAAACAAGGGGAATCATGTAAGTAGAAAATTCATAAAAGAATTACAGCTAATCACTGCAAGGTGGCAAACTCACTAATCATTTCAAAAGCTAATTTAAATGAAAATAATTACCTAAAATATAAAGTTAGCATAATTTTTTAAAGAGCGGATGGTGAAAATAGGGTGGAGACATTTTCTTTAAACAGTGGATGGCAACTATATGCAGACTTAAAATGAGTAAGACTTGCAACCAAGCGATTCCACTTATAAGAATCTATTCTGAAATAATTATGCCATTGCCTAACAAATGCACAAGACTTTTCACTGCACCACAGAAAGGCAACACCTAAGTATCCTAAAGAAGGAACCTGTTAAGAAAATTATGGTATATTTATGTAATGGATCACCAGAAAAAAAAATGTAATGTGTTTTATCCATTGGGAAGGGAAAATGCCCAAGCCACACTAAATGACAAACCTTTGGAAAGTCTAATTTTATTATAGCTAAATGTGCTTGTGTGTGCACTTGTGTATGCAAGATAAAGATGCGGTAGGTAAAGTGTATCTTGAAGACACAGCACGCAACTAATATTTGTTACTTCTAAGGGACATAATCACTAAGATGGAAGATTAATTACCACTTTAAATCTCACACAACCTTACCCCCTCCCCATCTCTAAATGTATATTAAATGGAGAACTATTGATAAAGCTTTCTCTTTTGTCTATTATTTAATGTGTTTAAAATATTTGGAAGCAGAAAAGTAGCTGACAAATGTTTTTGTATTGATATTTAACCAATGCATCATTTGTTTTGTTTTCCTTCACTTTGATTTGAAAAACTTGCACTACTATTTTTATAGATTCTTATTTCTAGATTTTAATTCAGATGTTCTATTTTCCTAATACTTTCTATATTGCTTTAATTTTATTTTGAAATTAAATATAACAATTCAAAGGTCTTGCTCAATTTTTTTTTTAATCTAGGGTTCATTCTAAAGTCTAAGATAAAGAAGATTCTATTGCATTAGGAAGCTGTGTTTCTTGAGTGACTGAGAGAATTGCAGACCTAATACTATGAAAGGAGTAAATAATGTATTTCAAATACTTTTCTTGATTTTACTCTGGGAAATACCATTTATATTGGTTGTTTGGGTTCTGATGACAAATAAATTTTTTAAATGAAACAATAATACTCTAATGACCAAATAAAACACTGCAATCAGAAACGACAGGCAATTTACCTCTGAGAATATTGTGAGGATAAAATTCTTGATGTGCTATGCCTAAAGTACTTCCTTGAATTATAAAAATAATTATGCTTTAAAAACCTGATTTTTAAACCACCTGCTGTTTATTTATCTGAGCATAATGCTATTAAAATTAGAACTAAATTTTTTTTAAATTTATTTCAAACTTTTCTATATTCATGATCAAATCACCCATTCTGATGATCAACTCAGTACAACATGATACTGATTTGATTACTAAATCAAATTAACCATTCTCATGGTTGCTTTCAGCTGCGTGCTTACCTTCCAGGTTATCCCAGAGTGCTACTTAGTTGTCTGAGACATGTAATGTAGCCTGCTTTTATGAATGCAGCTGAAAATATTTCTGAACGTATTTAGAAAATTGCAGTTGAACTAGCTGTGTGTGGTGGCTTTATGATGTATAAATTTGGTTAGGCTGACCTGCACTTCCCAAAGTTTTCTTTACTGTACATTTCCAATTAGGATAGGCTGTAAAAAAATTTTTGTGAGAGATTTAGAGAGAAGGGAAGCAGCTCTCATTTTGTAGCTTGCACATTTTATTACTAATCTGTTGACTCATTTCCTTGGCAGTGGCTGGGCCTGCAACTGCTCAGCCTTGCCCTTCAGCTTCTGTGGCATCTTGGCCAGATGTATGTGCTTAGCTCTGTGACCAAGGTATCCAGCTTCTCAGGATACCCCTACAATCAAGGTTGGAAGGAACAAACACTAAGTCCTAGTACACCTTAGAACATTCTTGAAGCGCCAAATTTTCTTCCTCCTCCCCACCCTTACATCTACCTTCCTTTCTCAACTACTTGCCCTGAGGACTTCGGACACCAAAGCAATAGCTTTTCAGGAATGGCTTAACTAGTTTCACAACTACATGAAGTCATCTCCCTCTAATAACAATTGATGGTAAGCAGTTAAATAAGGAATAGAAAAATAAAAATAGGTGAATAGATGATAGGTTGGTAGGTAAGTAGTTAAGTAGGTAGATAGATAAAAAGATGGATGGATAGATAGATAGATAGATAGATAGATAGATATTAGATAGATAGATTGATAGTAGATAGATAGTAGATAGATAGATAGTAGATAGATAGATAGATAGATAGATAGATAGATAGATAGATAGACAGACAGACAGACAGACAGACAGACAGATAGATAGATAGATAGATAGATAGATAGATAGATAGATAGATAGATAGGTAGATAGATAGATAGGTAGATAGATAGTAGATAGATAGATAGAGCCAGCAAGCCTAGTGGCTCGGCTTCTCTGAAACAATCTTGACTAACATGATATAGACTTAAATACTTTAACTTTGAATTCAATTTCTCTATCAAAAAAAAGATTTTAATCATTTAATGAATTATTCTGAAAATTTAATTTAGATGAGGCAAAAGTAATTAATATCTATCTTACAAGGCATACAATGAATTCTGAGCAGCATTAGAAGTGTGTTGAAGAAAAGGGATATTTAAGAACATTAAAAAAAATAAAACAAGATATCATTTCTGTCTGTTCCAAAAATATCTTCTCATTTGACTGGCAAGAATGGCATGAATTTTCGACTTCAATTCTTACTCTTAGACTAACAATATTAAAGATAAAGGCATTGTATCTTAAGTTTCAGTATTAGTATTTTTTAGTGTTTGCTCTTGTAATCCTATCCTATCAGTACTTATTAGTTTATCACATTAGATAGTTAAAAATTTGCAATATCAAAATGCTGACACTAACGGTTTGGAGGACAAGGTATACATTTCAGTGGATTTGGAGCATGTTAGCATCAATCCCCAGATGGTAGAGGTCAATCTATGGGCTCTGGGCCAGGAAGGACAGGTTCCTGGTGATGACACCATTAGAGGGGAACATGGAAGCAGACATCCTGAGATTTGGGGCTGCAAATCATATACAGGGAATATTTCTCAAAATATCCAATCATGTTTGGAAATAGTTTATTAGCAAATGATTAAAATCTAAGAATCTAAAACATAAAGGAAAAACTTTTAAGATTTGAGGGTGTACCATTAATAATATTTTCGATAACATTTTATATTGTACTTTTACCATGCTTATAAAAATGTAGCATTTGCACATATTTGTTAAACATATAATAGTGAAATATAGATAAAATTTATCATATAAATTTTTAACATATAAATTATAAATTAAGCACACATCAACATGCATTTACTTAATTTGAAATATCTATTTTGTTTTCACTACAGCTTGAAGATACCCTGGCTTTAAGTTTAATGTATGTTCTTTCATTTTTCCTTGCTAATCACTGCAGCTTCCCCAAAACAATGCACAGTAGCTTCTATGTGGAAATTTTCTAGTTAAGTCAATTGACAAATATATGAAACGGAGCAATTTTTATATTAACATTGTAAAAACTCATTATTAAAATCACTGTCACATAAATTGTGTTAGGGAAATACTAAAAATGATACTTAAATGTTTTCAGGAAGACAAGAATGTTTTTCCTGTTTTGTTAACAAATGAGTTACACATGAAAAAGTGCAAGTAATTGTAGTATACATTTATATATTTTCTTTATTGCCATTTTAACTTTAACTCTTCGCTTCTTCAAGCCCCACCTGTCAAATTTACTCAAATTACACTTCACTTGTCAAACCTCATTGACCTAGACCAAGAAATCCATTCCAATCTGTTTTTTTTCCTTTATATTTTTAACATCTAAAGTTACTTTATTTAATTTTCAAATTTGTTGATTGAAGTGACATTGTTTTACATTTTCTGTGTTTAAGTATAGGTTCACACCTCTACAAATGTATATTACACCACATCAACCACCAAAAGGAACTCAAAACTAAACTTTGAGATTTGCAATGATATGAAAAGAAGTTTGGAAGTTATTTTTTAATGATATAAACATGTTAACTTTTTTTCTAAATATCCTCATGATATTAAACTTAAATCTATAGTGTAACAATCCCATTCAATACAATACTTTCAGTATTAACGTAAATATTTATGTCGTTTTTGTGGCCTTAAGCAAAATAATATGAGCTAGCATTTTAAATGCTACAGGAAAAAAAGTGACTTTAGGCATTTTAAATAGTGTGTTATTACCATTTATATATTTTTAAATCTGTTTGTATATGGACATTTTTCTAAATACATTAATTTGGCCTTTCTCGATGTCAAGAAATGAAGGGAAGACTAGTCTAAATAAGAGATTGGGACATTAAAGTCAGTCAAATGCAGATGCAAAGCTTACTTGAGTCTGGTAATAATGTCAGAAAGAACTTAATGAGCTATTTAAATGAGAAAGGGATAATATGAAACAATCAGAATGTTAAAACTTGATCAAGGGATAATGCTGACATAAACAAAATTGTGTATATTGATAATAAAAGGGGGAAGAGATCTTGTTTCATGTTTGCTATGTTTTTCTGTTAATCTTTTTAAATTATTTGTAGCAATCAAATCCAACCTATAAGTCACAGTAAGTGCTTTTTTGAGTACTTGCTATGTACTAAACACTCCACTAAAGATTTTCCACACATGAACTCATTTATTTCTTTATTATTGTCTTACTTTTTCTTAAGAAGAACTAGAGTGTTCTTCCATTCTCTATCCATGAGAGTGCAGACATTACATTTTTAGGGAAGAGTGAATTTGGCCATTCTCATGAACTCCTGGTGGGTATGTGAATGCTGACATCAACCCTTGCTTGAGTCAATAAATCTGCTCCTGGGCATTAGTGCCCAAGGAATTTTCACAGGCTTCATAGCTAGGTTTCTATGAAAATGTTCATTGCAATATTATTTAAATTTCCAGGTTTGGACTTAGGTCACAAACCTGAAAAAATTATGGGTAAAATGTGCTGGAATTACCCTATGGACACAGCACTTGAAAAATGGCTGGGTGGGGAGGAAAACAGCATCCATTGGTCTTAAAAACATAATGCAAAATATTATAAAAAAAGATAAAATGTGGCCCTCCCTGGTGGTGCAGCAGGTTAAAACACAGCACTAGGAAGCTAAAGCCACTTCTACATCAGTTCGATTCCCACCTACCCCGGAGGTGACCACATGGCGCGGCAGACCTCTCTTGACCCGCCCGCTGCTCCCCTCATCAGTGTACTTCGTGGATCTGCCTGTTCTGTTCCCCACTCTGTCTCTGGTGAAGCCTCTCGCCGCCCCTGAGTCTCTAGCCTGTACCCCAGTTCTGTATGTACAAATAAATAAATCTTAAAAAAAAAATAAAACAAAATGTCTACTAGAAAAGCATGCACAAAATACAAATAAAGCATCTAATATATACATTAGAATGGAGAGTGATACACTGAAAACTATGAATAGCTAAGTGTTTTATACCTCAGTTCTAGCATTTTATATATATACATATCTAATATATATATATATATATATATATATATATATATATATAATCTATTGTCTATTTTGTTTTCTTCAAAGTTATTCAAGACACTCCATTTTGGATCCTGTAAGAGTTTAGTAGCATTAGCAAGCCAGTGAAGAACTGATGTTCATTGTTAATTTAAGTTAAATTTTTGCAATCAGTTTTGGAGATTTTTATAAGCAGGCATTTATTTTGTCTTGCAAATTATCTTCGAAGTATTTATAATAAACAAATGATTAGAAAAGTAGCTAGGATACATATGCATGACTGTTTCTGATATATCTATGGAAAGACCATCAATTGCATTCATGACATATAACTAAAAGACTAAAACAAATCAAGTATATGGAAACCACATTATTGATTTATACATTTATACATTGATTATACATTTATACTATAAAAAAGGAGGGCTATTCTTCAGAAAGTTAAATAAATTGCAAAAACTGATCATTATATCTCAAATTTTATATAAGTATTCTACATTTATTCTTCAGAATGGTTAAGCATTATGAAAATTTTTGCTAAATTAAAGTTAAATAGATTGCATTTGTAGCATGAATAATTTCGCTTCCTTATCTATCCCATTTTTGTCTACTTCACTTTTATTACTTAACTAGTACAAAATTTATTACATCAATAGATTATCATTTTATAAATATATAGATACATAAGTATGAATATACTTCAAAAAGTAAAAAAAAAAAAGAAAAATGTTTCCTCTAGTGGAATTATATTTCATTTTTTAAAAAGATTTATTTATTTATGCATACAGAACTGGGATACAGGCCAGAGGGGCACGGGTGGTGAGAGGGTTCACCAGAGAGATGGGGGAGCAGAACAGGCTGACTGATGAAGTATACTGCTGAGGGGAACAGCAGGTGGGTCAGCAGAGGTCTGCCACGCCATGTGGATCACCTTAGGGCAGGTATCGAAATCATGCTGAAGTGGCTTTAGCTTCTTAGTGCTGTGTTTTAACATGCTGTGCCACCATAGAAGGCCTATATTTCACTTTAATTTTATTTTTCTATAATGCTTTTCCATGAAGAACATAAATAATCTGTATAATATAATAAGGCATGCTAATTCTGAAATTTTCTGCAGATGTAGGCTTATTTTTGCAAATAAGAAATAATACAACAAAAGTGTAGAAAAGATGTTTACTTGCAAAAGAGCTACAGAGTTATAGTTTACCATACTCATGATTATGCTCTCATTTTTTTTTAAGGTAGATTTTTATATTTGGGCCATTTGATAGGCACCGCTATTAATTAAGTGCATTATTTCTAATAGAAGTCAAATCCTTAATCTTTCTCCCTGAACGTGGAGACAAGGAGACAGTTTTTCTTTCAAGTAACAGACAAGTCCAATCAAACTGACTACATTTATTCATCAGTTAATCAGTAATTAAAACTCTATTGATCTAGAAAAAGCAGCCTTTTTCCCCCTTTTATTTAATTTAATGTTTTTTTCAAAGCTTTAGAGTAGATAGATTTGAAGAATTTTCTGATTTGTCAGGTGTGGCAAGAAATATCAGTGCTTATCTCTGGAGCAAAGATAAGATACCAGTATCAAGGCTTACGGAAACCGAATGATGTCTAGGGGTATACATAATCTAGGGTTATATATAATCAATAATATCATTTTTTAAAATATTTTTTGTATCATTCATACAGAACTGGGGTACAGGCCAGAGATGCGGAGGCTGAAAGTATTCACCAGAGACAGAGCGGGGATCAGAACAGGCAGATGGTCTAACTACACCACTGCTGAGGGGAACAGCGGGCTGGTCTCTGGCCCCGCCATGTGTTTCTCCTTCCAGACAGGCAGGGATGGGATCAAACTCATGCGAAAGTGGCTCAAAAGTGGCTCAAAAGTGCTGTGCTTTAACCCACTGCACCACCAGGGAGGGCCCAATAATATCATTTTTAACCTAAGTTTCTTTATTTCTTTTACAATGCTGATTTCTTTCTTTTCTTAGTATGTTACTATGAGATGTTACAATGTTTGTGGATTATATGTTTTTACCTAATTAAAAAAGATGAGTGTGCTTCTAAGAGTCAATTCCCTGTGTTCACAAAGAATAGGGCTCTGGAAATAATGATGTTGATGACCAAGAAAGCTCAAGTTGCTACCCTTAGGTAGACTCATTTTCCAGTCTATGTGAAGGGATATAAGGGGGAAGTTCGAAAGAAGAGGAAAAATCACTCCAAACCATCTTACCCAGAACAAACGGTACACTTTCAGCAGGCCAGAAACCTCAGCCATTACATCCAAGATGTGATTGGTCATCAAGCCATCATAGCTTTCTATGAAGCTATTTCAAATTAAAAAATAAATTAGGCCCCTGGTGTCTTAGCAGGTCCATTAAAGCACAGCACTAAGAAGCTAAAGCCACGTCCGCATAAGTTCGATCCCCACCTGCCCCGGAGTGACCACATGGCACATCAGACCTCTCTTGACCGCCCGCCCGCTGCTCCCTTCAGCAGTGTACTTCGTCGATCTGCCTGTTCTGCTCCCCACTCTGTCTCTGGTGAGGCCTCTCACCCTCCGCATCTCCAACCTGTACCCCAGTTCTGTATGAATAAATAAATAAATCTTAAAAAAAATTACTGGGCCCTCCTTGGTGGCACAATAGGTTGTAGCACTGCACTCTGGAGCTATCAGCAGCCACTGTAGCATGAGTTCCATCCCCGGTCACCAAGCTGACCCACATAACACAGCAGACTTCTGCCGCCATGCCCACTGCTCCCCTCAATTCTACATTCTAGTTTTTGTACAGAATTATAAAATGAAATCAGTAATATTTAGTTTTATTCACCATAGTATTCATCCATACTGCTTTTATTCAAAATGAGATTTCACATAATGTATCTCAAACATACAATCTGGTAGGGGCCTCACCATTTAAAAATGATAAGCAGATCACAACTAGCTCTCTATCCTTTGGTGGACTTAGTTTCATTGAAAGACAGTGTGATTATCTTTTACTCTGCAACAAAATGTCTTTTACCTATAATCTGCTAACCTATTGTAAAAAAATGCATTGAGAAGGGCATAGCTATGTGCAAACTTTACTATTTCTTGGCACTTCTTACCACTAACCAAAAATGGGAAGACATGAGCTTCCATTATTAAATAATTTCAATTAATAATTTATTCTGATATAAAATCAATGCATCTGTTCAAAGAATTTAAAAATTCTAGTTTCTTAGGATTATCACAGTTAACATTTAAGTATAGATATATACAAAAATAGGTTTATTCTGTACCTACTGTGAAATCATCTGCTATTTTCTCTTAGAAATATAGCATACCATGTCTCTGTAACCTTAGCTATTATATTAGGGAATGACAGACATTTAATATTTCCATAGCATTTGAATTCCAGAGTATATAATCATTTCTTTTTGACCACTTCCTTCGTGTGTCATTTAGGTTGCTACCAATACCTTGCCATTTTTTTATGATGCCCATAATCATGTTTGTATGCATTAGCATTCACCTGCATTTTCACTTACTTAAAGGATTACTAGGTCAAACAATAAGCACTTTAAACAAACTTTTTTTATTCACATTTTAAGAAGTTTATAGTTAAAGGTTAAACTATGTATTTCAGAATGAGAATTCTTGAATTGCAATTGGATTTGGCACATAATAACTCAGTTTAAGAAAAGTTAGTTATCTATTATATATCTTCTTAAGAAGATATTCTTCTTAAGAAATATCAGTGCATTATTTTTCTCAGAATAATGTTAAATCATTAAATGATCAATGCACAATTAGAAGCTATACCCAAGCATAAACATTCCAAAATGCTCATTATTATATAATTGGCAAATGAATTTCCAAAATTAATGTACAATTTATATTTTAAAATAGTGTATATATACACCTGTGGCCTTATAACACTGTATATTATTATTATTATTATTATTATTAAATTTAATAGTCATGTCTTTTTGGCTTTTTGAGTATATTTTATGTGTGTGTCTTTAATTATACGTGTTAAACAATATTTTAGTTACTTTGCAAGTCAGATATGAAATAAATGTGGAATTACTTTACTCATCCCATATTGGAAATAGGTTACTACATATAAATATAGTGATTTTTTTAATAGTGGACCATTTGGAAAAAAACTTTTTTAAGTTTATCTAAATTATAGCTGTTCTACTGAAAACTTTCAATGGTGAAAGTCATATTGATTTTTTTCAGTTGATTTTTCTGATAGTAAAGGTCAAAGAGTTTAAGAGACTTACCTAAGTAAACATGGCTTATTACAGTAAGAATAAGATAGAACCAGTTTTTATGATCTCCCAGGGCACTCCTCTGCTAAACCTTAACAGTTATACTAAATCTTTAAAAAATCAGCAAACATTTGCTTTTCCTCATTGATAAGTAATTTTACACTATACTTGGAATGTCCCATGTATAATTTAAGAAATAAAGCTAGAAAAATAAAGCTAGACAAGTTCTACAAATGAACACTATAATATCAAGAAGACAAGCCATGCATGAACAATTTAAAGATTAAGAAATCTAATCTTAAAATGAAGCTCAGGAGGAAAACGTTTAATGTTTTCTGATTCTTAACCGACATGATGAACACAAACTCATTTAGCATGGCCAACCAATATAAAAACTATATAGAAAATATTCCTTAAGTTTTAAACTTAGAATAAATGCAAAGCAATAACCACTTGATATAACAAATGATAACCATGGAATTTATAATACCAAAGGATTGTAGACAAATTAAAATTATAAATTCAAGGAAATATTAAGTACACAAATAAATACTACATATTTTACAGTTAAAAAGATGGGGGTCAGACTTTTGTGTTTCATATTTTCTGTATGACAAATGTTTCTAGGAAGGCAACTGAATGACTGTCTGCCTACAATTAATGTGAAATCCTAACATGCAGTATGATTGCAGAACATCATTAAGGTTAAATGCAATCACAAGGATGGGACTTTAATTCACTAGGTTTAGTGTCCTCATAAGAAAAGAAAGAAAAGCCAAAGCTTTCCCTGTGTGAATGTAGACATAGAGAAAATGTCATGTGAGGTCACAGCATGAGTACAGCTATCTGCAAGCCAGAGTTCACAACAAATGAAATCAGCTGGTACCTCCAGAAATCACATAGAACTTTGATTATAGATTTTCTAGCTAAAGAATTATATATATATATAATGTGTGTGTGTGTGTGTGTGTGTGTGTGTGTGTGTGTTTGCATAGAGAACTGTGGTATAGGCCAGAGGTGAAGTGTGGTGAGATGATTCCCCAGAGACAGAGTGGGGAGCAGAACAGACAGATCCACTGAAATACCCTGCTGAGAGGCGCAGCGGGCAAGATAGGAGATGCCTGCTGAGCCATGTGGATCACCTCCAGGGCCAGGGATCAAACTCACACTGCTGCATCCTAACCTGTTGAACCACCAGGGAGGGACAGTATACAGAATGGTAAGAAAATAAATTAGTATTCTTTCTGTCACCTATTCTATCATATGTTTTGTTATAACATTCTGGGCACACTAATGATAAGGTCAAATAATGAGCTGGAGAAATCTCTAGACCATCTTACCATAAACCAATAATATTTTCATGCTTTCCAGCTGCTATTGTAATAATGTTTATGTCATCCCCAAATTCTTATATTGAAATTTGAACCCCTCATGGTGGTGGTATTGGAGGTGAATATCTGACGGTAATTAGATCATAAGGGCTATGCCCATATAAAAGAGATCCTATAGAGCTCTTTTGCCCCTTCTAAACCAGCAGTCCAGACTGAAGCCAAAATTTGTAAATCTGAACTTCAACAAGAATAATGATTATCCTGTAGAAACTCTCCAGTGATATTGGATGGATGGCTGCAACAGACTTTCTGGTCCATTATATTAATTACATTGTTGGCTTTCTTAATTTATCTGGACAACTGTAGCCAGTTCTCAAGTTGGAAAGAAGGAATGTGTGGAAGAGAAGTTAGCTACAAAGATTAAAATAATAAGAAAAGTAAAAATGAAGAATCTCCCCCCAAGCATATATATTTTCTAAGTTCCAAAGACTTATCTATAAATTTTGAAATTAGCAAGTTATCTACAAACTTGTCTATCTTTAACATTCAATAAGTCTATAAACTCCCATAGATTATGCTCCAGTGGATAGTTTTGTTTGTTTGTTTGTTTGTTTGTTTTCTCATTTAATCTCTTTCAGAATCATGCAGATAAGGAACATGAATATGCTCATTAAAATAAATCAATTCAAAATTCCTTATCAAAATTAGAAAAAAAATAAAGCACCAACTATCAAAGCATATTTATAATTCAGGCCATTTGTATTTTTCAAATACTAATTTAATATAATTATTTAACAATTTGAGGTAGGTGTGCAAAGGATAAAATGACAATTTTGAAAATCTTCTAAGTACATGTGGAGTATTATAGTAGTTAAATCTAAATTACAGCAAGGAAATGGGAAGTGTTCACTGTCAGTGTGCCTTGAGGGAGCGGAGGATTTTATGACTTGGCTTTTAATGACCCTCATGATTCCTGAGGGGAGTCATAATTTTTTAATCAGGCACAGCTGCCATTTAATAAAAGCCAACTTTGCTAGGCTAGGTCATTGACAGTATATATAATGGCCTCCTTGATAATTTTGTATACATTTTCTTTTAAGTTTATCCACATTTCTGAACATTAAAATTAACAAATTAACTAACTTAATTGAGTAAGGAATAGAGATCACAGGTTACAGCAAAGATTTTGGTTAGATGCTTAATCCCAAAGTAAATACAAAACCATCCTATTTGTCATTTTTTTTTTAATCTTTACATTTGAAGCATCCATGAGAAAAAGACAGTTGAAGCCAATATTTTCAATGTGAAAATTTTAGTTATGTAAGTTTAGGAAAGCTTATTTAATAATTTTTTAGGATGTCTGATTATGACAGTGACACCATGGTTCTATCAACTCTATTTTTAGTTAACTAGTATCTAAAACTATTCTCAAATCCACATGTTCACTATTTTCCTCTAAAATTTCTTATTTCTTTTTCCCTTCTGTGGAGTTATTATCATTTTTCCCCCATGTGTCCTATAATGGTGATGACTTCAGAAAAGTGTTTATAAAACTTTTAAGTCTAAGTATTAATTAGGTATATCATTAAATGACATAGTTTCCGCCGTGTCACTTTCCCCCTCTCTTCTGAGATTTCCCTGTGTGTGGACCATGTTACTGATCACTAATAATCCAGGTTCTCTTCCCCCTTCAGGTACAGAGAAGAACTACCATTACCCACTGTCAAACAGCATGTAAAGAAAAAATGGCCAAAGGAGGCCTGCGTTCTTTTGAGGCAGAAGTGTGTAATCGCTGAAGCAAAACTTTTAGAATTTCTCTCCTCCATCAGCACTCATGAAAGAAAAAAATGGAGAAGCAACACCTTCAAAAAGATAAAAAAGAAAAATGTCTCCTCTAGAAAAAAAATATCGGGGCCCTCCCTGGTGGCATAACAGGTAAAAGCACAGCATTACTAAGCTAGCTGCAGTGATTCAGTACGCATTCAATTCCTGGCCAGGGAGGTCACCCACATTGCGCAGCAGACCTCTCCTGATCCGCCCACTGCTCCCCTCAGCAGTGTACTTTGTAGATCTGTCTGTTCTGCTTCCAGCCCTGTTTCTGGTGAATCCTCTCACCGCCCCTGCACCTCTGGCCTGTACCCCAGTTCTGTATGCATAAATAAGTAAATATCCTATATATATAGGATGGTGTCACTTACAGAAGGAACACAGAGAAATGGAAAACAGAAGGAACACAGAGAAATGGAAAACAAGTGTCAGCTAAAGCCATACTAAAAACAAACCCTAAAAGTGTGATTGCAGAACTGCGGCTATCTGAAAGGGAGAGGTGAGGGAAGGGGCAAGAACAAAGGCCACTTAGTGGACTATGTGGTGGGCTGTGGATCCTTTTTGATGTGTGTGAGGTAACAACACCTGAAGGGATGAGGATTCTATACTTTTAAACCCAAACAACTGTAAGGCTGTATTTTACACCTAGACCAATCAAAAAACAAATTTTTGTTATTGTAAGCCTCTGAGATTTGAGCTTGGTTGTTATCTGGCCTAACTTACTACCCTCACTCTAATTTTAATTTATTCCTAATCATGAAACTAATTATTTGAGTTATTCTGCTGATAAAATAAGTGATTAGCGATAGTTGTTCACAAAATTTAAGTGTATAAATTGCACATTTCAGTCTTCCCCACTCTTGGGAACTGTGTTTCCAATTTCACTGAGAATAATGTGACATTTGCATGTGGGTTAGTAAACTAAATTATGAAAAACTGACATACACTAAGTTTAATAATCTTCAAAATGGGAGACCTCCCATGTCACTCTACATGGCAGTACTGATAAGGCATGCAGACCGGGAACTTACTCTAATTTTGCCAAACTTACCATTCAGAGAATTAGATAGCTGTAACCTTTCCACCACCTTCGTATGTCCTTTTCTACCACCTGCATCATTATAAACAGAAGAATCTTCTCAGATGAGAGCCATCTGCAAAATAACTCTTCTCCTCAAAGGGCAGCTATATTCAAGTTCTATCACGTCTTCCAAGGAGCAGTATATTTTAGTTATTGCTTTTAAATTATCCTGTTTTCTCTTTTGCACGTTGGTAAATACTTTACATAACGGATGTCAAAATCACTTGGTTCTTCGCTTATTGAATTTCCAGAAATGTTAAATATAAAGATCAGCTTCTACAGTGTGATATGATGTAATTCAATCTTGCTTCATCTGTAGATAGCAATGGTCCATGAATTAGAACAATGCTGAATGTGTTATCCAAAATTAGCTTTAATATGTTTGCTTTTGCATTTAGCTCCTCCAGGATAAGCAAAAATTCATGTCACTGATGCTGATGCCCCAATTCTTACTTTACCTGCTGTGCATGGAAAATATACACAAGTAGGGGAGCACACACAGTGGTGATACTACAAAGGCTCCACATTTCAAGATTTGCTTATTGTGGGTAGAGTGGAGAATTTCCTTTTTCTTTTAATGAGAATTGAAGCTAAGGTGTTCCGCTGTGACAGTACAGATGTTAAACTTTCCATAAGTGCTTTGCCAAGTGGTTCTCAGATAATGCTAGAAATAGGCAGCTAATCTGGACACTAGATACGCTCTCATTAGAATGACACCATTGTTAGTATAGGACAGATAACTTTCCTTGAAACAGTTCATTCTGAAGATGGTTTTCTTGGCTGTTATAAGAGGTTTTAGCATTTCATGAATTGTTATTATAGCACTGTTATGAGATGAATAAAATGATGTTTGTATTTTCCAAGGAGTGGCCTTATCTTTATACATTTCCATGTTTACTTTTACTATAACTTAATGCTAAGAGAAAAAGATGTGACAGTCTTTTTAAAGACTATTCATACAAATCTTCATACTACACCTTTTACGGAAAGTGTAACCCCCTTGTTGTTAAGGCATAAATTGCACTCATCCATGCAGACAAAAAATGCTGATTAGTGCCCCACCTGGAGAAACAATGCTAACATTATAGTCATGTGCTACCTGGCAGAATATGGAAATAAGACTGACATGAGAAAGATAACCTAAGGCAAAAGGAAATGTCTTATACACATAACTGACTAACTAAGTAAAATTGTAATATAAAGTAGAAGTTCATGTGCTTTTGTTACTTAACACATTACTGTTATATTTATTTTAAATATTTTCCTTTATGTATTCTGAGATTAGATTAAATCTTTGTACCACTTTATAATTTTTCACTAAATGTGACACATTTTTCTAAGGGAAAACAATTAACTACATAATAACTTTTATTGACTAATTTTTAACACAAATGTAAGTAAAAAAAAATAAATGTATATGCTACCAGAGTACAATAAAGTTTCATTACTGAAAGTTTAATGTTGATAGAAAGATCCAGACTCTTGAATTTGAACCTGTAGTTTATTTTTACTATCAATAATAAGACAATTGTGTTGAGCACTATATTCAAATGTGTCAGATGGTTAATGAGTTATTTTATTCCATCAGATTCAAGTTCAACATTGTAAAAAAGAACATTTCGAATCTAATATATTTAAGACAAATTCTGATTATATTATTTGCAAGTACATAACATTTGATATCTCAGTTTCTTCAATTGTCAGCAGGTGATATTATTTGGGGGATTTTCTTTAGTATTATTTAAACCATTTTGGAGAGAAATTAATAAATATTTAGCACTTACCCTTTTTCTTTGTTATTATTATAGTATTATACATCAATTTTTTAGGTCACTGTAACTGCAACTAATTATTATCACATAATATCATAGGATATTTATGGTCCATGAAAATTAACTGACTCTCCCACAAATACTAATTTTATTATTAATTAAATGACAAACTTGTTATACTCCTGCATTTCCCTGGTGTGTTCACTTTTTCACTCTAGGATAAATCTCTTAGATGATTATTCTTTTCTCCTATTTAGTTTTCCAAATCCCATATTCTATCTTCATTCTCATCTGATGTCCTATGATCTTATTCTCTGAGAAAACTAAGACGTCTGAAAGAGACTTTCCTTATGCTCATCTATCCAATGACCCCTACCAGTAAATGCCTCTCTCTCTTCCGTATGACCAAGTTCTTATTTTTCACAAAATGATTTCCAGCAGCACATAACCATATTGGGACATTATGTTAAAAAAGCACATGCCTTGACCCTTCCTGGTGGCGCAGCAGGTTAAAGCACAGCACTAAGAAGCTAAAGCCACTTCCGCATGAGTTTGATTCCCGCCTGCCCTGGAGGTGACCACATGGTGTGGCAGACCTCTCCTGACCCGCCCGCTGCTCCCCTCAGCAGTGTACTTCATGGATCTGCCTGTTCTGCTCCCCACTCTGTCTCTGGTGAAGTCTTTCGCCACCCCTGAGTCTCTGACCTGTACCCCAGTTCTGTATGCACAGATAAATAAATCTTAAAAAAAAAAAAAAAGCACATGCCTTACATGTTTCATACAGTAATCTACCATTAATATTTACCCTCTACAAAGATAAAATAAAACAAAACAAAATAAGAAAACAAATCCAAGAGTGGCCTTATAATTACTAGTTTTTCTCTTATTATTCTACTCATTCTTTCTTAAACTCACGATAAAATGATTTTTTCTAGCTCATGATAACATGAATTTTTCTTCTACCATACAATTAAACCACCCATTTTAATGTCTCGTGTAACCTCTTGAATATGAGCTAGTTTTGTGACTTGATTTTAACTTGGCAAAAACTTAAGGACCTCTATTCTTTATAGGCAAGGTGTCATGACTACTCAGGGTCTTTTACGGTTCCATATAAATTTCAGTAATACTGACTCTATTTCTTTAGAGAATTCTATTGAAATTTTAATAGAGATTGCACTGGAACTGTTCATAGATTTGGGTAAGATGGTCTTTTTAACAATGGTAATTCATCTAATCCGTATGCATGTATTATCTTTTCAATCCTTTCCCTTTCCCTTTCCTTCTATTTCTTTTAACAATGTTTTAGTTTTGTCATATAAGTCTTTCATTGGTGTTAATTTTATTCCTATATATTTATTTTTGGTCATGTTATCATAAATAGGAATACTTTCTTGATTTCTTTCATTTCTATCTAGTTCATATTTACATATAGAAATGCAATAGTATTTTGTTGATCAACTGGTAGCCTGGTACTTATTTATTGTTAATAATTAATAACTGATTTATTGTTTCTAATAATTTCAGTGGAAACTATAAGATTTTCAATGTATATTATCATTTTATTTGCAGTGATAGTTTTATCTCTTTCTTTGCACATTATATTACCTTTATTCCTTTATTTTATTATCTCACTAGGATTTCCATATCTGTGTTGATTGTCATAGCAAGAATGGAAATTTTACATACATGACCTTTTTTACATTGACCTATGTTCTTTTTATTCCTGTTTTCTGAGAGTGAGTGTTTATCATAAATTGATGTGAAATATTGTCTTGTCAAGTTTTTTTTTTTTTTTTTTTGGCATCTACTGATATGACTGCATGATTTCAGCTTTGCTTTTGTTGGTGTGATGAATTAAATTGATCAATTTTTGGATGTTGCACCATCTTTTATATTTTTAACAAACTCTTGGGCATGATCTATGATTGCATAATGTATCTTTTGTTTAGTTTGCAAAGGTTTTGTTAAGGATTTTTGTATTTATGTTTATCAGGAATACTGACTATAGTTTTCTTGGGATTATGGTACGTCGTTCTCTTCTTTTACTGCCACAGCTACTTGATCTCTCAGGTTGCAAATTTGTTTTTTTTTTTTGTTTTTTTTTTTTTAATATGTCCACTTGCTACTTTCAATCTTTCCAATTAAAATATATATATTTATTTGTAGCATTAACTTACATAACTGAAGCACTTTAACCTCTCCTGTAGGTGGCACTGTGCTTTTATTTTATTTTTGTAGACATGGTTTCTGTAGGTACCATAACTTTTTATGTAGTGGTTGATTGAAGTGTTGGAGGGTTGTCTCAAGGGGTCTAGTTGTTGCAAATGTGCTGGTGGGTAGACCTGGCTCACATTTGTGGTGCTGTAATATGCTTCTTCTGTAGGATTCCAGAACCAAGATTTGGCAGTACATGTGCTGTGAGTGTGCATCACAAGGTCAATACAGTCCTCAGTGCTGGGATCAGGGAGAACAGTGTAAAATACCTGCTTTTTTCTGTTTTTCCTTTATTGGAAACCCCACCTATGTGGAACAGTCTAGCTCTCATCAGGGGTTTCTCTTCATTCAAAGGATCTTGATGTTGGCTCCACACTCTCGATCCCAGGGTCTCAGGCTGAGTCATTAACCCAGTTGTTTGTATTCCTCGCTCTGGACTCCAGTCTCCAGATACCTCCTCTCTAGCCCCGCTTGTCAGTGAAGCCTGAATCTGCTGTTTCCTCTAGGGAAGTCTATGATGACTTCTGGGATTCAAGGGATGTTTCAGTTTCACCCTGACCTGCAGGAATGTCTTAGTATAGTGTCCTTTTTGTTAACTTAGTATAGTTTCCCTCTTGGTAGTTTCACTCTTGGGGACCTATACTAAGAGATAACCCCAAGAGATATTCTTGGTAGCAAAGCAAGAAACCTCCATAATTATCTCAGTGATATTGTGTGTGTGTGTATATATATATATATACACATACACATATATAATTATATATATATACATATATAATTATTAGCTGCATTTGTCTCTAATGGTGTGTTTTCTAATGGTATTTTTGTCATGAAATATTATGTTCAATATTTTAATAAATTTTTATGGCACCTTCCTAAAGTTGCAATCTATATTTAATGCATTTGAAATCATTAACCACTTCCATTGATTTGTCTAAGAAAAAAAATTATGCTAAATGGAAGGATATTTTCAATATGATGGTTTTCTGAATTGTATACATGTAACAATCCAATTATTTTAAAAACTTACTCTCAGGATTCTTCCCTGGTGTGCTAGGGGTTAAGTCTCAGCACCATGAAGCAATTGGAAACCTCTGCAGCACGAGCTTGATCCCCAGCCAAGGAGTTGACCCACAGGGTGCAGTAGGCCCCTCTTGTCTTGCCGGCTCCTTCCCTCCCCTCAGCAGTGTATTTCAGTGGATCTACCTGTTCTATTCCCCACTCTGTCTCTGGTGAATCCTCTCACCTCCCCACACCACTAGTTTGTACCCTAACTCTTGTATGCATAAATGAATAAATCTTTAAAAAAATTCAGTCTCAGTGCTATTTTTCATAGTCTATTTACTTACTATAATTCATTTCTGTAAGAAAAAATCTTTTTTAAAAGTTGTAGTTATTTTTCATTCCTTTGACTTTTTACCAAATTTAAATGCTGCAAACCCTAGACATTTTCAATTTCATTCACCATCATAATAGAATATATAATCCAGTATAAAGGGAAATCCTATCAAAATACTCTTCCCACAAATATAAATATTTCAAAGCAGAAAAAAGTTTTACAATAAACTTTGAATATTGACATCGCAACATTTTGCTAGTTTTTTCCCAAGTATTGTATAAAAATTACCACATATTTCTTTGTATGCTATGTTTTCAATAACCATGATTTGTTAAAAGCTTAAAAGGCTGAAGCTTTGAGGTATTTCATTCACTCAGTAATTTGTTTAAGGATTTCCAGGTTGTTCTTTTTTTAATGCAATGAAACTGCTACTAAATAGTTTAATACAAATCTAGGAACCTAAGCTTGATTGATGAAGTACTTCTTTATAGATTCAAAAATACATAAAATCAGATTGATATTCTACAATGAGGGGGATTCTATAATACCACAATAAGTTGTTTTATTTTTTTATTTAACATTGATGTCATCTTAAAAATGAGACACAGTAATTCAAGAAATAGTCCAGCACACCAGAAAGTATACCTACCCTAGCCCATCAGGAAGTATACCTATGCCCTATGCAAACCAGGAAATATACCTGCCCAAATCCCCATCTCTCTTCTGTGACCCTGGGCCTAGGAATAAGATTACACACTTCTCATCATGAGCATGCGTTATTCAGCCACTGAACAAAGGAAACCTGGCTAGGGTGAACACTCTATAGGCTCAATGACCTCTAGTTTTTGCACATTTTATGCACAACTTTATTTATATTTTTGCTGGTCTTCACAAACCAATGAGCTGGTAGTCTGGTGACTTTCACTCCACTTCATGTCATTAACTCAGCCCAGTACAACTAGAAGCCAACAAAGGTAGCAAAGCCAATGCCACTTCCTTGCACCCAGCAATCAGCAGGGAGCCCTTCATCTCTGTGTCCTTGGTATATCTACAAGTGTTCTGCATATCATCATCCTGAAAGGCAAAAGATAGTGCCTTTACATCTAGAAAGGCTGGAAAAACAGGGACACACTATTAGTGTTTGCTTTTCTTATCTATCCATATAATAGAATGAAAACTATCTCCTCTCTATATGTGACTCATTCACTGGAAGAAGAAACTACAAATGCAAAACAGGGGCCTACCAGACTGAATAAGAAATTCAGTAAAAAATATAAAAGACCTACCATAAATCTCAATCAGAAAGATACGCTGATCTTTTCTGGAAGATAACAGCATCTTCCAGAAAAACTGGAATAGACGTGTGACCATGCTATTGCTCAAACCAAATCTACCCCCCTTCAATAAATAAATAAAATATTGACATCACTTGTAAACCCTTTAGTGACTGCTTCCATTTTACTTTAATCAGTCTACTTTCTCAGCTATTAAAAAAAAATCATGTAGTTGGCTCTTTATGGATGGATAGTTTGGCATTTACTTTGTATATTTTCCCATTATGTATTCTTAGCTAAATCTTCTCTGTTTGTATTTGTCCTGTTATACTCACTGGACCATCTGTATTCTTAAGGACTATAACCTTCTTTTGTAAATATCTGCATTAAATATTGTCGATTTACTAACTACATGTCTTTATTTTAATGTTCATTCAAAATTAATTTAAAATAATTAATATAGCATTCAATGTTAAACATTTAATGGACAGTCTATTTTTTAAAAAAGATACTCTGTTGGGTTCGGCAGTAAAGAGAAATGCTATTGTATTTTTTATTAAATTCTAAAACTGTTATATCCTATGTGGAAAAATCTGTTATTTATGGCATCTCATTTATTCACCCAAAGTGACAGCTACCATGGATATTTTCTTAATCCTTTTTGATAGTTTTAGGTCCACTTAATATGAGCTGGCTAGAATTTTTAGTAGTTTCCCTTCAAACATAAATGTCATATTAAAAAAAAAAAAAAAAGGAAGACTGCAATGCTCAAGTTGTCCTGTTTTTAATCCTCTAAGGTAGACTTCATTTATTGGTTATTTGTTTTTAATTTGCTTTCTGAAATGGTTAATTATAAACTTTAAAAATAAATTGCATTTTGCAAATGTTACTGGTATTATGTCTACCTACAACAATAAAACTTTCTCCATATCATACAATTATCAGCAAAAAAAGAAAAAAGAAAAATGAGTACATATGGGCATATTTATTTCCTTATAAACCATATACATGAAATACAGTACTAATACATTATAAGTACAGACTTAGTAGTCTAACTGACAGATATACTGCTTTTTCTTGTTAATAGAACACCCATTTTACTTGGATGGTGATTTAACCAGTCCTTGAGGATTAATCATTCTTAGTCTCAGCTGATCATGGCAATCCTCTTTGCTGCTGCCAGTAGCTTAATCTGAAAGTAATCATGGGAGTCATTGGGGCCAATGAAATACACCTGGACATCTGACAGTGCAATCCAGGAAGATTTTCTTCTGTGAAAAAAGAATTTTGCCACAAAGGAGACATCTTTTTGTGTTGACACATTTTACACTGTCTTTGGAGGAAGTTGCTTAAGGACATGATATTTAAAGGTACTTCAGACATTACGGAGGTTGCAGTGAACGACAGAGTGGTAAAGTAGGCGAATACAGAAAAAATTACTGAGCTGAAGAAACGGTGCTAATACTACTTAACTCCAGACTTCTTATACAATTAAGGCATATATTTGCTTCTTAATCCATTAGTAAGCTCCTTTGTTTTAGGTCATAGAATTCTAACTGGTATAAATATGTATATTGTAAAGGATTTTTAAAAATTCATGTAATTGAAGCTAGTAAAATTTTTTCAAAAGTATTTACTTACACTTATGAATACATGATCCAAAAATATTTTACTCCTTAAACTATATTTAGTATGTATTGTTATTATTGAATATACTTTATTGTCTGAAAATGTTGGTTTAACATTGAGTGATATACTCTGATGGTTAGTGCTAAGTACAGTTTCTTTGAAGGTCTGCTTTAATAACTGTCATAGGGACAAAAGATTTATTTCTAGGATATAATGATCTAAATCAAAGAAGTCCATTGTTGGCTATCTCTTCAAAATCAGTTTACTCACTGTATAGTTTAATTACCTATTACACAAAGCACAAGGACAAACTTTTTTTTTTGAAATTGATTAGAAAATGTCTATGAAATTGTTCTTACAAGCTAATTGGAAGTAACAGCATGCTTGTGTTTTTAAAAATAGATTTGAGCCCCATTTCAGTTGTTTATTTTGACCATTTGAAATAGAGTACAGAACCTGTCTTGAATTTTAAAGACATGTCCAAAAATTTTCTTATAGGTGAAATATTTGTACAATTTTTAGTGAAAACTCACTTCATTGTAGAAACAGCTGTAAACATTCATTTAAAAAGTGTTTTCTCTAGTGCATCATGAATTTCCTTTTAATTTTCTATCAAAAGCACTTACCTTCCCAATTTTGCCTCTAAATTCTAGGTTAATTATTTACTTATTTGTTAACTTATTTTTATTCCTTTCTTTAGGGAGTATTATCTGGTAGCTAGCAAATTATCAATTCACTTATCTCTTTCTCTTACACATACAAATAACAAGTTTGCCAATTTGAGATGCGTCTTTCAATAAAAAGACAGCTCTTGCAAGTATTTTTCAATGACGTAACATAAGGAAGTCTGTATGATACAACAGATTTTCTTTTGTGTTTATCTTATCACAAAATGTAAAAAGTTTCTGTGTTTCAACCTTTTTTGGTATGGAAAGTTTATGTTATATAGTATTATTATACATTGTACATATGCACACACATAATGGAATACTATTGAGCAAAACTTGGAAAAAATATGAAATCTTACTACTTGCAACAACATAGGTAGAACTGGAGATTATTAAGCAAAATATATCAAAAGGAGAAAGACAAATACCCTAACTTCACTCATATGTACAATGTAGAAAAATAAAACAAAAGGACAGCCAAAACTAAAATGAAGTAAATCCTAGAAATCTGACAAGAATTATGGCTACCAGATACAGAAGGGGAGATTGGGGAACATATGTGGCAGGGATCCAATGGACTGTGGTAAATGAGTCTCGGTACCTTGTAGGTATAGTTTGGTAACATACATCTGAAGAGATTGAACCTGTAACGGAATTATATATGTAGTTGCACACCAATGCTAACTCAATAAAAATTAACATGGACCCTCCCTGGTGACACAACGGGTTAAAGTGCAGCACTGTGAAGCTAGCTGCAGTCACTTCAGCATGAGTTTGACCTGGGTAGGGGCGTGACTCACATGGCACAGCAGACCTCTGCTGTCTCACTAGCTGCTCCCCTCAGCAGTGTTCTTCGTCTATATACCTGTTCTGCTCCCCATTCTGTCTCTGGTGAATCCTCTCACGGCCTCTGCACCTCTGCCCTGTACCCCAGTTCTGTATGCATGAATAAATAAATATTTTTAAAAATGCAATTAAAAAATTGGTCAGAATTCTGCTATATCTGCCTATGCTTAATTGCTTTATTTAACACCTGTTTGCTAAAAAGCTCTTCTTAGTAAGGGGGTTTGTCCAAGTTATGCAGTTATCTTCAGGCTTGTGGGTCCCTTTCAACAAAACTTTCTAAAATATTTTTCTATTTTATGAACATTAAGGTAAATGAGACTAGATAATATAACCCACAACTAAAGCATGTATCGATTTCAATATATCACAAAATGTTCAATGCAAATGAACAGCAATAGGAGTTTCTGTCAAGCTCTATCTTACTGAATGCCCAGACTTCTCCCTGGATGATTCATACCCTATGGCCTCATGTCATCTGCCTTATTACCCAGATGAAGACGCAGGTATCAATGAATATTTCAAATGGTTAACGATATGAATATGTTATGATACTTTATTCCTACACTCTAACATATCCCTTTGATCTTCTTTTGGATGCATACACTTCACTGCTCTAGGATGCTGCTAGTGGAGTAGATTTAATTTAAATGCCATCTTCTGGTACAGTGAATAATCAGATGAGTTCAGTCATAATAGGTGTATGTAAAGAAGGTCATGAGCGTTACATATTGCTGTTCATGGAGAGAAGACCAATTCCTTTGATTCAAATAAACTGATTTATGTTGTGTCCTAAACCATTCATATATTTGGCATGTATACTAGAAGAAAAATAGCAGGTGTGCTAGTAAAGTTATCACTAAAATTAACCACTCCATTTATAGGCTTCACCATAAATATTTGTGTATTATTTTATTTAGTTTTTAGGTTTTACTGTTCTGCTACCATGTTACATACTGTTTAATTTTGAGAGTACAACTTCACCCCTCCATATGTGAATGTCCCACACTCATTACAGCTCCAGTGCCAAAAATCTGTTTTGTGTGTGTGTGTGCATATATTAAGTTTTATCGATATATATTTCACACACCTTACAATTCTTCTATTTAGCTTGAATTCAATGTTTTTATTAGTAAACTCTAATTATCACTACATTTTTAAAAATAATAAAATAGTTTATTTTTATATCATTTTGTGTCTTTTCCCATCTCAGTTGTAATCCCCATGGTCTTCCCATCAATAAATCACCTGTATCAATACATTTGAACTTTAGGACATGTTTGTTCTCTTCTAAAATTCTTAAGAAACCACTAATCTACTTTCTGTCCCTATAGCTTTGTTTACTCTCCACCACTCATATAAATTAAGTTATATAATATAATATGTAATATTTTCTGACTTCCTTTGCTTTGAGTAGTGTTACCTTTCTGGGTTCATCTACCTTTGTAACATACATTTGTACATTTTGTTGCCAATTAATATTCTAATTCACATATATGACATTTTATTTACCTTTCATTAGTTGATGGATATTCAAGTTATTGCATTGCTATGCTCATTCTCTTATCCTTTACTTAGGAAAAGAGGGAGGTGATCAATAACGTGTTTTGTTTTTTTTTTCACAGCCAGAAAATATGTGCAGGTTTTTAGTGAGCAGAATTATTTGCCTCAAATGTTAGTGTCTCTGTGTTAATAGGCACTTCATTTGGCACACATGACTCGCAGTCATTGCATGGTCATATATTTCACCAACTAGGATTTTCATTCTTCTTTACTGCACTAGTTCAGGACAGACCCTGTGATAATTTTATGTCCTCCTGTTCACATATAGGCAACTTCTGGAATAGAGGTGGCAGTTGGAATGAGGGAGACATGAAAGAGAAAATGTTATCCTGAGCAGGCCCACCTGGTTGTTATTAAAACACTGGAGTGAGATAATTGTCAGTGAAGTAGTAAGGATATTCAGAATGATTATCTAAACTTTTAATTATACACATAGTTTTGCTAGACACTTTCAAACTTTTAAAATCAACATATCTTTTTTTTTTAATACATTGCATTTAACCTGCATTCTCTTATGAAAGGACACATTTTAAAATATGAGGTCAGCATTTTTATGACTCTACTGTACAATATATAATTAACTCATAAATGATTCAGCTTAGGTAGCATAAAAAAGAATTATAGCACCAGCCTTTGTAAGGGTATGTTAAGGTTATGACCAATGTGACTGTAGGTTCCATGATACTCTAGTGCTCTTGAGAGCCTTGCTGGCTTTAGTTCAGAGACTGTATCTCTTTGATACAAAACCAGTGGGTGTTATATTCTTGAAATTCCATGACAGTTAATATAAAAAATGCTACAAAGCAAAATAGAACCCCGGGTTTGAGAAGATGTGCCTTTATCCAGAATGTCCAGAGCATAAGTGTAGAATGAGAAAAAAAAATAATAATAATAAAGGGGTTATCTCATTACGCTGAGAAAGCGCAATGAAAACAGTGGAGGCAGAGCGTTGGAAAGGCGACAGTGGAATGGGGAGCGCATTCAACGGGAGTAAGAGAAAAGTAAAAGTTAGAAGGGGAGCAGGAGCAGAGGAGAGGAAGGGAGAGAGAAGAGAACACATACATGGTGGTAAGTATCAGATTAGGAGAGGCTCCTGGAATACCAGAGGACTGCTGGCCAGGGTCTTTTCTTCCAGAGCTCAGAGCTCAGTCTGTCCATGGATCTCTAAAATTTATGAGAGTAAAGGTCAGTCTTCTTTTCAAAAGTTACTGTACATATATTTTTAAAGTGTATTCTATACACACTTAAAAAAAAAGATTTATTTATCTGTGGATACAGAGCTGGGGTATAGAGGAAGTGAGAGAAATCACGGGGTGGGGGCGGTAAGGTGGGGGGGTGCAGTATAGGACGACTGATGAGGTACACTGCTGAGGGGAGCAGCAGGCGGGCCAGGAGAGATCTGCTGCTCCATGTGGATCACCTTCAGGGAGGTGGGGATTGAACTCATGCTTAAGTGGCTTTAGCTTCTTTGTGCTGTGCTTTAACCTGCTGCCCCCTCAGCAATATTCCTGTGTTGTACTGTAATTCAGTGTATCATTGCTTATTTATTATAGGGCCATAGTGGGGAATCTTCAATGGGTATTTCTGGTTTTCCCAAATTCCTATTAAGTAAAATGAATAATACTGGGATTTTTTAATACATATTTTGTGTGCATAAAATTTCTTTAGCAAAAATTATTTGATATGAATCTGAGTTAGCGAGTTGAGGAATTTTAAGTCTTTTGTGACTCATAACTAAATTGTTCCTCAAAAAGTAACTTATTTAGGCCCTCCATGGTGGCACAGCGGGCTAAAGCACAACAATGAGAATCTAAAGCTGCTTCCGCGTGAGTTCGATTCCCGCTTGCCAGGGGAGGTGACCACATGGCGTGGCAGACCTCTCCTGACCCGCCCGCTGCTCTCCTCAGCAGTGTACTTCGTAGATCTGCCTGTTCTGCTCCCCACTCTCTCTCTGGTGAAGCCTCTCGCCGCCCCTGAGCCTCTGGCCTGTACCCCAGTTCTGTATGAACAAATAAATAAATCTTAAAAAAAAAAAGAACTATAAAATTAAAAAAAAAAGTAACTTATTTATAATCCTTCTAGCAGCACATAAAGAGACTCACAGATTGATGTTTTTACCTAAATGATATGCAATTTAAAAAGTGCACTGATTATTAAAGGATACTATATTAACCTAAATTATAACAAAGAATAAAATTTGTCTTTATGAGTGATTTTTCTTTAAATTTCTTAAATAATGTTCTACAGCCACTATAATTATTTGATAGGAAGTACTAATTACTAGTACTCAAGGAACATCTGTAGACTAACAAATCATCTGCTATTTGATTAAAAGCCTTGCTCTTTATTTATTTATTTTTCTTGTTTTCTGATCTCTGTATATTGTAAACAAAGAACTTTTGGAATTAACATGAACATCTTCTGACAAAATTATCCAAATAAATTATTTGATATACATTGCTATGTTGTCTGTCTATATAACTGTCAGCTTCCATAGATACAATTAAATGATCTCCAATGCAGATAGATTACTTACATTTCACATGCAACTTCTAAATTATTTTGATAGCCTTAATGCATAACAAATGGTAAAATCATCAGTATTTAAAATTAGCAGTACTTAAGAAACAGAGAAGCTGAAAGATTTTATCAATTGTATTTACAATTATAAAATTATAAATTTAGATATAATTACCCTAGTGTTCTTCTTCACCACTCTGGCCGGTGATGTCTAGTACGTTCTGATTTTCTCTTGTAGGAAGAAGGAAATGTAGCCTCAGCTCCTGTTGGTGTTTATTCCGAGGCTCATTCCTGTACTATGTACATTAGCCAAGAAATAGAAACAAAGTGTGAGAAAACAGATACTTTGATCAGGAAGATGTGATTTACATACACAATGGATACTACTCAATAATCAACAAAGATAAATTTGCACTTACGGTAACATGGATGGCACTGGAAGGGATTATGTTAAATGAAATAAATTAGAAGAAGTAAGCCAAATATCGAATGGTGTCACTTATATTTAGAAAATAGAGAGTCCAAATAAAGGGTAAAATAAAGCCAAACTAACAACTAAATCTAGAAAGCTGACTATAAAAGTAAGTCTACTAGAGGGAGAAGTTGAGAGATGAGGAAAAGATGAAAAACAAAGCAGGGAAGGTGCACAAGGGTCAATGGTGGTAGGCTATGGGTACTTGGCGGTGGTGTGCTGTGGGAATAACTCCTGAAGGGAGAGACACTGCACTTCTAAAACACAGACTATGATGCAAACCACTGTTACCTCAATAAAAAAAAAAAAAAATACATAATCTCCTTATATATGAAAAAATAGTTCAACTTTTTCTGAAGGTGCCATTTGCTTTAAAATGGGAATCTGGGTTAACAGTAATGAAGAAACCAATCCCTTCCAAAATAATATTTTATTACTTATACCTTTAGCTAAATCTTAAAAACTATTTCAGTGCTACATATAAATATGTTGTTTTCAATAAGTATGCTATTTGCAGCTCTTAAAGAACATCATGATATTTTTTTAATTATCATTATTTATTCAGATCTGGGGTACAAGCCAGAGGTGCAGGGGCCGTGAGAGGTTTCACCAGAGACAGTGGGGAGCAGAACAGGCTGATCGACTAAGTACACTGCTGAGGGGAGCAGGGGGTGGGTCAGGCGAGATCTGCTGCACCATGTGGGTCACCTCCAGGATGGGGATGGAGCTCGCACTGACACGGCTGCAGTGCTGTGTTCTAACTCGTTGTGCCATCAGGGAGGGCCCACGGAATAATTTTGATAGATATTATGCTTTAATATTTTATCAGTTTTGCTTTGCTTTTCAGCCTTTCCCCGCTCTATCTCTCCTGCCTATTATAACAGAAAAAGCAAAGGTTCCAGGTTCCCTGCCTCATCCAAGGAAGGATGAGGCTGAACAAGGGAGAGAAGCTGGAGAGGAGACTGAAGAGGTGGGAAGCAGGGTGGAGAGCCAGAAGGAGACCTGGTAGAGGCACACAGAGCAGAGACATGTGTTAAGTAGCTGCACTTGGCCCTGGACTGGTTGAACCAGATGTGGGTGAGAGAACCATGGGGAGATTAGCTGTGGCAGCTTTGGTTTTGATTTTTCTCTTTTCCTTCCAGACATGCAGGGTCCCTTCTGACATTTTTCTATGGGTCCCCACTAGAAGGTACTTTAGACTTGTTGCAGGTTTTCGGGCCTCAGAAGCCCTGTTTTGGGTTAACTTTGTTTGGCTGGACAGGAGGGAATAGGTATAACTTTGGGTGCTTGATTTGCAAACTTTATACTACTCTTTTTTCTGTAATTGTATTGAACTTCTT
Organism: Condylura cristata; assembly: GCF_000260355.1. Lineage (NCBI taxonomy): Eukaryota > Metazoa > Chordata > Mammalia > Eulipotyphla > Talpidae > Condylura > Condylura cristata. Next base: position 40,063,707 of record NW_004567102.1, read on the forward strand.
TTCCATTAAAAGTATTATGTTTTGGGCCCTCCCTAGTGGTGCAACAGGTTAAGGCAGAGCACTATGGAGCTATCCATAGCCACTGAAGCACAAGTTCTATCCCCATCCAGGGGATGACCCACATGGGTCCTGACCACTGGACAGCCCTCTGCTCCCCTCAGCAATGTATTTCAGTAGATCCAGTTCTGCTTCCCATTCTGTCTCTGATGAATCCCTCTTATCACCCCCACCTTTGACTTGTACCCCAGTTCTTGTAAGCATAAAAAATATATTTCAACAAAACATTATGTTTTGTCTTGATGCAGTAAATGGAAGAAATGATTTATAATAGGCAGATTTGGGGGATCTGTGGCGCCCCTCACTCTGCCCTGCTACATTATATGTTAGTTCTTTCTTCCCTGCTAGTTTCATATTTAAAGCCCAGACAATGAGCTTGTCTCTAATAAATCACAACTGAAAATAAAATTTACCCAGAAAAAGAAATTTCAGAAAACACATGTCCGAAGGAAGGAAGGAAGAAAGGAGAGACTTACATCAAAGATAACTATGGTTTTATAAGCATTTAATCAAAGATAGAACTGCCAGAGTGGAAATATATGTATCTTTTTAACTGAGAAGATATTAGAAGCAAATGAAATAATTTAGGTAGAATGATTTAAGATAAGTATAACAACAATATTAATGTAAAATAAAGGGAGAGTCCAAAGTGAGAAAAAATTTCAGTCTGCTCATGATTAGGAATTATGAAATCAAGACCTCTCCCCCACTCCCCACTGTATGCTGACTGGGATTCTTCATCCTGCATTGTTTACTTAGGCATGTAATTTAGTCTTTAAATAAAAAAAAGGAAAATCATTTCAATGAAATTCAAATGTTATCATTCATTTGTAAAAAGGTTGTATTTTGATGAATGGCTCGTTTTTACTGCCAGTTTTTGAGAACTGAGTTTTGAGTATACGTATCAGAAAGTAATACATCATTTTAAGGTACTGCATGTAGAAAAAATAAATAAATAAAGTTTTCTCTGATATCTATCTGTGCATATTTTTTCCTGTTTATGTGTAGATAAGACTCTCTGAGGCATTCATGAATATTTTGGTGTCTCCTGTGGGTGTCTGACATTTCAATAGTTCCTGCCATGCTTGTGAAGAAAGCATTTCAAAAAATTAAAGGTACTGATAAGTAAACCCTTCATTAATAAAATAGACTATTAAGTTTTCAGTTGCTGTACTTAAAATTTCTGTATTTTATCTAAAATTAATTTGCAGGTACTGTGAACTTTTTTGAAGTCTGAAAAAAAGAGATGGAGTTAAGGGCAAGATTTAGAAGGAAAAAAACGGCTTCATCTATAGTACATCTCTGCTCTACAGATCATTTTCTTCTTTATTTAATAATTAATGCCAGCTACACCAGCATGTTTAAATCCTCAACAGATAAGAAATAATTAAGTTAACACCACTCAAAATGATATGTAACATCTCAATCAGTGAGAATTTTTAAGTGGTAACAAGGAGAATGAAATTATTGGAAGCTGTACTCTAGGATATTTTTTTTTCCCAGTGAAAGTCAAAGACACATTCCTACAAATTCAAGAAACACCATACTTCAGTGAAGTTGTATCATCTGCTACAATAAATGATGTAGCTGCCAGCAATTGAATGAATACTCAGTGGCACACAAACATTGCTCTTCTGGCTCTTGCAGTTGATTCTATACAAACCCCGACAAAATATATTCCACATTTGAAAATTAGATTTTTATCCCTGATGTGCACTACCCTTTTTTTCCCAATCTCACAAATAGCAACCTGGCTGGCTGAGCTTCAATAGCCCCCATCATCCTCTTTAAACTCGAGGAAATATTATAGACAAAAACAGTCAAAATCCTACTCTCTTCCTCTCTCTCTCTCTCACTCTCGCTCTAATATTCTTTCACTCCCACTCTTGTTTCTTGCCCCTTCTCCTCTCCCTCCTTTGTTTTGCTGAAACAGTCATGCACTGCTCTATTCTTCTGGAAAACCATCCATGTTTCTTTGTTCATGAATACTACATATGTCATAGGAATCAGTGTAAGCAAACAAAATACACCACACCAACAAATACAGACCTTGCTGTGTATTTGTATGTGTATGTGACATGTGCAAAACACATACCAACAAATACACGCCTTGCACTAGTTCCATATGCCTTATCTGAGAAATGGGGGGAATCACAGGGAATATACCAGTTTACTAAAAGTAATAGCAAAGATAAATAATTTCTACTTTCAGCTACAATCATCTTCATTGCCCACCACATGTCATTGTCATTGACATGTTTACATTTTGTAGAATCTTAGTGCATGTCTGACAGATGGTTACATAATTTCAAAAAAATCTTGGCTATTTGGTTTGCCATTAAAGACAGCACAGAAATTTCACTCTGTCTGCCCAGTGGATGAATTTGAACAATGCCATGGAGTGTGGTTACTCCTTTCTGTCCCTAGAGAAAGACCTTAAAAGTATACATTAACCCTAAGTCACTGCACTGAAGTATAATCATTGTCTGGAGCCATTCAAGCTACTCCCAGGTCAAATTCCCAGTCTAAACTGAGTGACCCAAGAAATACCGTGGGCAATTGCAGAAAGCAGGCTAATAGGTGAATGGCAGGAAATCTCTGCTGTCTCATTTTGAGGGCACAGGTGGGGTGAAGTGACTGAGGCCTTTGCAAGTCACTAACGATAGGACTAACTGACAGGCTTGTGATATGGATGTGTCCGGCCCTGACCACACCAGTTGGAGTAGCAGGGCAGTGGGGCACAGAAGAGGTAGAATATTCTGCTGCCTTCCTCTACTGCTACTTCCAGGACTCCAGCCTCTTCACATAGGACTTAATAACACAATCCAAAGCAAGTCAAACTGAGGATACAGTCTGAAAAAGAGTTATTTTACATTTGCACACATTCTTTCCCTCCCTATAACAAAATATCTAAGAACATTTAATCTAGGTATCTTTCTTCTGTGGTTAATGGCTTACATTCTAAAATAACCAGAACTCTGTACTCCACAAAGAACCTACACAATACACAGTGCTACCTGTAGTGTTGATTTATTCATCAGTGTCAGATATTGCCCATGACTCAAGTAACTTGGCATCCTTATCTTTGCATTAAATACATAATATTGAGCATGTCCTCTCCTTTAGAGTAGAAATTCTCTCTCATCGATATTCTTATCCCCAGTTCCTAGCACAAAGTCTGGTATAGATCTGATGCTTGTGAAATATATTTTGAAGTAAATTGAACTGAGGCAATGAATTTCATTCATTTATTCATACAGAGATCCCCTCACCCTCATCACCCCCCCCCCATCACCCCACTTGGAATAATGTTAAGCCATTGATTCTGACATCTAAAGTCAAGGAAAATTCATTTTTTCCTGAATACCTATGAGTATTTAAACAACATAACACCATTACCTAAATATGCTCAAAATCACCCTGAAATGTACTTATTCTGATGTTCTGACAGTCCTAGGTACAGGATTCTAGAATAGTGGAAGTCAAATATCTTAACCAGGTTTCTTCCAGGGAAACAGAAACCATATGTTGTGTAGTGTGGCTAGAGAGATAATCAGACAGATAGAAAAATGGCATGCAATGTATCAAATATATTTTTATTGTACACACACACACACATGCATGCACAATGACAGAGAGAGAAAGAGCTTATTACGGAATTGTTCATGTGATTTAGGAGCCAGGAGACCAAGAGAGGAGTTGGTCTAGCAGTTCAAGTTCAACACTGGAGGCAAAATTCTCTCTCTTGGGTGTCCTCTCCCTATTTTCTTGTAAGACTGTGAATTAATAGGATGAAGTCCATTTTGGAGAGAAATCCAATGTACTATTGGTTTAAAATATTGCTTTCATCTGGAAAATACCTTCACAGCCACTTCCAGATTGATTTTTGATCAAATGTTTGAGGACTATGGCCTCATAAAGTTAACTCATAAAATTAACCATCGTACTAAATATTAAAACATGAAAATTTCTGGAAGTTTTCTTGAATAATTACATTTTCATGAAGAAAAGGCTGTGGAAATAATTGACTAAACACTCAGAGATAAAGAATTAGTGTGCCAACTTGCAGTAACTGAAGGATTGTCAAACTGTTCTAACTTTTTCTGCATCAATTTTCTGTGGAATTTAAATTTGTGAACTTAGGAAAGGTTGGAATTTACATGTTTTAGCAAGGCATTCAAAATCTTCTCTCCACTTTTCTAATTGCTGTCACTTCTTTGTATATACCCTACACAACCCAATACTAATGATCCACAGGAAGGCTGCTAACTTTTGTGTGTCTCGAATTTTGCAAAAATTTTGGCCCATATATTGAAATTCTAATAAGAAATCAAGATTCTGCTCAAATGCCACTTCTAGGAAGTCTTCTATAAATTAGCATGTGGATAAGTAACTTTCAGTATTTATCTATTTCCATAGCATACAGTGTATACTTTTGTTAAAAGTCTCACTTTATTCAAATTTTTTATGTCTGTCTTCTGTAGTAATTTATGAGGTCTCCTATATAATGGCAAAAAACTAGTTCCTGTAACCTAGTGTGATACCTAAATCAGAAGCGTTTGGGAAGGAACAAATTCCAAAGATAGAAATGATTAAAACAATGTATACAAAATCAAATCAGCAAAGTAGATCTTTAATACAAAGGCGTTTTATTTCCCTTTCAAGTTAAAGAGCATAGGGAGTATTTTGTTTTATATTTTTTGATTGTGGGGAATCAAAACTTAAAACTCTATCCTTTGGAATTAAGTTCATTGTCCAAAATCCCTTGATTGCAATGATAAGGAAATAGGCATTGGCCAGAAATGAGCTCTGTTAGAAAAATTATTTCTTGTTAATGAAATTAGTATAATTCTACCAGCTTCTTATGTGGTCTTTTCATGTACTCAAGTGGTCAACCAAAATCAAAAATTTAAGTTCTTACTCTGATGACTAAAACTTTTCCCCTTCTTTCTTGAAAAAACACTCTTAGCTAAAGTTAAGGAAAGAAATGCCTCCTTCAATTTGATCAAGAATTTCCATTTTAACTTTGGGAAACACAGAGTTTGATGTTTCTCTCAGGTACTAGCAGGGGAGCTTAGTTTTAATATTAGAGTTCTTAATGTGTTAGCTATTATTTTTACATAAATAGTTTAGCAGCAGGCTATATATTAAATCCTGAAGTACACTGTATTCTTAGTATTTCTGAAAATAAACAAAAGCATACAGAAGAAACATTTATGAAAAATGACACACTTTCTTATGTGTTCAGCTGAAAAAACATAGGTTTATTAAAGAAAACAAGAGATGCTTTCTAGTGGTAGAATAAAATGTCCCAAATAAGCATGAATAAGATCAGCTCTTTGAAAAATTTCTGAATTTTTTTTATGATCATTTTCAGGGGTTATGGTGACAACTTTCAAGATGGATTTATTATGACTCAGACCATATTTGTGAAATAATTTTTTAAAGCACCTGGACACAGAACGTTTGCTGAGAGGACATTCATGTGACAACTGGCATTGGGGGAAGAATGCAGGCTTGTAGACATGATCAATTTTCGTAAACACTGGAGTCAGCTTTGTTCAATGCCTATCTCTAGGCACTACAGAGATGCCCATCACCCCTGCTTTTAATGTTCAGAGAAAGATATTAGAAAGGCTGCCAAATTATCTTGACCTAATTAACTAGAATTCAAACTGGGGCAGTATTTTATATAGTCTAAATTATTGGGTCTAGCTATTTTCAGCACATCTGATGACTTCTTTTTATTTTGCACACACATAGCACTCTTATATTTGAAATGTGCAGAATTATATCTGAAGTAATCTTTCCTACAGAATTTAAAATTTTTAACATTCCCATGTCAAAGATAAAAGAAAATGAGCCCTGAATAAACAGTTGTGTTGTTTAATTTAATGCTGACTAATACACTATCTGAGCTTTGTCATCCTCAATTATGAGAAAGACGTGATATCATCTAAGATCATAACAAAAGAAGATCATGGACTTTCTTCTTAAAAGTACTGACTGAGGTATTTTCTCCTTTGTGTCAGTGACTCACCTGTTGATAATTCTCACAGAAGTAGAAGACTCATCACCCAGATAGTGTATTAGAATTTGTGTGTATTTGTCTGTGAGTGGGTTTATGCCTATATGCTGAAGTCTCACACAGATAATTTTAATACCTTTATTCCTCACTCCTAGTAAAAATATGGCAACCATAACTTTCAGGATGGCAAAAAGTTATTCCAGCTAACTATTTAGTTTGTAAAGATTACAATTTATTTAATGTAAATACAAACAAATTATTTAGAACTAGATAGCAATGGCTTGCATTTATAGTAAAAAAAAAACAATATTCAAATAAAACAAGATTAGCTTCTATTATGTCAAACATTACAAAGTCAATTTTTTACTCAGCAATTTTAGACCAGCAATTCACGCAATTTTAAACTGTCCATAAATGAAACCACCTCAACTTGTCACAGTTTTCTCTAGTTCACAAGAGAATAGGTGAATTCTATATAATTTATTATGCATTTAACTAGTTTAAAGCTTCTAAAGGGACATGATTATGCTATGGTACACCATTAAGTATATGGAACATTCTTTCTAAGCCAATGGTAATGTCAACTTTATCATTTTCAGAAACTAGATCTAAAACCCCCCATTTAGAATGTCTTCCACTTATGAGTGAAATAGACTCACATTGTCTTGTTCATTTAAGTCTGGGGAATGTTAGGCAGATGAATTACAAATATTGATGTTTATCATTCGTAGTTTTCATTGTGTACCAGGCAATATTTTAGTCCTTTGTTTATTTTTTACAAATACACTGTGAAGATGATACTATAATTTTCACCACTTAACAGATGAGAAAGCTGAGACCTAGTGATATTAAGCAGTTTGGCAGTGATACCACAAATTAGTGAGAGGAGGAGGCAGAAATTGAACTCAGGTCAGAACATTTCAATGATCAAGTTCTTAGAAGCTGTGGAATACATCTCTTAGGAAGAGTGTCGTTTGTGATTTCTTTTGAGTTTCCTCCCTCCACCCCACCACCACTGGGATTAAGATATCCCTTCCTAGCAAAATTAATAAATCTGTTTCAAATCTGCCATTCAGGTATTTTAGGCCTGCAGAACTACATTAATATGTATTTTCTGTAAGATTTAATAATTTGATTCTGATAACTTCTGAAACTTGTTAATTCTCAAGGTCACACTATATTTTAATTCTGTCCTTCAAGGTGCTAAATAACCCTTCCCAGTCTGATGTTATTAACTAAGTAAATGAGCATGTTTTGAGATGATTGATGGAATTATTAAATAGCACTCATCCTAGCACTAACCTCATTAGTCATGTTTTCCAACTTTGATATTGAACTATTTGCACTACAACTGTGAAACAAATTATATACCTATTTAGTAGTAATAGGCTAAGTATCTCAGCTTCTTCATATTCTTTTTGGAAGAAGGCCTTTAAAAAATAAATTTCAAAATTTAAATGAGGTCACAATATTTTTTTTATTTACTGATGAGATTGTAAAGTTAAGCAAAAATCTTCCTAAATTTTGGATAATTATTAGTTACTTTCATTACTATAATTATTAAAATTTTCAATTTTTCATAAATTTTAAGTATATTAGGAGAAAGACGCATCTGATAGCATTCACTTACGCATGAAATAATTCTCATTTTAGAGTAATTAGTGATGTTAGTCAAAGGGAAGCAAGATAAAGTTCCTTAAACATCCATTTTTATTTTTAATAAAATATCTATATCTGGAATTAAGCAATGTTTACTATAGTTTATTTTACCTAATGTTCACAGTATAAATACAATACACTTTAAACTTATAGAATGCATTTTTAGAAAAATCCCCAGGTAGCTATTCAGGATTATGAGATATATAGAAACACACACATATGCAAACATATATATATATATACACACACACATATATATGTAATATAAAATGCTTTTGGCTCTTAATAGACTAGCATCAAGGTTTCAGAGTAAATAATGTCAGTATAGTCTAATCTTTTCTTTTAGCAAATCATATTTTCTTATGTATGAAGATATTTGTGGTGTTCAATTTTCTGAAGAAGTTTCAAACCTTCTTGACTTTATTGCTATTGGCCTATAGAAGTTTTTGTTTTTGTTTTCTGTTTGGTTTTATTTGCTTCTTTTTCTTTTTTAGTCAGACTTACAGCTACATTTTTCTCCAAAATTCACTGATTCTATTACTTGACAATTGTGCTACCAAATTAAATAAATAAAAGGGTTGTTTTGCTCTGTATTTACTTACAACTTTGCTCTGTCATGCTATGATAAGGATTTGTCTGAAATGAAGGTTTTCTAGATCAACATGTTCTACTCCACCCCTTATATAAATTGGGTCTGAACCTTGTTAACCACTACTGCAATTAATTTAACTCTCAGTGCATTCTAGGGCTATTACTTTTTGTTTTCTAGACGGTAAAGAACAAAGGTTGTATAGGGAGTTCTACACTACACCCAATTTAGAACTTAATTAACCACAAAAGTTAAAAGCGAGGGCAGTCCCCAATAAGCTGACAATGAAAGTCGTGGCTGCCCTAAACCTGATAAGAAAGAAACTGAGAGTTTTAAATTGAGATCACTACCAGCATAGCCGTGGGTTTCGGCAGTGACAAACTGTAGTTACAGATTCCAACAGCCCCTGATGAAAAGCTGTTCTCATTCCCTAATGCTTTATGGGAGAGCTGCAGCTGCTTGGAATATTTTTCAAGCAGAAAGCCATCATCATGACAACACCAGAGTAAAAGAGGGCAAAAAAATTTCTTTCTGGTAGGGAAATAAAGACATCTTAAGCTTGACTTCAAAAGCTCTCTACAGCAAACAGTAGCTGTGGAAATACCGTTTCATCTTTGCCTCTGGGATATTATTAAGCTTTTCTAGTAGCTCTAACTGCAGGAGAAGGGATTACAGAAGTTGCTGCTGTGGAGCTGCCTGCCATACAAATAACTGGAAAGGCTGGGATCATGGATTTATATTCGACCAGTGATTAACCAACCCCAAGAAACTGACCTGGTAATGAATACCACAATACACCTCTTTTGCACCATACAAATACAAACATGCAAGGCATTTTCATTGCTTGCCCAAATGTCAGATTTCTCTCTCTAGTCAAACTTTGCAAAACACAAACAGGACTAGTTCTAGCTACACCTATTAACAGTATGTATAGTTCAGCAATGCCATTCACACTGCATCAGTTACAATTGGGTCAGCATTTCCATGATGAATCCCTACTTTCAAAGATTGCAGCTCAGTTGTTTAAAAATCCACTAACAGCTGCAATGACCCATGCAGCCCTGCTGTAGAAACTCCATTCTAGCACCGAGAGCAGGAACTCAATAAAAATTAGTAATCTTATTATTGCTATTTATTTGATTCAGGTGTTCAGTAAGTTTTTCAGTCATTTTTAGGTGCAATGTAACTAATACTTATTTGATGTGGATGGATTACTTGTTTTGAGGAATGGAAAACAAACCAATTTCATTTTTAAAGTGCATGAGTATATGTAGAGCACATTTAAACATGCCATAAAATATTTGTAACTGAGATTAAGTGAAATTTGGCTTCTCTGAGTAAATAAGAGCTATACTGTGGCTAGAAGCCTACGAGATACAAGTAATCATAATTACTAAATAATTACTAGATGTTTTTACAGTTAGCATTTTGTTCTTAGAGATTAGGAAGTAAAAATGATGCTGATATATTTTATGTCATAGATATCATAGTAAATGTAATAAATTTAGCAGTTGAATTTTATCATTGTGGGATAAAGAAATACCAGATTCTACAGCAATCGACCTACAGCATGTATAAAGCAAGATATTTTGAAACATAAAATTTATTTTTAGTGGACATTAACTGGATCTTTGTCAAAAAAGGGTGCATTTGGCAAACCCTTTGTGTACATAACTGATGAAATGTATGACCTTGAAAAGCTCGTAAGAATGAGTTATTCAATTTTTGATGCAGATGATATTTTAAGAAATTATTCTATGAATTTTCTGAACCCCTGCCTGTCCAGATTTTCAGTGAAGTGAATTATTAATTCAGCTATTATTAGTTCAGTATTATTTTCTTCATTTTCACTTTTTATCTATTTTATTATTTCATTTCCTTGTATTGTACATCTATAATAATTTTCCAGTAATAGAGATTTGTGGTAAAGTAAATATATAGTAAGTCCACCTCTCAAATTTACACTGAAAATATATGTTTTCAAACATAAATTTCATGTTCATGTCCTTGTTTGAGGCGGTCATAAGGCCATATAACATTGAGGTTAATATGCATTTTTAATATGCAATTTGGCATGTTTTACTAAGCATTCAATAAAAAATAAACAACTAAAAGTATATTCAGCACATTTATCTGAGGAGAAAGTACATCTATTTGCATATATATATGCATCTGTTTAGGTATTTAAGAAGAATGATATGATTTCAAAATATGTTTTAATATTAATATAGCATATTAAGTTATCAAAATACTTCAGACTATATAAAATTATTTTCAGACTATAAAGTGTACTTTAAGGTATAAATTCATTTGAAATAATTAACATCTTTATTAAAACATTTAATAGGAACTGTTTGAAATGTTATTATTTAAATGAATTAAGTGTTTACAGAAAATAAATCTATGTATATTAATATAGGCTTTCAGTGCTGTAATCGAATGATCACTGAATTTAGGAAATGTTAATGTTACATTAGAGTTTTTAAAACAGTTTAAAATTTGTAGGTCCCTTTTTTGAGAAGCAACAATTTGCATTCCATCTCTTGACTTGCAGCTTTAAATATCAAAGTGCTTTGATGAATAATAAATACAAATATAAATGAATAAACAATCCAATGCCAGGAAAGAGGCAAATAAATATTCAAAAGAGGTGACTTTGTATTTTGTTTCCTTATTTTATAATGTATTTTGCATTTGGCCTAGTCAACAAATAGATGAAAACAGAAAAGTAAAATAAAATATTTACTGTAGAGATAAGCCACTCTTGTAGTTCCTATATTTCCTGATGAGTCTAAGATGCATAAATCCAATATTCTATCGAGCAGTATGATCATTCTGCCTTGATGTTTTATTCTCCATAATATACTGGGGGATGACCTATCAATTGTGGGGTTTCCAATGTGAATTTAAAAATCTGTCCTTATCACAGAAGAAACACAATATTTGATTGCCCTGTGCTTGGCACCGCTCAATCAAATGTATTGCCAGTTTTAGGACCAGCAGGTGGAGGGCACTCAGACACACAGTCTGCTCCTGCTTACTTGCTCCAGAAGCCTGGGCCCTAAGGAAGAAATTCCAGAAAATTATATCCAGGGACCATGACATGGAGGCAAGTATGCTGTAGCTCTGAACCAGAAAACTTCAGAGACAGGTGCTTATTTTCTATCCAGTCTAGGATATTTGGGATATATTATCAAAAATATAGAGTCTGTAACTAGTTCCCTGTTTGAGTGGGAAGGTCATGAGTCAGTCTGATGAAATGTAAAAGGCAGAGAGTTAAAGTTTCCCCCTGCTGTGATCAGATGTTCTTAGGATTCCAGCGGAGGTAATCTTTAAAGGAAACATGGCAAAGCTTTGGAAGGCTTTGTGATCATGACCCACAAGTGGCTCACAGGCTCATCAGAGGGGCCAGTTCAGGCTAGCCTGTGGTCGATTTTTATCCTGCTATTCTTAGACACTCTAAAATTACAGACCTTAATCTCGGAGGTAGGACGTTAACTCCCACTATGCAGAGGTGCCAAAAATAAGGCACCAATGATTTCATCTTAAAATAAGATAGAAACATCCTATGCTTCATGTCTTCCTTAATGTTCCAAACTCAGTAACAACTTCTATTTTAAGACTTTACTATTTACAACAAACTTACAAACACCATATGCTTAATTTTCAGAACAATTTTAGAGTTTATTTTTCCTTTCTTCTATTTTTAAAACAAAATAAGAATTTGCAAGGAAAAGGTGACACTCTGGCAAATAATGAAGAAGGGAAGCTTCTGGGCCCTGGTCTCCTATCTGTGACAGATATGAATGATTCTTGCTGGAATACTATCTCCACTAAATCCAGATTATGCTCATGCAAATCTTCTCCATAAAGTATTCACAGTGTACACTAAAGCAGACCAGTTACACAAGAGAGGAAAGCAGTCTACTATTCACTCACTTGGACCACTGAAAACGAACTTCCGAACAAGAATGTTTTCCTGGCTCTAGAAACACATGTTCCTTGTTAGTTAAAAGACCATGCTTGTAGCTTTTAGAAACCAATTCAGATTGTTCAGATTGATAACTCGTGGTTTCCTAATCTTAATTGTTCTTTTTTTTAAGATTCATCTATCCATTCATACAGAACTGGGGTACAAGCCAGAGGTGCAGGGGTAGCGAGATGACTCACCAGAGATAGTGAGAAGCAGAACAGGCAGATTGATGAGGCACATTGCTGAGGGGAGCAGCGGGCAGGCCAGGAGAGGTCTGCCACCCTGTGTGGTCACCTCCAGGGTGGGGAATTGAACTTGCACTTAAGCGGCTGCTGCCAGCGTGCAGTGCTGCATCCCAACCCATTGCGCCACCAGGGAGGGTATCTTAACTGTTTTTTTTTTTTTTTTTTAAGATTTATTCATTTATTCATACAGAACTGGGGTACAGGACAGAGATGCGGAGGGTGAGAGGATTCACCAGGGACAGACTGGGGAGCAGAACAGGCAGATCGACGAAGTACACTGCTGAGGGGAGCAGCAGGCGGGTCAGAAGAAGTCTGCCGCTCCATGTGGTCACCTCCGGGGCAGGCGGGAATCGAACTCATGCGGAAGTGGCTTTAGCTTCTTAGTGCAGTGCTTTAACCCGCTGCGCCACCAGGGAGGGCCCTTAACTGGTCTTTAATGATATACACACCTTTCAGACAGTAACAACCTGTGGGATTTACTCACAAGGGTAGATTTGATTCGAGAAATCAAGTCACAGAGAAAAAATTAAATAGATTATAATCTATATGCAAATCACTAATGCAAACTTCTACTCAGATTCAGAATTTTGTCTTTTACATCTAAAATTGTAAGAATATCATCATCATAACACTTACGCGATTTCACAATGCATTATATAATTTAACATTAAACTGAGTAATGTAATGCATGCAATTCACTAAGCTCATTTTAAAGACTTTTATACCTAGATTTGCTTTACAAATTATTGCCCCTCGGATCCATTTGCATGTATCTTTATGTATAAATATATTTAAAAAAATATTTATTTTGCAAAACCAAGCATACTCTTTCCATATGACAGAGCAATTGTGGTCCTTGGTATTTAAAAAGGAGTTAAAAACTTCACACATTGAAGTTTCAAGCAGCTTTATTCATAAATGTTAAAACTTTCAAAGACCCAAGAAGTTCTTCAGTTGGTGAATGGATTAACTAGTGGTGCATTCATAAAATGGAGTATTATTCAGTACTACTGAGAAATAAACCATCAAATCATTAAGACACAAAGGAAGCTTAACACTTATTGCTAGTAAAAGAAACCAATCTGAAAGGCTATGTACTGTAAGATCTCAGTGTCATGACATCTGGGAAAGGGAAAACTATGAAAGCAACAAAAAGATTAATATTTGCTAAGGGTTGGGGGAGAGAAAAATGAATAGATGGATCACAGAAAAATTTGAAGCCAGTGACATATCTTTATGAAGCTATAATTTTGTGAATAAATGTCATTATATTTTGGTCCAAGCCCTTCTAATGTACAATATCAAGAATGAACCATAATGTGGTCTATGAATTTTTATGATTGTGATGAGTCAATGAAGTTAGTAGTAACAAATGTGCTACTCCAGTGGACAATGTTGCTAGCAGGGAGGATGTTGCATGCATAAGGTGGAGGCAGGGAATATTAGGGAACTCATTATCTTTGCTCAATTTCTGTGAACCTAAAACTACTCAAATGATAGTTTAAGAAATTTATATCTAACATAATGTGGAAATTTGGTGATGAACAAATAGATACTATTTATGCAGTTCACCATAACTCTTTAATCACAAGCAGTCATTTTATTACATAGATTTTGACTCATTTATTGCTATTAGTACTTAGTACAATCAAATGCCATTTTATCAACATAAGATTGACAATTGGGTTCTGAGTCCTAGTGTAATAGAAAAATTGGAATCAAGTCTTAGAAGAATGATTTTAAACCCTATCTTTGTCAACCTTTACTGTATGATTTTAGAAAAGTTACTCAGCTTCAATAAGCCTTGTTTTTCTCGTCAGTAGGGGTTTAAAGAAAAACAGAATACTTGTAACATGGTAATTTCACAGGCTGATGTTGTTAGGATCAAATTGTAGAAGGATTGGATATACAAGTTCTTTATAAACTGTAAAACAATGGCCAATGATTGATATCATTTGGATGAACATTTCAGGGTAATCACACATACCATTTTAGAATCGTTTTATTAAATATATAAAAAAAAAGTCATACAAATCCCAAGTGGATAAAATAACCTCAGAAAATATGTGCTGAAAACCATGGCAGCACAACAAATTTGCACTGCAATAAAAATCCACAGAATGAAATATTTTCTTGATATGATGACTCTTTTCCACTTTTTTATATGAAAGACTCTGATTCTGGGAATACGGTGTTATATTTCCTTTTCAAATGTATCAATATTATTATAGCATATCAAAACCTCTGACAGGTTAAAGGAATTCTGACAATTTGAAACACTGAATTATAATAGGTTTAAATTTCCCTAGAAATTTAAATGAACTCTTAGTCATACCTTAAAATGTGCTACATGCTATATAATAAATAACTGAAAATAATACACTTTAAATTTGGTATTTTGTATTGTTAAATAACCATGCTGTCTATTACAGTTGTCAGGATAGGATAGTTATAAGTCTGCATTTAAAAATCGTAGGGGAATAGTTTTCTGATTATCAACTCAGAAGATACATTCTAATCATCAAAACTTGTGTCAGGGGTTGGTCAGGGGTTGTGAGAGAAAGTAAGACAGCAAAAGGCTGATAATATCTATGATCAAATCAACCAAACAAAATTGCATGGCCGATAATGAATTATGAGGTATTTCCAAGAAACAAATATTAAAAGAATTGATATTCTTTATTATTAACTTTTAGTGCAGATTATTATAATAGCCACTTATAAACATCAACAGAGCAGCATAAAATTGACATGAACATTGTTCAAAAAAGGATAGCAATGATACATAGACAAAGGAAAAATCATTTAATATTACTATTAATCATAAATTCCTCAGATTAAAATAACCAATAGTTACAAGTGTTAAATATCAAATCAGTCAAGATTTAAAAGGTCACATTTCATATATGTGCACTTTAAGACTCTTCTATATACTTTGCTGGTGAAAGTGTAAATTGGTACAACCTTCCTGGAAAGCAATTTGTCAATACACACCAAGGTCTGTAAAAAGTTCATCCCCTTTAGTACAGTAATTTCTCTTCTAGAACTCTATCTAAAGAAACTAATCAAAAATCCAGACAAACATTTTTGTACAGAGATGAAAATCATGACATATTTATAACAGTAAAAACATATGAGCCACCTAGATGTCTATTATTTGGATTGTTATTCAATATATTTTAGTTTTGCTATTAGATACAAAATATATTACTATTAAACACAGGCTTTGAAAAAATTTTCAAGATATATTTTAATGACATGCGATGCTCCCTACATTTGTAGTTCAAAATAAGAACATAATTCTATATCAAGCCTAAACTTAATATATCTTGAATAAATAATTAAGATTTTAAATATTTAAATTTTATATTTGGCAAAGTATATCAAGACACCTATAATTGTTTTCTACATAAGGCAATTTTTATTATGTATTTTTTCTATGCTGTAAATTATTTATAATGAACATCGTTTTTTTTATTAAAAATATATAGCGGTAAGAGCCAAAATTCCAATAATTTTACATTTCTCATCAGTCCTTTAGTCTTTTATACTAAAAGAGAAATTCAAAGCTAAGAGATGAAAAGAAAATGGAAGATGTAGAAAAGCATCTCAACCTGTACCAGTGGTTCAAGAAAAGTAAGGTAATGTTCCATAAAGTTTGATATTGTCCGCCTTTAAAGCCTGGGTTTCCAAACCATCCTTAAAGAGAAACTTTAACCTCTTCTTTGTACTTATCCAAAACACAAATTATGTATTAATTTGTATTGATTGAAACAATTATGTAGACTTTGATCAGTAAACTACATTCATGTCATCAGACACTAAATCCTTCTCATATGACCTATGTATGGGGAAAACAGGATGATATTTTTAGAGACAGTTTGCAGATACCAAGCTGTAATCATTGGAATTAAATGTAAATGCAAACCCAGCCCCTCTGTGTATAAGCTAATCTGATTATTTTACTTTACTGATACATTTCCTTAATGTGTCCCTCATTTAATTTTGAGTATATTCCAATGAAGGGAATAAAAATATTTTCTAAATATTTGAATAAATTACATGTAAGTCATCAAAAGCCTTCTGGGGTAATACATAGATTCAAAAGTATGAATTATGTAATTTTAGTATCAATTTCAGCATCAGTTGCCAAGGAGTTCTAGCAACAGGAATGAGCTTTTTGTTTTGTTAATAGCATATTCTATGATCAGAGCTTTATGATTATTTAGCTGTGTTGGATTTTTTTTCCTTCTGATATCACATCATGTGTGTTCAAAATATTGTGAACAGAATTTTCCAGAAATATAAGTTAACGGCTTATGTAGTGCCCCTCACTACAAAACTTTTGGCTTGGTAAATAATTTTAACTTCTGGGCCCTCCCTCGTGGCCCAAGGAGTTAAAACACAGCACCATGAAGCTATCTGCAGCCACTACAGCATAAGTTTGATCCTAGCCAGGAAGATGACCCACATGGCACAGCAGACCTCTCATATCTCGCTCACTGCTCCCTTCAGCAGTGTATTTCAGACAATCTGTCTGTTCTGTTTGCCACTCTGTCCCCAGTGAAGCTTCTCACACCCTGTACCCCTGGGACATGCTCCAATTCTTGTATACATAAATAAATAAATCTTAAAAAAGAGTAATGATTTTGGCTTCTAAGCAGCTTTGCCCCATTTGGCCTGGATGTTCTATGTCCTGGTTTATGATTCTGGAGGCTCACTTTGTCCCACACATTTTGTGCAGATAGTTTTGCAAAGGGCTCCTGGCAAGTCTATCTTAGCTGGCTAGAAGGACAGGTAATGCCAACATGACACAGTGGTATTTGAATAGAAATTTCCATTATTCCATAATACAATGATAGTTTTGTTCCCTCTGTTACAGTCCTTTCTTTCCTAACACAGCCACCGTATAGGGTCATTGGAAGTGGAGCTCCTTTACAGGATTTTTAGCTACTTTATGTACAGCTCATCTGTGCCTGCCTAACTTACAGAACAGTGGGAGTTCAGGCTTTGGCTATACTTAAATAATCTCCTACTTTTAAGTCTTCTGCTCCATTAGATATGACTTTGCATCTGCAGCCTTTGGTGCTAATAATATATGTATGTAACCTATGCCACGTCTACCTGAAAAACTTAAACAAAGCTTAAAGTACAAAAGGAAGGGAAGCTACCTCAAACATGAAGGAGATCTTTGCAATAGAAAAGGTCCTTTCTAATTTTGTACATGGTGTAATAAAATAATGGTAGCAAAATGATTTGGAAATACAATTAAATCCATAATATTAAGTGACAAAAAAAGATTGTGTTTAATTATTTTTGTTATTCATTCTTCCCCACCCACCTGCTTTTTTGTTTTAATCCATACCCTTCTTGAATTTGCCATATTCGACTCTGTACAACGAAATAATCTAAATACAGTTTTCTGTAGATTGCTTTCTTTCTTTTTTTCTTTCTTT
Source organism: Condylura cristata (assembly GCF_000260355.1). Classification (NCBI taxonomy): domain Eukaryota; kingdom Metazoa; phylum Chordata; class Mammalia; order Eulipotyphla; family Talpidae; genus Condylura; species Condylura cristata. The sequence goes on from NW_004567102.1 coordinate 40,081,714, forward strand.
CTCTCTCTCTCTTTTTTTTTTTTAGAAAAAATACCATTGAAATTTAATGAATAATTAACTAGAGAGCTTGACAGTAATCAGTCAATTAATCAGCAGGCATATGCCAAATATATTTTACTATGGAGTATCAAGTCAGAAAAAGAAAGAAATATAAGCTGTGGTCTTATGCCTTTGGGAGTTCACAAGTGAGTGAAGAAATGATTTAGATATATCTCAAGTGAACAGCCTATATTTGAATACTTATCTAATTGATGGACTAACAAGCCTAGGACAGGTAGATAGCACAGTGAAGTTAAATTGAGAATTTCCAAATATTTTAATTATCAATATTGAAGCACATCCTTATTTGAATAATCTGCAATATTGATACTAACTACAAATTCTAAACTGTAGTCAGAATCAATACATTTTGCATGTAAGTACTTTTCTTTGAATCATCTGTCATGACTTGTAATGAAGTACATAAGAATTATAATGCTGGATCCAAAATGTTAGAATGTGTTGTGTGTATTCTAGTTTTAGAAGTAGCATTTTTTTTTAAATCATAAAGCTCAGTGAATTTAATTAAATCTCAACTGCCTCAAAGCAATCCTTTTTATTGTACAAAACTGTACTTATCATTCAGATGGGGAAAACCATATAAAATGCTACTGTCTTTCAAAACAAGAAATTTACATATTGGCAATAAGTAAAAACGTCCATAACATGGCCCAGAAATGCCATTTAAGCTTTTTGATGGATGCTTTAAAATCAATTCAGATCAGTGTATGGTGAATTATGTGGATGCCTTAGAGAGTCTATGTTATTCAAGGACCCAAGATGATAGAAGTCATCTCAAATGTATATATTCTCAGCAAAAGAATAGAAAGACAGTGGATGCCAAGATGAAGAAGGCCCTGTGAGTATAAAAGTTCAGACTATACTGACACACATTTTTTTAAATTTTTTATATATTCAGTGCTTTCTCATTTTCTTTCCACTATCTAAATATCTCTAAGTTTGATTGCAATTAGTTAATTATCACATAGAGCAATTGACCTAATAACATGAAAGCTTTTAAATACCTCGTGATTATCAGTATGTGTGAGTATGTGTGTGTGTACATAAATTCCCTCTCTCAAGCTAAATGACAGGTATATATGGATGGAATATCTCTATGGGAATGTATATGGGCAGGAAACCTTCTAGTGACTTAGTCATTCTAAGCCTAGGCATTCGCTCTTCATATCCCTTTTCACCTTATTTTATAATGAGAACAAGGTGCCTAAATTCAGAATTATTTAGCAATTTTTCTCCTTTATTCATCTTTACTTAATGACATTGTGTGGTGTAAGGATTTTATTTGGAAAAAAAATCAGCAGATTGACATGTGATATGTAGGGCCTGTGTGCATTCATGCATGCATTCATATGGATAAAATTAAACATCAGTTGGAACTATTATGGGGTTCATTGGAACTCAGAAACACCAATGTAGTGAATTAGTAGCATTTAACACATCTATACAGATAAGTCTTTAGCAAACATTTGTAAAGGCTGATGCTTTCTTCATTTTACCCACTGTAGATAACATAATCCCTGTTTTTCAATACCATCAAGCTTTTATTTGTATTTTATGCTAGTGTCTACTTATTACAAATAGGGAAATGAAAAAACATTTTTAACAATAAAATTGCAAACAGTTGGCATTAAAACTCTGTGGTATTAAAACCCTTTAAAATAGATAGATAGATAGATAGGTAGATAGACAGATAGATGCATGTATATGTACACATATAGACATCTATATATACATACAAGCATAAATAAAATATTTGAACACACTCATATTCTGTAGCTTTATTTCAGTTTTGTCAAACTGAAATCATAATGTATTATGCTATAGTTTATTACTTTGCCATGTATTTATTTGTATTGTTTGTGACAGACTCCTACTTTCTGCAAATGTAATGTCCACAATCTGGACTCCATTAACATCAATCACGTTGATTTTCATTGATCATCTGTTTTTCATTTTATCAGGCTCTAATGGATTTTTAAAAACATTCTCCTCCAGATTATTAATTCAATTTTCCTCAACGATTAATGTTTTTACTTTATCACCTCAATTACAGATTTTAATTCTGTTATTGCTATTTTAATTTCCTTGAAACAGCTCAATGTCTAGCTCACATCTTTTTTTTTTTTTTTCCCTTCTGGTGCTCTTTCTATTTGCATATTATTATTTTATCATTTAATATTTGCCCCATAATACTGAGTTTCTAAGACTTTATTGCTCTGTTTTTTTGTATAAAGTGTCAGTATACTTTGTGTGATTTTATTGTGTTTTTATAGAGGATAATTTATGTCAGTATTTCTTCCTATGAAACAGGATAAATTTATTTACCTTTCTCTTTATGTGTGTTTATGAGAGACTTTAAAAGTGATCACTATATTTTATCTTTTTATTAGATATTTTTAAAAAAATTATTTATTTGTATATCCAAGAACTTGGGTGTAAAACAGTGGTTGAGGGATGGGAGGATTCACCAAAGACAGGGTGAGGAGAAGAACAGGCAGATGTACTGAAATACACTGCTGAGGGGAGCAGCAGGGAGACAGGAGAGGTCTGCCGTGCCATGTGGGTCAGCTCCTGGCAAGATATTGAATTCTCAGATTGCTTCATAGTGCTGAAACTTAATCATTGTGCCACCAAGTTGGCCTACTATATTTTATCTTTACTTATTTCTAGAGAATACTACTGCTACCAGGATTTCTCTCTTTAAGATGTTGTGGCTAAATTCAAAAGGAAAAATACAACCTTACGCACAAGATTTTATTGTTTTTATGATTCTTCTTTTATATTTCACAATCCCCTTATATTTTATTCTATCTCCTTTAAATGTAACAAACCAAGTCCTTAACCAAAGAGAAGGCATTACTAGTAGGCAAGGGAGCAAATGGATTAAGTCTTTCTTTCTAAACTGAGGGAATGTTTCTGAAAATTTTACCAGTAATCTTGCATTGTTCTTTTTAACTAAATGTAAACAAGATCTCAGTGTAAAAGTGGCAGACTTCCTAAATTGTGGCATACACAGAATCACTTAGACACATAAAACACAATATTTAGTTTCTTTGTCAATGGAAATTTTATTGGAAAACTACCACAGATTATCAGAGATTGCTAACATAATGTTATTTTGGACTACTTGTATTCATGCAAATATTTTGTAATATTATTTAGTAAACCCAAGCTGGATTTTACAACATAGATTGTTTATAAAAAGAAAAGCTTTTTTCAAGGGTGACATTGTACATCTCACAGGAAATATAATATGTGATGTAGGAAATATACATATATAACACATTCATATAAGCAATGTACATATATATTCTATGTATATAGTAAAATAAAATGTATGTTTGCCCTTATCCTAAGTTACTGACACAACACTCTAAAATCCTTGGAATTTTTGCACAATAAGAGTGTCTTTTGTTACTTATTTATTTTTTTTAAAGGCTTAATTATTTATGCATACAGAACTGGGGTATAATCCAGATGTGCAGGGGCAGTGAAAAGATTCACCAGAGACAGAGTGGGGAGCAGAACAGGCAGATCTACTAAGTACACTGCTGAGGGGAGCAGCAGCCGGTCAGGAGAGGTCTGATGCACCACGTGGTCACTTCAGGGGCTGAGGATTGAACTTTTACTGAAGAGGCTGAGGCTTGCTTGCAGTGCTGAGCTTTAACCCACTGAGCCACTAGGGAGGGGCTTTTGTTATTTATAAAGAGGCTCTTTCAACTAAAAGCAAAGTCTTTGTTACTGAGGTGAATTTTGGAATTTCCTGGATAACCTAAAGATGGGGTTTGATTGCCAAAAAGCCAAGAAGATTTAGCTTGTTGGAAATTTTAACTCCAAAGAAGGGGAAAAGGCTGGAAATAAGAGTACAACCACCAATGGTGAATGTGTCTGTCAAAAAGGACTTTGTAATCAGGCTCCATGAAGGTCCACATAGATGGAATTTGGGATGGGATCTGTCTCCACGTCAGTGAGTCTGTGGGAATGCAGGGAGAGCTGCGGGTTCAGAATTAAAAGCACAGAAGCCTGTGCCAGCCCCTATGTCTTATCTCGCCCTATACATTTCTTACACCTGGTTGCTCCACAGTTGCATCATTTTATGAGCTCTGTGAGTATCCTGTAGCAAATTAATTGAACCCAAGGAGGGCAATTTAAACATTTGGTCAGAAGCACAGGTAAAACCTTAACCGTGGACTTGTCATTGGTGTTTGAAGTAGAGAGGGTACAGCTTGACCAGACAGGACCCCTTAGCTCTGGGGATCTGATGCCATCTCACAACCCGTAACATCAAAATTTAATTAACTTTTAGGACATCTAGCTGGTGTCACAAAATTGTTTGGTATGGGTAAAACTAACACATATCTGGTGACTTAAGGTAGTTTCTCTACATAGGCATGATATATACATGCTGATCATATATTCATGTATTTTACTTTACACATCTATACTTGCCTTGATTTTCTTTGTGTTCTGTTTATGTTAGATTGCTCTGCCTTAGGTAACTATCCAGAACAGGATGTAAACTCTGAATATATGTGTGCACACATACATACCTGGACAGAAGAGTAAGATTGTGGTTTGATTTTGAGATGAAATGAGAGAAGCATCTGCCTAGTGGAATAAGCTTAGATATTTGGGTCAGTGAGGCTTGTGTCGGTATCTCAGCATTTCTATGAGTTACATAAGGAAACTTCTTTTCTCATCCATAAAAATATTTCCAGATATTGCTGGAAATACAAAGTGAGCAGGTGCTTTGCACATATTAGCTCCTCTGTGCTAATTTCTTTCTATAATAAATATGAATAGCATCATGTATTTTGTATAGCAAATCCAATTGTCCTCTATGGCTAGAACATCTCAAGAATATTTGTGTTGATCACAATTTCATGAAGATTGTCCCACAGGGTTAACAAATGCACTAATAAAAAATGATACATCGGCCCTCTCTGTTGGCGCAGCGGGTTAATGCACAGCACCAAGAATCTAAAGCCGCTTCCGCATGAGTTCGATTCCCGCCTGCCCCGGAAGGGACCACATGGCGTGGCAGACCTCTCCTGACCCACCCACTGCTCCCCTCAGCAGTGTACTTCGTCGATCTGCCTGTTCTGTTCCCCACTCTGTCTCTGGTGAAGCCTCTCGCCGCTCCTGAACCTCTGGCCTATACCCCAGTTCTGTATGCACAAATAAATAAATCTTTAAAAAAAAAAATGATACATCAAGGACCTATGTTCTGTGAGGGACTCCTTTCACTCTGTATATGCTACATTCAAATATTCAGTAACTTGCATTGAATGATCATCATTATTTTCCTCCTAAACAAGTATTTGTTGACTTTGGCTACCAGTAGTATATGAGCTTCTTTCTTAACATCACAAAAGTAAAGATAAAGATTTTCCTCAAAAGTCTGACTTCATTAATATATATTCACTTGACAAATATTGTATGATTGCTATGTTTAAAAATTGTAACAGCCTCTGGATTCTGTTAGAAGCAAATAGATTTCACAGTTGAGTTTTGCTCAAAATGGATTAACATACAGTTAACATAAATTTACATGTGAATAAAAATATGGCATTTTATGGCAATGTATAAAACAGTCTTTAGGCTTCAATTAAATTACAAATTTGCCTTGTTCTTGCAGTAGTAAAACTCTGGGAAGTAACAGATTTGTGCAAGTCGTTCATTAAAGGGTATTGCTATTAAGAATCTAAAAATAGAAATAATACTATGAAAAAATACAAAAAATGATCTAAAATATATTATTTTTTAATCATTACTCTTTCAAAACTGTTTCTTCTATGAATGTATGTTTAATGTTTATTGACTGTCAAGGAAAAAAAAAAAATCACTGCGTCTTAAAATCAGCAGACAACCAGGCCCTCCCTGATAATGCTCTATGAAGCTATGGTAGCCCACAGCACAAATTCAATCCCTGGCTAGGGAGGTGACCCACATGGCATGGCAGACCTCTGGTAACCTGTCTGCTGCTCCCCTCAGCATTGTATTTCAGCACATCTGCCTGTTCTGCTACCCATCTCTAGTGAATCATTGCATGCCCCCACAACTCTGGCCTATACCCCAGTGAGACCAGAGCCCAATCTATCTTGATCAATACATTTTAAAGTAATGGTTCCCAGGGCTTTGATAAAGACAACCCTGGGTTATAGAAGATTTAGTCTCAAAAAAACAGAGAAACGATTTAAAATTGCAAGTTCTCTAAAATAATACACTCTAAGAAAATAGTAGTCAGGGGTCTAGAGGCAGAAATAAATCAAACCTTATTTAGTCAATTTCAAGTTAGTATTATGATTTTTGTCAACATTATTCAAAATCACATTTAAATGTGGTCAGGAGTCCAGACTACCAGCACAAGCTTAAAAGCTATAAACTGCAGAACTCTTAATGGCCTGCATCTTTCTATATTCTAGTTGCCTTATCTTATGAAACTGTGGATGGGGAGCAACAACTTGAGGTCACACAGCCATGCGAAGAGATGTTTAGCTTTTGTATTGTTTTATTTCTGAATAAGCCTTCCATGAACATCTTAAGTGTAAGATTTATCAGGTCAATACATTTGTGGTAAACCTTAAAAAATATGCATTGCTTTTTTTTTTTGCTTTCTTATTTTTAACTATGCTAGCAAAATTTCTCAGTAAGGACAAAGTAGCTAAATGAATGTGTCTCTATCAACAATTTAAGTAGATGAATTAGGCTTTACTTTTTTGATTAGAGTCATTACCAAATTTAGATATTCAAATGAGTGTCAAAAAAGTCTGTAACATTTCAGTAAACAGACCTATTCAAATTCCAGACACTGATTTCCACAGAATGCAGGGAATTTTCACTTGTCACACAATCTTTAGTTTCGTATGTTTTAAAAATAAGGTTGTCAAAAATAAAGAAATATATTCTAACTACCAGAATTTTGAAATGATAGCAATATACATAAGCTTACTTTTCCCAGAAACATACACACAATTATTTATTTTCACTTACTACCTTCCCTTTTTTTATAATTTATTTTCATTAGCTATAATCAAAGTAATATACTATTCATTTTGAATCATTTAAACAACTCCTATTTCCTTCATTATTGATGTTGTGTGCACACTATTTTCAACTTCACCAAAGTCATTTTTAAAACCAGGAAAGGCTGTTACAAGCAATATCTTTCTTGATCATAACAATTTGATATGGATTCATTCTTTGTGCAGATCTAAAAAGGAAAGTAAATTGGAATTTTTCAATTGGCAATATAGCAGCATTTTTGCTGCTACCCTGGAGACCTGTTTTCAAAGACAGCCAAGAGATTTAGGTATTCCACACCAATTCGATTAGGGGTCCATTTTAGGAGACTTGTTCACTCTCAAAGGAGAATTGGCTACCAAAGGTAATGGTACACTTGCAAAATGGTCAATACTTCCTGTAGTATTGAGGTTTTAGTTTGATAAAAACAACATGACATGAGAATGCTTTACATTGCCTCCCTTTTTTTTTTTTTTTTTTCCTGGTCACATCAAATATGATTTAACTGATTTGAACAAACATCACACATGATATAAGTTACAGAGAAATATGGGCAGGGAAATATAAATAAAAAATCTATGGAATTTATCCTATTTTTATGGAACAAACGATATGGTTATATATCAGGAAAGCAAATGATACCAAAATAAGTAATTATTTTTTATGACATAAGACAAACAGATTGTGTACAATCTGACTTACTTGTACCATTTTTTGTCATTCCTCTTAAGGGCAATCTTTAGGAGTGGGGGAAACATTTCCTAGTTTCAGAAAGGATTTTTTAACTAGTGATTCTTCCCAAAAGAACAAGAAAAGATATAAGGATAAATGTTTTCAAAACATGTCTTGTTCTTCCTTGATATGAATTTTCTTCTATTCCTGTAGCAATTCACATAGGAGGAATCAAGTATTAAAAATTGTGATGAACATTCCTAATTTTCTGCACATCATAATTTTCCTCACAAATTAGATATGAGGACAATTGGCAGTCTATTTTTGGTATGCATTGTTTATTCTAGGCAAAATCCTACACCTTTGCACTTATATGAAGATTTTCTATTAAATTTTCCATAGCATTATTAGTCAAGCCATTAGCTGCTATTTATAGCTTTGTAAGTTTCAACAAACAGTGATAATATAAAGTAGAATCCAAAAGACTATTTCAGGAATATGTTCATGCTAATTAGCTGACATAGATAATATAAACTACAAAACTGATTTGTTTGAATTACTTGGAATACATTGAGGTATCATAGGTTTAAAAGATAGTTATCAAATTTATTTCCCCCTTTCTCATGTAAACATACTTTAAACAATCACCAGGATACAGATGCAAACATCCATCCATCCATATAT
>NW_004567102.1:40090252-40104221 GCF_000260355.1 Condylura cristata
TAGGTTTAAAAGATAGTTATCAAATTTATTTCCCCCTTTCTCATGTAAACATACTTTAAACAATCACCAGGATACAGATGCAAACATCCATCCATAAATTTTAAAATTTGTTTATTTATATATTTATGCATAAAAGAACTGGGGTACAGGCCAGATGTGCAGGGACGGTGAAAGAGTTCACCAGAGACAGAATTGGGAGCAGAACAGGCAGGTCTATGAAGTACACTGTTTAGGGGAGCAGCGGGCGTGTCAGGAGAGGTCTGCTGCCATGTGGGTCACCTCTGGGGCAGGAGATCTTACTAGCACTGAGGCAGTTGCGGCTTACTTGCAGTGTTGCGCCATAACCCACTGCGCAAGCAGGGAGGGCCCACAAAATATATTTTAAAGGGACACATTTGAACATGTTTTCCGGAAAAACGGAACAGATAGGGAACACTTTCCGTATACTTCATCATGAGCAGAGCAACTTCTGCCTATAGTTTTCATTTTTCTTAACAGACTCCATTCCATTCCTGTAAAAACCAATGCAGCACATATCAGGAGGTGCCAGGGAAACCCAGGGATATCTGGAATGTGCCTCAAGTTCTCAACATCATGGCTAGAGCTCCCAGAGGCACTCCAGGATCAGTTGAAAATGGTTCTGGGACGGACGACAGCCCCTTCCCGGCCCTATTGGGTAGCTTTCTCACACCGCGCTGCCTCTGACTGCCGGTGAGGTGCCACAGAAGCAGAAAGTCCCTCAAAGTATAGCTTTTTAAAATGTAGAAAATAATTTCAGTTTGGGTAAAAGGAAAACAAAATTGGGGGACTCGGAGTAAATACTGTACATTTTAAAGGTTCATGACCATAGGAGGCAAGCACAATGTGGGTTTAATAATATTTCTCCTCTAAAATACTGTAAAGCGAGTATTGCAATTCAGTTTCATAATCAGGAGAGGGTATTTTGTCAGCACCTACAAGTTTAGAGAAACAGCATGCAAACTGAATAGTAAAAGACACAGAAAACAAGATCATTATTATTCTTAGACTATATTATGTCTATTCTTAGAGCTACTTACAGTTTTATACTATTATTCATCACCTATGAAATGTTTTTTTTTTAATGTCAGGGAAGTAGGTGGAAAGATGTCACTATATATTTTAGGGTAAAAGACAAATTTATGACAAGATACTCTGTATCTGTAATTTTCTATCTTTTTGCATATGTTAGATTTACATGGAATTGTTCAGAGCCTTAGATAATGGAGACTATGTGTGTATACATATACATACAAAGAAGGAAATTTTTCTCTAGTTAGTGAGTTTTTACTAATAATTTTAATTTTAAAGAATTTATAACATTTTTGTTACTGTTAAAATATTTATATTTTTATTATTCAACTGAGATGTTTTCCCTTATTTCCAAAATCATTTATTTCTTCATATGCCATTGATAAATCCCAACTGTAAAATAAATATATATGTAAGTGCTATAAAATGTTTTATTATCTATATCTTTTTTAATAAATCTTACTTAGATAAACTTTAGTATAATATTCCATTAAAAAAAAAGACTAGTCTATTCTAGTAATGAGTTTTACATACTAAGATATTTCTTAGAATGTTGACATGATTTTTTTTATTTCTCCCTCCTTATAGATAGTAATTTTCTACAAGAGAAATATAATGAAATGATAAGTTAAAGTTTAAATTTAATATGTTAACTGAATTTGACATGTAATGAATTGGATCATTTTTGTCTAGCAAAATAGTGAAGAGTTTTATTTTTAAAATAAGGCAACATATTTCTTCTATTATGGTAGATTCACTTTGACAATGAGATATTTTTCATTTGCTTTTATTGTATATTTATAGATATTTCCCCTTTCTGACTTCCCTTTGCAATGCAATATTATGAATTTAAGTTATAAACATTAATCACCCAACTAACTAAAATATTACACAAGTATTTATTAAGAACCTAGGATAATGAAAAATTTAGTAATAATGGGGAGAAGTTTGCTGTAATGAGATTATTTTCACTTTCAATTAAGGGATCAATTGCGACTTTATTTTAAAATTCTCTTTGTGACTAACACCAATATGCAAAGTCAGGTAGAATTCACCATTTAAAATAGCATAAATTTTACAGAATTATTGGTTCTCATTACTCTCTGATGTTTCTGGAGATGACTAGGTGGCTAAAGCAAATATATTTTCCTGAAATAAAACACAAGATGGACAAGGAGTCAAATAATAGAGCAGGGTATAAATTTAGATTGAAATGAGAGCTGCAGTTCTGTAATATTTGCTTGGTAGATTTCAGCAAGACTTGGATCCAATGTAACTGAAAAATCCCCAAGTTAATCCCCTCACAACGACACCTCTCAACTGGTGTGGTGGTACAAGTGTGTCTGTCTGTTGTGTTGGAATGGTTTGAATGATACTGATATTCCCTGCTGTCCATTTTGATTCAGACCACATATTTTGCAACTTTCTTTGCTTTTATCTTTAAAAGAGGTACAGCATAAAATGAAAAAAAAAACATTTATTTACTACAGTTTCTTATATTAAAAATGCATTTTAAGTATAGAAATAGATCTTTGCTTTTTCCTTAAAGAAGTTTTAAAGATCCTCAAAGTTTTAATGGAAACCAAAAATGTATGTGTGCCTTCTTTGGGGATATGCCAAACAGCTAATAGAGTTGAAACAAATATTATGTGACTTCTGTAGGACAGAAAAATGTGAATTTTCAGAAGTTTAATGGGTAACTAAGAGTTCTGCCTTTCTAAAAGCTTTTCCACAGACTCATTCTTCCATTTTTACCTAAATAATTCCCTTGAATCCAATCAGAAAGCAACTTAAATTCAGGATAATTCAAGGAACAGTCATTTCTCTTTGTCTTTTTTTGTATACCCCAAGACAAAATGAATAATATGAATTTCTTCTATACATTATTAAATCCCAGCCATTTCTTCCATTATGAATTCATCATCTTTGTTAGTTTTACAAATGAAGAAGCATCTTCATTAATCTTCTGTTCCAAATTGATCTTTTTAAATAATGAAAACAAAGGAAATATCACTGTAATATTTGTTTCTCCCATTAATATTGATGTACTATATTGATAATAGTAATATCTTTAATAAACTTATGTCTAGACTTAGGCTCTTCTTATATGTATACAGTGTATGATTTAAGATCTAATTTAGGCAAATTAAGTATTTGTCCTCAAGTGGAAACAGACTTTGTTCAAGGATTTTCCTTTATGCCAGAAGTTCTAGAGCTGCTATAGCAAGACCTAAAATTCTGCATATGTATTTTACATTTGTGAGTAATGCACTGTTCATATCCCTCAATGGATTGAGTAGGGAATATAGTCATCACAGTGGGCTTTTAATGTTTGGAGGGTAGAGGTTGAAGAACACTATTTTTAATATGAACTTTCTAGGTTTGCCTTTTAAAATAAGAATAATGATATTGATATTAATGCCTTGTATTAATTTAAAGTGGATATAATCGGAGTTATTTATACTTAATACAGATAAAGCATTTTAAACCTTCTCCTAATTATTAAATATTCCATATTGCGTAGTAGATATGTTGATTTGCTATCAGTGATTTAGCTTTGGTAATTCATATTTTGCTTCTGAGAGTAATATATTCTAAAATAACAACATAACAATTATGGTAATGTTTAGAAATAATCTCAGAGCAAAGAAGACATCAACGAGTAAAGGAAATCTACAGAGAGAGAAAATTATTGCAAACCATTTACTTGATAAAGTTTGCATATCCAAAATATATAACAAATTCCTACAACTCATAGCATAGTAGCAATTAGCCCTATAAAAATGGGCAAAGGACTTGAATAAATAGTTCTCAGGGGTCCCTCTCAGATGGTGCAAGAGGTTAAATGGCAGCACTGTGAAACTATCTGCAGCCACCACAGCACTCCCTCAATTTCCCAGTCAGGGAGCTGACTCACATGGCATAGCAGACCTATCCTATATTGCCCACTGCTCTCCTCAGCAGTGTATTTCAGTAGATCCACCTGCTCTGCTCCCCACTCTGTCTCTGGTAAATCATCTTACTCCACCCCCAAACCTCTGGCCTGTATACCAGTCTTGTATGCATATATATATATAAATGAAAGCTATAATTCCCATATGAGTCTCTGAAGGGTGAAATCAGGATCTTGGATTGCTATGTTGATTTCCATATACATTGAAATTTTACTTATAATAGCTGAGATATATAAATACCTAATATACACCTGATGAATGAATGAAGAAAGTGTGGCATATGCATACAATGAAATATTATTCAGGCATAGTAAAGAAGAAATTTCTGCAATATGTGACAATAGGATGAATCCAGAGGTCATTATTCCAATGAAATAACCTAGTCACAGAGTCAGTCTAAGCCTGATTTTACATATATAGAACACCTAAGGTAGTCAAACTTGTGGAAACACAGACTAGAATGGTGGCCCCCAGGTGATAGGGTGGAAGGGAATGAGGACTTGCTCTTTAATGATTTAATGTTTCAGTTATGCAATAGAAGTTCTAGGTCTCTCTGAGTAAAATTTACATGTATGGTGACTATAAAATGATAGTGTTAAATTTTTGAGTGTGTAAATCTCATGTGGAATCTTTTTTTAACACATGCTGATCTTTGCTCCAATGATTGAATCATTTAGTTGCACCATTTTTCTTAATGTTTGTAATGACAAGCATTAAGTGTAAGATACAATTTTTTAAGCACATTGAAAATACAAAGATAAACTCTTCCATTAGGTTTCATACCATACAGAAATTTTTTTCTGTAATATTCTCTTTCTACAGATTAATCCATTACCATATAATTTTTAGAATTCAAAATGATATATACACCTTATACACTATCTGACACATCAATGATAATTAAAGTTTCTAAGTATCATCCTATTTGTGCAATTGTTAAGGACAAGAGTTAAATTAGCATGGCTGCATCTATAATTTAAACGGTCATCTGGAAATTATGGTTTAATATTATAAAATATTTTTGTATAAATGATAGATTCAGGAAAGGTATTTCTACTAATTTTTACATGATAATTAAACAATTTTTATAATGAATCAACATGCTTACAAAAATAGTTGTTCTCATTTTCATCCTCTATATGGGCAGCTTCAGAAACTATAATCAAAGTCAGTGATACATTTCTATGAAAAGTTTTTAGCAAGTCAATGAGACACTCTTTGAAATTAAAACACAGGAAATCTTGAGGATATAGAAACTAGTTCAGGAGAGATAAATGTGACAGATTTTTCTTTTTTTAAGATTTATTTATTTATGAATACAGAACTGGGGTACAGGCCAGAGGTGTAGGGGTAGCGAGAGGATTTAACAGAGACAGAGTGGGGAACAGAACAGAGTGGGGAGCAGAACAGGCCGACTGAAGAAGTACACTGCTGAGGGTAGCAAATAGCGGGTCAGGAGAGGTCTGCCACACTATGTGGATCTCCTCCGGAACAGGGATCCAACACATACTGAAGTGGCTTTAGCCTCTCAGTGCTGTGCTTTAACCCACTGCGCCACCAGGGAGGGCCCTGTAACAGATATTTTAAGTCTAGAAGGAGCCACTCTTAGTGAATCCTAATTTAACAGCAGCCCAGAAACACATAGTTACAAAGCAAACGATGGTTATCTCAAAGTTTCCCTAAAGCAAATGCTTTTGTATCCATAATTGTGTTTTTAAATTCAAAAGCAAAAGCACAAGATACAAGGAATAAACTGGGACTTAGTTTGAAGTATGAATTGAATACTTGTAAACAGGTTATTTGTTTAATTTAGCTGCACCTCTCCTACAGCACCTCTTTTCATTATGATGTTTTATTTCAAAAACATCCAAAACTGGCATCTTCTACATCTTCAAGAACTAACTTCTTACTGGTCATGCTCTCTTTGCTATTATACACTTCTCCCAAGATACTACTTTCCTTAACTCTTTTTGCCAAGGGTTGAAAGCAGGTGGAAGTCATCAACTGAAATAAAATCACCTTTAAACATAGTTTTAAATTCAAGAATGTATGCATTCCAAGAATAATCAAAATAGACTTTTTACACCTTGAAGCACCAAATATGAGAATCAGGTAGTTTTCTTTAGGGGCATAAGTCATTTTGCTTTGTCTTCTACAATGAGTCTGAAAAGATACATTTCTCTCTTCACAAGATTTGTAAATATACTTTTCACACACACATACACACACGGAGAGAAAAACACTTTTGAAATTATGCCAGGATTTCAAACAAACAAGTGAAACAGAAGGAAAATATTACAGGCTCATAATTGTGAAATCCAGGAATGTTAGCAATATTGTTAAATCCTTAACAACATCCTGTGTCATTCAAATTCACCTAATTTATTCTTTCCAGGATGTGGTTTATAACTGGGCTTTTCTTTATTAATTGATAAACAGCTGTACGTGCAAAAGAATGAAATTTGAAAAATAAAGCTTTATATTGCCAGATAAAATTAATGAATATGGCTCAATTTGAGAGTGAGTCAGTAACTTCTCTGTAAGAAAAATGCTCATTGAAGTTAATGAAAATTGTGTCTGTCACATAAAGTTTCATTCCAACTGAGTTTGGTTGCAAAATGGAAAGTGGACAACATTTTTACATTGATGTACCACCATATAAAACAGAGAATACATGCTTTTCTTATAACTAATAAATAATATAACAGCCTTTATTCTTATTAGGAAAAAAGTTTAAACATAATTGGCCAGCTGGGTGTCTTTTTTCTTCACACAGAAACCAAGCTGCCAGCTTGATTTTTTTCACATGTTTTGGTAAGAGTAGGAAATGAGGTTAATGATTTAAATACATGAGTATTTTGTAATGTATAATATCTAAACTGGTCTGAATGCTGGAGGAGAATTTTTCAAAATCTGAAACACTCAGCTTAGGAATATTATTTGCTACTTGGAAAAATATTTATTTCTTTAACTAGGGATTTTCCTTAGCAAATGAAACATGTTTAGGCTCTGTTTAGTTTAAATGGGATTTAATCGCTTATTCCAAAGTTGTTTTCAATGCCTTTGAGAGCCAATTGAACTCTATATTTTTTCTTAAGTATATGGTAAATATAACTTTTATTATTTAAAAGTGGCAATTATTTTCGTATAGAAATGCTATTAGATAATACTTAAACAACTCTAAGCCCCATATAAGCATAAAAAAATTCCAGCACTTTTTGTGGAATTGAAACATTTAAACAAAATTATATTCCTTCCCCCCACCCATTATTCTTTATAAGTCCTTAACCCTTTCACCCGCACTGTCTCTCCTCTTAAGCTTAAAAGCCCACTTCATTCATTACTATACACTAGTTTTAGTAAGTATGATGCTTTGTTGAAAGATCCACTCTATAAATGTCCAACATTTATCCTTACTATTCTTATTTTACTATACATAATTCCCTTAAACTCCTTCCATTTTGCTATAAGTGGCACATATCATGTTTCTTTGTGAATAAATAATATTCCCCTTTGCATATATATAACACCTACCTAAATCTAAGTCCCTATCAATGGGCATTTATGCATTTAGTTTGTTTTCCTTTCCTAACTGCTGTAAAGATACTGCCAGAAACAAGTAGAGCATATGATTTCTCAGTTGGTGGTCTGTACTCTTTGGATAGATACCCCCAAAATTGAAATTTGGGGGTCATATGGTATTTCATCTTTATTAAGGTAAGTTTAGCTTTCTCCCCAAATGGCTACATCTGTTCACATTACTAACAGTTTATTATCCTTTACTCATCACGACATTCTCCCTAGCACTGCTGGAAGAAGTATTTTCCTTACATAAAAAAAATGGGTAGACCTCTCTGATAATGGAAGGGGTTGGAGCACAACACCATGAAGCTATCTGCAGCCAATACAGCACTAGTGCCATCCCCAGCCAGGAAGGTGACCCACATGGCTCTGCAGACCTCTCCTATCCCACCTGACCTGTACCCCAGTTTTTATATGCATAAATAAATCAATCTTTAAAAAAATATGCATGTTATCTAGGGCTGGAATATAATCCAACAATATCTGTAGCAGTTCCAGTATTTTCATGCTAACCAACAAAAATGGAAAAAAAAAATGAACATGCCTTTTATTTATGCAAACCTGTCATATTATACACTCATACACTGTATACATTGCATATATACAGTTATATGTATATAGACACACACATCATGAGATCAAGTACTTGAAAGGAAGCTATGAAAGCAGACACACAACATGAGGAAACAAATCAAGAATCTTGGAAATAGTATTACCCAAAGAACTCCAAGGAAGACAAGAAAATAACATATAAAAACAAAACAAAACAAAAAAGAACATTGAGAATTATCGAACTCCACTAGGAATAGCAGCATAAGGATAATGGATCTACAATATCCAAGCACTGCAGAAAACCTTAAACCCATTGACTGGTTAAAAATATCTGGTATATATACACAATGAAATAATGAGTTAAAGTGCAGCACTGAAAACCTGCAGTCTCTTTAGTATGAGTTTGATCCCCACCCCCAGAGGTGACCCACATGTCCTGGCAAACCTCTCCTGACCCACCCACAGGTCCCCTCAGCAGTGTACTTCCTCAATCTGCCTGTTCTGTTCCCCACTTTGTCTGTTTCTGGTGAATCCTCTCACTGCCCCTGCACCTCTAACTTGTATGCCAGTTCTGTATGCATAAAAAAATAAAATTTAAAGAAAAGGAAATGGTATTCAGATATGAAAAAAAAAAAAAAGGCCCCTCCCTGGTGGCACGGCGGGTTAAAGTATACAGCATTAAGAAGCTAAAGCCACATCAGAATGAGTTTAATCCCCGCCAGGGAGGTGGCCCTGTTCTGCTCCCCACTCTGTCTCTGGTGAATCCTCTCGCTGCTCTTGCACCTCTGGGCTATTCTTCAGTTCTGTATGCATAAATAAATAAATCTTAAAAAAAATGAAATCTGAATTCCTGCCATTTGCAACTACATGGATATATCTAATGTGCATTATGCTTAGTGAAACTAGCCAGGGAGAAATATACAAACAGCACATGATTTTACACAATTGGTATATAGAGAGAAGACAAAAGGGTGTATTAAAAAAATAACTTTTGGAGTATAAGATTGATTGGTGGTTACCAGAAAGTTGGTAAGTAAATTGAAAAAGGGGATAATGGTAAGAAGAAAGGATATATTGGGACTTTGAGTAGTGAACTTAATGCAGTAAATACACACGTTATCAGTAATGATATTTACCTGAAATGCATGTAGTGTTATAATGCAGAGCTACCACAATAAAACAAAAACTAAACTGTCATTGACTTAGCAGAGGTGAAATATGAATTTCACAGATGAATACAGATTTCTACTATAATTACTGTATCTTATATCCTACTTAGGGAGAAAAGCTCAATTTACTTTGCCAGAATCCCACCCATGATAACTGCACATTTGTAGAGGATTTGTAACTATTACAATGACAGATATTATCTAAGGCAGTGGTAGTTTTCAAAATGGTTTTCAGTGAAGTCCTGCTGATGAAGACTCATTAATATATACTGTATAAAAAAAAGTTCTGACACATCCTTCTGTTGCTGATACATGCTAGAATAATTTACAACTAGCCACATTGAAAGTAAGCTGATGAAGCTACACCCAACAGGAATCCTTCTTCACGCACAAATTAGAAAGCTAAAATGGAGAATAAGGTAAAAACGACAACATCTAATTCCTGCAGTAGCCTTCCTGGAGAGTATACTGTGGAGATCTCAATCTGTCACCTAAAAGCACACACATTATCTCCTTAATCCTAATATCCTAACATGATAGAACAAATCTCTGTTGTAAAACCTATCCTATTATTTGTATAATCCACTGTTAATCATACTACTTTAAATTTCCATTTAAGACACTGATTTTTACTATGGAAGGTGATTGCTCCAGTATCTTAATTCACTGATGTCTACCACCTAAAAATGTATATGTTTTCAAATTTGAAAAGAAGGTAATATTTGGAGACATTGACCTTTTTCTATAATCCTTATATCTTTCTTTTTCTCTTATCTTTTTTTAAGCAAGTGGTCAGCTTGTATTTATTACCTCAGGGAATGGATGTAGCAGGGCAGAAAGCTCAACCTCCTATAAGACTTACTGGCTTTACTTTCAAAAAGCTTAAGCCCCAAGGAGAGCAAAAGATTTGCTGTTATAGACAAAACATCTTGTCCAAAAACATGGGCAAGAGGATGATTTCAGGTACAGAAAAGAAAAAAAAAAAAGAAAGAAAACAAAGAAACTCTTTACCAACAGCATAAAGAAAGGACATCTCTCTCCCAACTACAAAAACAATCTCTTGGGATTAAAATAGGTTTGCACCTGTGCTCTGCTAGCCTGTGGTAAGTGGGTATAGAAAGACTCCAGAAATGTCTGAGCATCCCAGGAACAGTAGATATGGAGTCCAGCTTCCTGTTTTCATTCCAGGAGTTTGGCCAGAACCCAGCAGGAAATGGGGGGATGCTGGTTCTGTATTTGCTCAATCACCAAGGGGAGAGCCCCCTAAACCTAACTCAATCCGGCTGCCTTGCTTAGGGAAGCTACTCAGGTGAATGTTTGGGAGAAGCTGGAGGGAACTACTCCCAGAATGTCTTGGTAAAGTCAGTATCCCAGAATTTTGACACGAGTCAGGGGAGGGAAAAATGTGAATATATATCAGGATATATGGGTTCTAAGTAGAAATTCACTTATATTTTTTCACATTTGTATTAATAGCAGGCATCAGGTGATTTGCAATAATCTATTTTATAACATTTTTTAATGTTATTTTTTTCTTCTTCTCTCACTTCTTCCACTACCTGCAAAGTTTTCCACTCTGTGAATCTGTTGCAAGTGGATACATGTTTTTTGAATTTTGCTCCCTAATTTATCTTGGAGTGATTACATCATAGAATTCAAAGATAATGTAGGGTTCATCTCATCTAATTTGTTCTTAACCTATTAATATTATAAAAATATACCTAGCATGCATGCAGGTTTAGTTCAAGTTTATTTATGTGAATTACATTGACTTTTGTGGTCATTTAGTTAATTTTCAAATCTGCCAACTATTTCAAAAGGAATTTTTTTTTCATTAATCATCAATGATTTTTTCTTCCATTCAGCAATAGTTGAACAGACTATATTCGGTGTGTCTTTCTCCTGACTGGTTTTCTAGCATTTCAGGATAGCTATCATTTGTCTTTTAAGTCTACTCTTCATCTTGCCAAAGGCCACAATTTATTCCAACTCGATCTCATATAGCAAATTTGAAAAATCCACTTATTATTGTGATCACTTCATTCAAGAGCTATAGCTTTTCCAAGTCAGTTTTAAAATGTTGATGCAGAAGAACCTATATATACACACCTATATATCACAAAATGCTACTTTCCTTTACTTGAAAATGTTTAGGCCTATCAAAGCAACATTTTCTTGTAAATAGGACTCATCACACTTTTTCTTTATATTTAGCATGTTTTGCAGATAAATTTTATAATATGGGCTCTCCCTGGTGGAACAATGGGTTAAAGCACAGCATTATGAAGCTCTCAAAAGCCACTGCAGCATGAGTTCGATCCCCAGCCAGGGAGATAACTCACCTGGTGTGACAGACCTCTTCTGACCTTCCCGCTGCTCCTCTCAGCAGTGTGTTTCAGAAGATCTGCCTGTTCTATTCCCCATTTTGTCTCTGGTGAATCTTCTCATCCACCACACCTCTGGCCTGTACCCCAATTCTGTAAACATAGATAAATAAATCTTTAAAAAATATATAATATGAAAATTATCTGAAGTCTGGCTGTTAGCTTTTTCAAAACACACAAAAAGCCATAGAAATTGCTCATCTTTTAACTTGTCCACAAGTTTCTTATCAGTTTATATCAGCTTGCATAATGCAGGTAATAATTTCCTATGTATCCTAAAAGAGATCACAGCTGATTAGCACAATATGTATGTGCATTATGGTTACCAAAACCTTTTCATAATCCAGATTGATAAGTACGTTATCTAAAATAGTAACACTTTATTCTGAAAGATAAATAAGAAGTGACATTTCATGTGAATATTAAATAATTTTCTTTGGTTATATAATGGAGGAGAGTTTGAGGGGGAGTGATACAGTTATAAAATGTTTTTACTGTCCAAAAACCCTAGTGATAATGCTAATAACATTCAACACATGTTCTATTAGAAAATTTTCACATAAATTAAGCTTATATTCACTGTTTAAAAAAACAAAATTATATTTTCCAAATGTTTTATATCACTTATTTTAAAATTATTATGATGGATTTCAGTTGTCTGGAAATGTAGAGATTTATTTAACGAATTCCCAAAGGAAAGGCATTTAGGTTTTGCATTTATAGACAGGGGGAAAAAATAGCTAAATTCAAAGTAACAATGGTTAGTATTTGAGTAAATATGTAAGGAAAAATTAATTTCTATGAAGAATGCATTATTTATCTGGGATGAAATAGAAAAAGACAAAGAGAAAGTCAGTGAGATAAGAAATATATTGTATATATATGGTTGTTCAAACTTAGCTATGTTTAGTACAATCCATACTTAGTTCATTAGATTTACATGATGTTATTTGTAGTATTAGCATACTAGAAAGCAGAATATTGGTAACTAATAAGTATTAAGTTCATTTGATTTTTACAACCTGAATATGGTAAATTTTATTTTGCATGTGTCTAATAGAAGCCAGTTTTGTGAAAAAATTATGCATGTTCTCACACACATACACACCCACACACAAAGAGTATAACTTAGAGGATTTGCATGCCCAGTGCACACAATTGGAAATAATTCTACACCTTGATTTCTTTGTGCATGTGATAGTTCAAAGGCAGTCAATGAAAGACATCTCTAAAATCCATGATTTAATTCAGAAGACTTCTCCAGTTTTTTTCTGAAAAATTAGGTTGCTTCTCACTTCTTTGGGAAGATGTTTGGAAACAGGCAATTTATTCCATCTACATATAAAGTTCTTGATTTTTTAAATCCTTATAGAATTTTTATCAAATGTAAGCTGAAAAAAACATAATTTTCCAGGGTGTGCAGAAGAGGATGAATTTTCAAATAAGAAACTAAAATAAAAGAATTTAAGGCAGACTTTTTTTTTTCCTCATACGTGTTTATTCACATTTTTGGCAAGCAAATGATAGAAATGAAAATAATTCACATTCAGACATGGAAGCTTGGTTTGCTTGTGTAGATTCTAGCAAGTAAGAAAACACAACTGTTGCTTTTATGTCTCAGAAGAATAACATCAGTTCTTTATTGAGGACAGAAATACTACTCTGAAAATATTATGCTTTACGGTTTCAGAACTTGTTAATGGTTGCAAAGTGTACTTTTTATGAATTTAACTCAATTGATCCTCATGAGAATGTAGAACAGTATGGTATTTGAGAAGAAATATGTCATCACAGGTAAAAATAACAAATAAAATGGTCAACATGAATAATTTTATCTAATACTTAATTTTGAGCTAACAAACTAAATCACAAGGTATACTCATATAGAAACAGGTTAGAGGTGTTTGAAATTGTATCTCTGAGCAGAACAAGGATCATTAGTTAGAAAATATAATTTCCCATCTTTTAGCATATTTTACTAGTTTAAAGTTTTATTTAATTTTATTTTTAAACTTTAAAGACTTACTGTTATTTATTTATTCATACAAGAACTGGGGTATAGGTAAATGTACAGGGGGTGAGAGGATTCACCAGAGACAAAGTGAGTAGCAGAACAAGTGTTGACACGAGCTATGCAACCTCTGTCGTCAGACATGGTCCAGATGGAGGGGAATTACTCTGAAAAATCAGACTTTCCACGCTAACTTATGTTATGACCTCCCTTTTTTGTATAACCGTAATATCAAAATATTCTGAGCAACTTTCAGCTTACAATTGG
>NW_004567102.1:40105031-40117707 GCF_000260355.1 Condylura cristata
TTTTTAGGAATCTCCACTCGCCGACGCCTTCCCACCTTAGGGTCCTGCCTGTCTTGCCTCCAGACACCTTAATAGTTGGAGCTGGTCTCCGACAAAGTGTATCTACTGAAGTACTAAGGAGCACAAGGAGTGAGACAGGAGAGGTCTGCTGTGCCATGTGGGTCAGCTCCCAGGGCAGGGGATTGAACTCAAGTCGCAGTTGCTGGCGATAGCTTGATAGTGCTGAGGTTTTGACCCCTGTGCCATCAGGGAGACCATGGTTTAAAGTTTTAGATGAAAATGCAGTTTTGTGATTATCTCTCAGTTTATGAGAGCTAGTATTGGGGATGCATAACTTAAGAAGGCATAATTTGTTAAGTGGTATTAGCAAATTATAAATACTGGTAAAGGAAATCTTTGAAGTCAGTTGGGCAATTACTGGTTTCTCGAGTATTTTCTCATTTCAATAAGGCTCAAAAAGTTTGTTAAGACATGGAACACTAGTCCAGCGTTTCAGATTCATGTCAGTCTAAACGAGTTAATTGCGTTGGAGGAGAATAAAGGAAGAGATTTCCCAGCATGAGAACAGTAAAGGCTATTCCTAGCCTTGGTGAGAAGGGCAGCATTTTTGGGTAACATCACAGATGTTATAGTTTAAAGAGTTTTCATCTGAAGGAGCTAGAACCCATGAAATGATACTTCATGCAACTATTAAATAGATTAATTTGCTTTAGAATGGTTGGGAGGTTGAGGGGGAGTGATACAGTTGACTCTCCTACTTCTACACAAGCTTCATCATGTTAAGTATTAGTGCATAGAGAATTATCAAGTTTTTGTTCATTGTGTCCTCAACTTGTTATTTGTTTATTCAAAATATTTTTCAGTTTTAACTTTAGTTTGCAATGTTTTGGTTGGACAAATATTTGCATTCTCTTCCCACCATCATTTCTTT
Organism: Condylura cristata; assembly: GCF_000260355.1. NCBI lineage: Eukaryota > Metazoa > Chordata > Mammalia > Eulipotyphla > Talpidae > Condylura > Condylura cristata. Next base: position 40,105,963 of record NW_004567102.1, read on the forward strand.
CTTTTTTTTTTTTTTAAGATTTATTTATTTATGCATACAGAACTAGGGTACAGGCCAGAGACTCAGGGGCAGCGAAAGACTTCACCAGAGACAGAGTGGGAAGCAGAACAGGTAGATCGACGAAGTACACTGCTGAGGGGAGCAGTGGGCGGGTCAGGAGAGGTCTGCCACGCCAAGTGGTCGCCTCCGGGGCAGGCGGGAATCGAACTCATGCGGAAGTGGTTTCAGCTTCTTAGTGCAGTGCTTTAACCCGCTGCGCCACCAGGGAGGGCCACCCCCACCATCATTTCTTATACTATTTTCACCCTTTTTCCTTTCACTCTCCCTCTTAACCTCAGACATCTCATTTCAGTTATTAGTGCCCACTAGTTTTTAAATGGACTTGCCTTCTCAGATGTCTGCTATTTACACACAATGTAAAATATATATTGTATACAATGCCAAATGTTTGTCTTTTCCATATTGACTTGCTTTAATACACATAATTCCCTCAAGCAACTTCCATTTTATTGTAAATGGCAACATTTGATCTTTTCTTAAGGCTTAACAATATACCATTGTGTGAATGTTATGTTTTTGTTATTCATTTCTCTATCAATATGTTGTCCCCATGACTTAGCTATTGTGAATAATGCTGCAATAACATTATGTGCATAATTTTTTGTTTATGTTCTCAAGTTCTTTGGATAGGTGTGCCAGATTAGGATTGCTGGGTAATACAGTATGTCCTTTTTTCATTTTCTAAGGTAAAAATCCAGATTGTTTTTCCAAAGTGGCTACACCACTACAGTTCTACCAGCAGCATATAGTATATCTCTCTCTCCACACCTCTCCAGCACTTGTTTATAGAGGTCTTTGAATATATGCTATTTTCAGTTGTTTGAAATGATAGGGTCTTGGCCAGCATCTCCTTTATTAAAAATGATGGTGAATGTTTCTCCATGTGTTTATTATTCTAGATACATACTCATCTTGGTGACCTGTCTTTGTAATGTGTTTCCTATCTATTATTTGCATTATTTATTTTATATTGGTAAATTGTTTTTATATGTCCCTCATATTGACTCCTTGTCAACTATGTAATATATAAATATTTTGTCCCACTTCAGTTGGATGTTTATATTTACTTTTACTGGGTAAAAGCTTTTTAATTTAGTGTAACCTCAGTGATTAATTTTGTTTTTACTTCCTTTGCTGTAAGGATCAAGTTTTCCAAAACATTTTCAACTATGTCAGGATATTTTCTTTAGGTGTTAAATCTATGTTTTTTAATCATTTTGAATTTATTTTCATGCATGGACTTAGAAAATCATTCAACTTTATTAATTCACATGTGATTATCCAGATTTCTCAGTACTTTGTTAATGTTGCTCTGTTAATTTAGAGGTCAGACAATAGTAGTATTTACTCCTCTTCTGGCTACAGATTCTGGGATTGTGGTACTTTAATCTGTAGGCTTTGTTTCAAATGCTTCCAAACATATGGTAGAAGAGATAAAAGAAGAAATTTCTATGATCACTACTCCCATAAAACATAAACAATGCTGCTTTGTAGCCACAAGCAGCATTCAGAACTCTACACTCTTCAATGTGATTTTCTATATTTTTCTGTTCAGGGCTAGAGCACACCATCTTTCTACCTGGCTCAATACTGATACCTGAAAAGTATCAAGTATAAATTTTTTTTGTGTGTATTTGATAATGTCAAATTGTGTGTTTGACATTGAACTTTGGGGAATAAAGCTAGAAATGGATTCTTACTGTGGGGGATCCACAAAAGTATTAACTTTCCAAGGTTTTACTTAGCGAATTTACTTCCCAGTGCAAAGAAGGCTGCATAGATGGATGATGATGCTACTGTGCAAGGTGATGTTATTTTCCTTTACAATACAACACTGATATCAGAACAGCTGCATTTTCACAAGATTTCAATCCATTCTTTGCCTAAGTTGACATCCATGTAGCAATGAACCAGTACAATACATTTAGCACACTGACTTAAAAAAAGAAAGAAAGAATCCCTAAACTTGCCATGAAAGTTAACAACTACTCTTTGAATCTAGGAACTTTCCTTGCAAATGTGACATAATGAAAAATACAGAGTATAACTAACCGACTTGAGAAAGAGATGAAATTCAATATAGAATAGGAGCATGATTGCAGAATACTGGCTGGCAGTATCAAAAAAACTTTTCTGTTTATTGGATTTTATCAACAGCACTCCACCATTGATACAATGTGGAATGTCTGCTACCTTGGTTCCAGTTCTGGAAAACTACATTCGCTCCAGTTTGTAAGGCAGTGAAGTTACTCCATTGGAATGGTGATTTAAACTGGTGAAGAGCTGCTTCACACACTATGCTTGAGGAGAAAGGTAAACTCCAGAGCCAACAGGCAAACTCAATCTCATCTGAAGACATATGGAGATCTTTAATATAAGTAAAATAGAATTTACGCTACATGATTTCCTCATGATATCCTGGAAGAGACACTATGTGTGGGAAGCAACAGTTGCTAGCTTCAATGACTATCTGCAAGAAACCATGGAAAAAGGGACATTTCAGCTAGGGAATGAGGACAAACTCTCCCATCTGGCTGTCAGCTTACCAGACCGACTTTAAACATGCCCCCATCTGTCTTACCAAACATTTGCTTACTAGAGTGCCAATGGACCAGCGTGAATGGACTAATATGAGTGGTACAGCTTGTTCACCAATGCTGTTCAAGTTTTGTTTGTTTTTATTATTATTATTTACTATAACATTGTAAAGGTGGTTTACACAGTTACTTGTTTACTAGAAGTATAATATCTACCCCTTCAAGGGTTATTACAACACCCACCCCCTGCCAAAATACCCCCAGTCCACCACCATAGTTCACTGCACTACTTTCCCAACTCACTCATGTCTCCCCCTCCCCCCACTCCTAACCTTCTAGTAAACTATTCCATAATCATCTGTCTAGGGTTAGTTTTTAGTTTGGCCTAGGAGGGAAGGGTTAAATTAAGTCTTTCTAACACCACAGCCTCAAGCTGCAAATACTAGCTTCTTCTATGAGGAGACACAGGCAATTAGATTTGGCTCTCCCTTAAGGTTCAGGCTCCAAATACTTCTAGTCAGGGAGCCTCAGCCTCGGGCCATCATTCTGCACTCCTAATCCTGTGATTCTCCAGCAGTGGTCTGTGTGTTCCACATGCTATATCTATGTACCCTCTTCTCTAGTGCAGTGACAGACCTCCAAAATCCTCAATGTGGGCTCCAAAGTCCTCAATGTGATTAAATGTGTGCCCTGAATCACTAACAGAAACCACCGTCTCTTGATGATACTGCTCAATTACTAAAAACATAGTTCAACTAGCCTTATCCTTTTGTTTTTTGACAGATCATTGCCGCTTATAAATGCATTAGTCATTTTTTTTTTTCTTTTGGGGGCTTGTTGACCCTGCCTTGCTGGAATTTAGTTGTGAAAATGTGGGATCAACAAACCCAGTGTCTTCATTTTGTAGCCAGACTCCCTCCAAAATATTGTAACATTACACTGATTAGTATATTTACCTTGTTAATTCTGTCTTCTCTGTGACCTATAACTTCCACCAGTGGGAGACCATTGTACACCCGATGGCTAGCACTATACTCAGTTTTTGCATTTAAAGGATGAGCATTAAAGAAAAGTTAAATTCAGTGTATTTTCTGCAGGAGATTTTCTAAGATATAGAAGTGATACTCATATCTTGAGTTTGTAATTCTCTACCTCTTTTATGTGGCTATTACTAAGAGATAATTTTAAGCATTTAATTAATCTGATAGTAAAAAAGGGAACTGCTAATGGAGTTGCTTTGTTAGCAGCTAAAATGAATGATTAAATGTAATCTAGAGTGACCTGTATATTAGAGGTAAATTTCTTCTCTTCCTCTAAGGTTCATTAATCAAAACACAAATCATTCAGGAGACTTGAAAGCTTGAGAAAGAAGGAAGTATAAACGTTTAACTTATTCATTTTCCATGTACACTATTTATAAATATAAAGTCAAAAAAGTAGAGAAAAGCAGCAAGGAAATTGTTAAGAAAATGAGAAAGAGACAGGCATATAAAGACAGAATCAGACAAATACAGAGAACCACAAATACAGAGGACAACTGTTAAAAGTAGAGAGAGGGACAGTTAGATCAAGAAAGGGATGAAAAAAAACACCTCTACTCAAACAGCCATGTGACACACAAATAGCTAAAACAAAAGCAAACAGACTAAAACAAAACAAAACAAAACAAGGGCCCTCCCAGCTTGTGCAGCTAGTTATAGCACAGCACTAAGAAGCTAAAGCCACTTCAGCATAAGTTCGATCCCTGCTCCAAGGTGACCCACATGGCGCAACAGACTTCTCCTGACCCACCGCTGCTCCCCTCAGCAGTGTACTTCGTTGATCTGCCTGTTCTACTCCCCACTCTGTCTCTGGTGAATCCTCTCACTGCCCCTGCTCCTCTGGCCTGTACTCGAGTTCTATATGCATAAATAAATCTTAAACAAAGCAAAACAAAACAAAACAAAACAAAACCTACCTGTACAGATAATGCAAAAACTAAATAACTATACAGAAAAATAGTTGACTCTATCTTCAAGTCAGTAATGACATCACTAGAAAGTGATAACATTCTTTTTTTGTATCTGTTTAGTAGAGAACATATGCAGGATCAGGAGATTATCCAAAATAAGAAGCAGAAAAATAATTTCTAGTGACAATGAAAATTGAGTAATTTGTCTTTTGGAAGCCATTTTGAGAATCAGATGACTACAGAGACCAAAATGTCAATGTTTTATATATAACAAGCATGAGAATATATTTTAGTCCCAGGAATCTTCATTAATATAAATTGGTATATTAGGTTTTTAAATTGGGATACAAGATATAGAATTTGAGTCTGTAAATTAAAATGTTCTTGGAATTAATTACAATGTTATATTTGCTGATAGATGGGTTTTTAAAAAGTAATTAAAAACAAAAAAGTCACAGACTTTCACATAATTGATCTATTCATTGGGAACTTCTTGAATTAAAATTCCCTTGATGAAATTAGATGAAAATTTTAATCATGCTATTTTCCTAGTCTTCGTTATTTCTGGAAATATCCTTAAATTTGCATTATAAATGCATCCATAAAAGTGAGTTTAATTTAGAAAAAAATAGCTAAAAGTGTATTTTAATGCTATGAAAATAATAAAAATGGAATAAAAGTACTATTCAGTAGTCATGCTTACATAGTGATGAAAAACTATATTTGAGGAGAAACAAAACAATGCTTATAATTTCTTAATAACCATACTATAAATTGTTGCTACTGTTGAATTCAATTTGTGGATAAGATTTTTTTTTTTTAAAGATTTATTTATTTGTACATACAGAACTGAGGTACAGGCCAGAGACTCAGGGGCGGTGAGAGGCTTCACCAGAGACAGAGTGGGGAGCAGAACAGGCAGATCGACGAAGTACACTGCTGAGGGAGCAGCGGGCGGGTCAGGAGAGGTCTGCCACACCATGTGGTCTCCTCTGGGGCAGGCGGGAATCGAACTCATACAGAAGTGGCTTTAGCTTCTCAGTGCTGTGCTTTAACCCGCTGCGCCACCAGGGAGGGCCTGTGGATAAGATTTTTTACTGAAGTAAACAATATATGTTTATTATTAGTCAAAAATTATTTGTATACGTACTTAATTTTTATATTATGCATTTTTTTCTTCACTGCTTTAAATGTCTAGTTATTTGTTTTAACCAGAGGTGCAGACAATCACTATATGCTCCACTCCATTCACTGCCCTCCATTCTGTAAACATTCTGATGTGCTTGATGACCATACATTCTTAATATATTCTATTGTATTTCCTAAATGAATTTCAATTTATATAACTGATTTTGTCTTCCATATTTTATTCATATTTTTGTTCAGTAGTGTTTTCACCATTTTTTTTTCATACTGCCATATGTATATATAATCACCCAATGATAAAAAACTAGATTGCCAAAACTCTATCCATCAAAACAAAATCACTGTATTAAATCCTATACATTCTCCCTCATAGAATTCTGTGTTGATTTCTCTGGGATTTATACCCAAGAGAGAAATTCTTGAGTCATGGAGAATGTATATACTTTGATTAAGTACTGCCAGATTGCCTTCCAAAATGGCATCACTGTTTACAGACTGTCTTAAAATGCAGGAGAGCTCCTGTAGTGCCAAAATATAACACCTGGCATTATCTAGCTTTCTAATTTTGTCTACTGATAGATTTAAAGTGATATCTCAATTTACTTACATTTTTCTAATGATCAATAAATTTGTACATCTCTTTATAGGTTTTCCTCTCTTTGCTTTTAATTTCTCTTTCAACATTAGGTTATTTTTGTTGGGTTATAATCTTCCATTGTCCTTTTGATGGTGCATGTATATGATAGGTATTAATCATTTATCAATTTTAGATGTTGTAAATATGCATTGCAAAATATAGTCATATACCCATTTGATTTGGCTATGGCATACTTTATTGAATGTGATTTTGATACAGTAAGACTCATAAATACAATGCTTTATAATTTGTTTTCTGTGTATTTTTTTAATAAGCTACTCTTCTATTTTCAATGGACTTTATAGTTTTACTTCTCCCATTTAGATCTTTAATCCTTTCAGTGTCCAATTCATTACATGGCTTTAGGAATGAATCTGCTTTTATTTCTCTTTATATAATGAATCAATCCATCACTATGTCAGTTATAACTCTATAAATTTAGAGACTGCAGTGTTTAATAGATGGATTTTGATGTTTTATCTTAAATTTTTTAAGCTTGCCTAGGACACGTACTTTTGTCTCAAGTACTTTTTTTTTTTTTTTCAATTCTTTCAGATACTAAATTCGTATACCTGTATCTTTCCTTTGGTATGTTTTTTTTTTTTTTTTCAAAATCTCTTTGTGTTTTTGTTTATTGGTTTAAATGTGTCTCCTGTAGGCAACATACTATTGAATCTTTGTTTTGCTATACTCTCCTTGCTTAGTCCAACAGGAATCTCTTTTTTGTGTTTGATATATGTTATTCTGTTTGGTTTCCTTTTACAACGGATGTATAATTTGTATATGTAATTGATTGAGCTGTGCTCTAGTGTTCCCTGGGCTTAAGGGTAATATAATGCATTGGGTGGTTGGCACTGGACTGGTGAATGCCAGCCTCAACTTGATTCTTTTTCATTTCTGGGGAGTTACAGAGAATAGGAGCAATGTAGCAGAGAATGAGAAGAAGTGAGGAATCAACCCCAGATCAGAAAAGTCAGTTACCAAAAATTTTTGGCAATCCCATTTGCTAGCACTTGTAACAAACAAATGCTGTGGTCAGCAATTTGCTTGTGCAATTTTCAGAAAGAAACTCTATGATAAGTGACCAAACCACTTTGCAAGATTGGATGTGGAGACACAAACAAACTGTATCTCTTATCAATTGACTTCCAACCCAGAGGGCTTTTCTGCTGCATTAAAATCATTACAGGGTCCTCCTCAGTGGCACAATGGTTTAGGACACAGACTGCAAGCTGGCCTCAGCCGCATTAGTGAAAGTTCAATCCCCAGCCCCAGAGGTGACCCACATAGCATGGCAGACTTCTCCTGGCCAGCCCGCTGCTCCCCTCAGCAGTGTACTGCCTCGATCTGCCTGTTCTGCTCCCCGCTCTGTCTCTGGTGAATCCTCTCACCACCCCTGTACCTCTAGCTTGTACCCCAGTTCTGTATGCACAAATAAATAAATCTTAAAAAAAAAATTCACTTAAAAAAAATCATCACAACTCTTTTTGCCTACTGGGACTCTTAACTATTACTGCTGATGTATATGTAGAAGGAGAAGAAACAATTTTGCTCAGATGATGAGGGAAGGCAAAAGTATGTGGAATGTCTTCTTAATCCGTACAGCCACTGCCCCTAGACACCCTGCCTTAGACTGCTCCACATCATCGGTCAAAGGTGGTTTTGCTATCACCATAAGTTTCTTCCAGTTTTATTTGATTTATGTAAGTGATGTTATCTTCCTCTACAGTTTCTCTAGGTTTGAGTTTTAGAAACAGCCAGCAATGCGTGCAGGTGTTTTTCTAACTGATTGACAGGAGCACGTTAGAAGAGTGCAGCTGGCTTTCTAACTCCTTTCCTAAGGCTTTCTCGGCTAGCTCACCACCACACTGGCCTTCTGTCCTCTAGAGAGCTATGTGATGTGCTGTCAGGCTGACATCCCTAATATGCATCCTTCCTCGCCAGTTAGCTTTATTTTTACTTGTTTGTTCTTATTACCACATGACCAAACTGTGTTTAAACTCCCAATGATTTATTGGATCACTTGCTGGAACTGTCCAATAGACAATCCATGCAAAGGCAGCTCAATAGAGAGTGGAAAGAGAAAAGAGGACCAAAAATTACTTTTTTTCTTTTTTGTTTTAATGCAGTTTATGCCTCCACCATCCATTGGAAACTACCAAATGACTTGATGTTGTCTCTGAAGATTCACTTTGGTTTTGGCCTGTGAATATTAATAACGATGTTAATTTAGAACTAAGAAATCTCAGGGCTTTTATATCTCAAATAAGTATGAATAAAAGTGATAAAAATAGAAAATTTAACTTGTATTAGCTGCATATGCCTTACTATGAGTAATGTCTACATTTTCATGTAAGACATTACAATTTAAAAAAATAAAAATTGAAAATTTAGTAATATGTAAGATAAAAATTCTAATGATTTGATTAGCTTTTCCATTCTATTGAAAAATACTAAGTAAAGAACAATTTTAAAGCCTTCCAAATGTGGCAGAATGGATTCATTTGTATATTAATTCAGTAATTAAGAAACTGATATAATGCATTTGTGTTAAGACCATTTATCTTTAATTATTGAATAATTATTTAAGATTGTAAGGTTCATTGAAACTAAGATATTCCCTAAAATGTATTCCTCTGTGAAACTTCTCAACATCTCTATCTAATTTTTCAAAAATTTTAATGAAAATTTTAACTCAGCAAAGTAGTGTCTTAAGAAAAAAATAAATAAATATCAGTTATAACATTCTACAGGAAGACTATTTAAAATGTAACAGAAATCATCACAGAGCAATTGAACAAGGACTTAGTGATTTCATCAATAAACACAGGTTTTAAAGTCTCAATTAGAAATATTTAATATAAAGGTTTCCAAAATCGAAGTTCATAAATACAAATGAGGCATTTTCCTTTACCAATTTTTAGAATAAAATATTGATATGCTATTGACAGATAATTATATTAGTTATCATGTCACACCCTAATAAGATTTGAAAGTATATAGCATAGTTTTTATGCATGCAATTTGTTCAATTATGCTTTTATAGTTTTACTCTTCTCAAATTCATCTAATTTTATTTGCAACTTAGAAAAAAAGTTTACAGAAGAATTGCACATGGATCAGTCTAAAATCAATTGTCATTTTAGGTACTTTTTAAAAAAGGTTAACTTTCTTAGTGTAGAGGGAAGATGTTGTCTTAATGTAATTAAATTGTCAGATATCAGAGTCATGTCAGAAAAGGAAATGATAAATGTCAGCATGCCTGGAAATACAGTCTACGAGATTCGGAAGTCTTTGTTGCAATGCAGAGAATAAAACTTTCCCCAAGAACTTCAAAGGCAGGCTCCTTACTTACTGATCTGTCTTAGCCCAATATTAATAAATGTCTGATTACTTAGTGTCCATTTCAAAGTAAGCTAAATAACTCTCTTGAGAGGAATGCAAGGTTTTCACTAACGTAGCTACATGCTAAATAGGAAGGAGACTTCCAGTTAATACACTTTTCCATGTGCTTAAAAAAGGCACTTCTGTCAAGGCATAGAGATGTTCCTGCCTTCAGTAACCTAAAAGGTTCTTTCCAGGGGAATGAAAAGATTAATTATTATTCTCTAAAGTGCCTAACTTTAGCTACTTCAACAATCAGGGTAAAAAATTAGAACACATTGAAGGATATCTGGTCTCTCTTTTCTATCTTAACCTAAGATTAATAGCATCTTGGAGTTTGATCTAGTCATTTTCATGAAAATTCATTTTCTGCTTAACTGGAAAAGACCATAAAGGTTGTCTCATGAGTAATTTGTTTATTACATAGAAGACAGTATGTTATTTTCTCAGGAATTATTACAACTCCAGACAGTATAATTTGATTAAAAAATTAGCTTTCTAAATAAAGGGTGATAATCCTTAATAATCTTTGAATATCATAGTCGTATTGATTTTTAATATAGTTATAAAAGTTATAAAGAATAGTTTTTTTTCTTTTTATGAAGTTTGGAAGTGTTGGAACAAAAATTTCATTCTAAAGGATAGTATATTCACCAAATATAGTTCAGCATAAATACAGAGCTCTTTTTGTCATTAGATTTACAGTATCTATTCAAGATATTTTTTTCAAAAGTTAGTTCTAGTATTTCTCCATTCTCTTCAGTAGTTATGTAATTCTTTTTTTCTTTTTTTTTCTATTTTTTTTTAGTTCAGCTAGCTCCTTTAGATAGTAGTATATTCCACTGTGCTCCCCCCCCACTTTAATTTTATGATTTATTATTTATGCAAGCGCCTTTCAACAATTCTAAGAACAATGTTTTCAGATTCTTTTTGAAACATGGAAATGTACTTGGCAAATAGTTAAGGACAATAATATTTTTGTAAACATGGAAATGTACCTGGCAAATAAAGACAATAATTCTTATTTCTCTTATTTTGCTTTCATTTATTTAATGTAATTATACAATGTTCAATTTTGACTGAAAATAGTTGCATTATTTAAATTCTTGTACTTTGCAAAGATCGCATACAAACTCATTATCTTAAATGTCACTGCTACAAGGATATTTGACCCACTGAGGAAGTCCTGCAAATAAACACACAGGCCTTAAATTTCCCACTTTAACAGGATAGAACTCTAGGCAAAATGCAGTAGCTCTTCCAGTGGTACATCAAAGGCCATTTTTCATATATTACTCTTGCATAAATTCTTCAGTAAGCTTTACCCATTGTTTCACTCTGAGCTTTTCAGTATTGATAATACAATGCAAACATCAGAAGCGCTTTAAAAAATACTAATGTCTGTCCCTCCTTGGTAGTGCAATGAGTTAAAGCACAGCACTGCAGGCTAGCTGTAGCCACATCAATGCCTGTTCAATCCCAGGCCCTTGAGATGACCCACCCCGCACAGCAAACCTTTCCTGTCTCATCTACTGCTCCCCTCAGCAGTGTACTTTGTTGATCAGCCTGTTCTGCTCCCCATTCTGTCCCTGGTGAATTCTCTCACTGCCCCTGCACCTCTGGCCTGTACCTAAGTTCTATATGAATAAATAAATAACTCTTTAGAAATTCATCCTAAATATTGACCTGAGGTATAACTTGACCACTGAGATTTTTTTTTTTAATTCCCACAAGTTATTCTAAGGTGGTGTTTAGTTTGATGACAACATTATACCGATGCTGCTATAACTTTGGTTTCAGTGTTTCTTTATCTTTGTCCCTCTCTTCATCTTACTCTTTCTCAACCCATTAGTATCTATTTGTCAACTACAACTTCTTTGTATTAATTTCCTTTTGAATGATTCACAGTTAAAGGTTTGAGTGAGAAAAACATCTTATCTGATCCAACTTGACTATAGTCAGGGTTTCAGGAACAGGACAAAAATCATAACCACCAATGATCAAATGAGAACTGAGATCAGTTATATATA
>NW_004567102.1:40117807-40131451 GCF_000260355.1 Condylura cristata
ATATATATATATATATATATATATATATGGCAATCACTTTGAGACTTCTGACTTTTCCATGTGGCCAGTATTTACTTATTATACCATGTAAAAGGGTTTTTTTAGTAATGACAAACAGAATTGTTTCAGGATGCTTTGTGTGAATTAAGGCACGTTTTCTTTTTTTTTAAGATTTATTTATTTATGCATACAGAACAGGGGTACAGGCCAGAGGTGCAGGGGCAGTGAGAGGATTCACCAGAGTCAGAGTGGGGGGCAGAACAGGGTGACTGATGAAGTACACTGCTGAGGGGAGCAGTGGGTGGGTCAGAAGAGGTCTGTGGGGCCATGCGGGTCACCTCTGGCACAGGGATCGAACTCATGCTAAAGTGGCTTTAGCTTCTTAATGCTGTGTTTTGACCTGCTGTGCCACCACAGAGAGCCCTAAGGTACATATTTTAAATAAAATAATAAATTTTAATAATATTTTCTTATCTGAATTTACCTTCAGATAGTTAGAAAATAGGATATTTTGCCCTTTATTCTAATATATAAGAAATGACATATGACTATTTAAAAAATAAAATTAGCTTTTTATCAATATTACTGTGTATGTTTGAGGTGGTGGGTGCGTTATACATCTGAAGGATGTGAATCATCATTAAGCCTCCTCAGGAAAAACACTGATTAGCACACAATTCAAAGACACTTTATTCTTCTAAAATCTTTTACTTTGAGAATCTGTTTAATAAAAATATATTTTACTGGTGAAGCATCCAGAAAGCTCTTACAATGTTGAGTGCAATTCTATCATGATTTAGCCAACTGAGACATGAATATAAGGACATCTTTTCACAGTTACTATTTTTCAGGTCAAATGAACAAAGATGAACTTGAGCCACATATTTGAAAAGCTCCCACTTTTTTATGGTCTTGTTCTGAGTAGGTCTCAGAACCATTTGTCTCACCATATGACAACTGTTCCTTTCTTTGTGTATAGTCTCACAAAGAATTTAAAGCAATGATACCATTTAAAGAGATAAACAACAGAAGGAAATAGATGTTCAGTTTTACTACAATGAATCATTTCATATGATGGTTTAGAGGATGAACAACATGTAATACAAATCTTTCAAATAAATATATAAAGAATAACTGTAAATGCATATTAAAATTATATTATTTTGTTAACATCTGAGATTTTGTCCTCACAAATTTTTATATTATTTGTAGTCTAAAAGATAAGTCAGATAATAAACACTCAGAATGTAAATAAATCAGGAAATAATTGATAGTGTAAATGCCATGAAATTATTTTCTAAAATGTGCTAGAGATATGAGGAAACCAGGCTGAAAAAAATGAATTTCTGAACAAAGTACTATTTGAGCTGTATTCTCAGGACAAGGAGTCAGTTACACCTAGAATTATTGGGCAAGCAGTTCTTAAAGGAGGTGTAACATAAACAAAGAAACAGAAATGGGAGATCTTTGCAATTAGAAAATAAAAAGAGAATATAGAAGAATTGGGTTGTAAGCAAGAAGCAGAGCCTGTAGGACCTTTAAGTGATAATATGGATTTTAAGTAGTGAAATATACTGCATTATCAAAAATATTGCTGAAATAATCACCTGTATGATTCTGGAGCTTATGCTATAACAGTGGCAAAACTAAGTTACAGAAAAGCAAAATTAACAAACAGCAAATTATTTGGTATGGTAACATTGTTCCGGGTTCCAGTCTTCTCTTTTCTTCTTGCATAACAGAATGATGTTTTTATCAGTCTCAAGTAGTTATGGATATATATATATATATTGCAGTTTACTGGATATCTTCTAAAAAATAATTTTTCCTCTAAACTCCTCATTTCTCTCTTGATCACACCAAAACAAAAAAACTGGTAATTGTGGTCAGAGTCAACCATGCAGACAAGGAAAATCTCTGAAATGGTGTATAGAAATGAGTCTGATCACTATATGATCTCATGGGCCAGCATTGCTTATGTGACCTGGGCTTACTACCCACCTCTGATTGTCACAGATTAAAATTCTATTGCTTATGCAAGTCACTGTTCAGTAGGATCTCTCTGTGGCAGCAGCTTATTCTATACCTACAATAGAAAACTAAAATAACTGTTCTGATAAGAGTTAAACAATTAAGTCCTAAGAGGACATTCAGATTAACTATCACTTTAGTCCTATCTCTAATAGCAAGAAAGCTTACAGTTTCAATTCTGTTTCTTTAAGTTCTTACATTATTATTTAATAACATTATACGTTTAATTTAGACACCTGTTACATAACCTACGAATGAAATGTTAGGCATGAACTAGGGTAATAAATTGAAGGTGGAAGATTATCTTCAGGGTCTCTATGATATTTGGGAAGGTGCATATAATAGTGTATGAATGTGATAAACTGAGTTTCCCCAAAATCTGTTTCTCCCATCAACTGTTTCAGAACAGTATTTTATTTGAATTGTCACTCTCCTGCATGCAAAACAACCAATCTGCCTCAGGCTTCCTAGAAACCCACCGTATCATTTAGCCTAAATAATTCCAGTTTGCCTTTATTTTTGCCACACTAAAAAGGTTATAAGGCAATAAATAATATTTGTGTTTAAATGCAATCACTTAGAACAACTGGAAAACATGTAGAACATTTCAGGAGGTCAATGTGCACAATAGACTGGTTACTCGGCGGTATTTAAACTGTTTGGAGAAAATGTCTTATATTTGAATTTCAGTGAAGATAGTAGAGAAAAATGACATTATTACTAAAAATGACTCTATTATTGGATGACTCATTTATTTTCAGGCTGGAAGAACATCATTTCAAATTCATAGAGCCACTTAGTGAATAAAAATGCACAACTCTTACAACAGACATTTCTAAGTTCCCATACTGATATTTACTGACTGTATTCCTGTGTCAGTATATGCTTAAACCAGATTTCAGCAAAAGTAGAGAAGATCCAAATCTTTACAACTATCCAAGGTTCTGCAACACTCAGATGAAATGCATATCAAGGATTAATTGGCAAGGAACAGAGCTGGCAATTTGGGTGGCCTTGCCTTCCACTAGGAGCAGATGGGCTACCTCCTGGGGAGTTGTAATATGCACTTAATTGAAATGAAGCTAGAGTCACCCAGCAGAGATCACATTTTAAGTAACCCATATTCATGATTCTGTAGTCTCTATGGTTTTACTTCTGATTCTCATTTTCTTTCTTAGTTTTAACCGTATAAATATTGCATAAGATTGGATTGTTCATATTTTCATCTTTAGAGGATGCTATAACAATTATAAACAGTCCAAAAATCCTTTTAAAAATTGTAATTGCCTAAGTATGTGAAAACATTAAACTATACACAATAGGCATTTAGATAGAATGCTTATGGGGAAGTGGAATGTTCTGATTAATTGGTTTTCTGATGAATTCAATGATTATCAATCATACCCTGGTGGGAAAGGCACTGTGCTCAGCATTATTAAGCATAAAACAGGGGCTCAAAGAGCATAATATTTAGTTAGGATAAATGAAAATCATTTTTGTTGTAATTCTCACTGTCAAGCTTTTCTTTTTTTCTAAAATGGTTGGGAATACTTCCTTGTCTAAGTGGGGAAATTGATTATCTGCATCATTATCAAGACTTCTTCGGTGTCTGTTGGTGGCCATTTGAGGACTAATCCACATTTATACTGTTGGATTTCAGTTCAGTAAATACTTTGAGTCGTGTCAGATCAGGCAGGATGCTGAAACTGGGACTACAGAGATTGTAAGACAGATTCTATCCCCCATTTCACAGGTTTTTCAGGTATAATCAGAGTCTCCTGACAGAAATTTTGATGTAAAACTTTCACCTGCGCTTGATTCCCACTGCTACCTCCACCAACGTGCAATGCGCATTACAGCCCTTCCTTTGAGAAAGGCACTTGGCTTCAGAGGCTCATTCAGAACATCAGTAAATAATATAATCCAGGAACCCCTGGCTACCACATAGGACAGCCAGTCCTGTTAGAGACATGGGAGATCTACAGTTTGCTTTCCATGCACCAGCCCTTGAGGCAGCAAAAGGCCTTCGGGGCCAGGATAATGTGGTAAGTCCACTGAGATCTTGTCCACTGGGCCTTTGTTATGGTGTTGGTGACAGGGAAGCACTCCCTAGTGCTGGGATCAATGATGCTAAAGCTTTTTATTTGCTTTGATTATTGATTTTTCAGATCCATGAATTCTCATTACAATTTTTGGTTATGGTAAGAATGTTGAATTTAAAGACTTTATTATTTTACATATAAGTTAATGGCATCTGTGTGTCTGTGTCTCTGCAAATGTGTGTGTGTGTGGTTTTTTTTAACAATTTATTTATTTATGCATACAAAACTGGGGTATAGGCCAGAGGTGCAGGGGTGAAGAGAGGACTCACCAGAAACAGAGTGGGTAGCAGAACAGGCTGACTGACAAAACACTGTTGAGGGGAGCAGTGGGCGGGTCAGGAGATGTCTACCATGCCATGTGGATCAACTCCAGGGCGGGGATCAATCTCATGCTAAAATGGCTTTAGCTTCTTAGTGCTGTGCTGAAACCCACTGCACCACCAGGGAAGTGCCCATTTTCCCTTTTTTTTTTTTGGTATTTGTCTTCATAAACTTTTAGGCAGGAGTTATTTACATTAACTAGGAACAAATTAACAGTTAATCATGAATATCTTTCACCATAACTACCAGATAGGAAGAGCATGACTTAAATGGATGGTTGGTGGACTCTTTATATCATTGCTACATTTACTTGCTTTTGTAGATCTTACAGAGTGTTAAAAAATCACTGTGTGCAACCCAGTTTTTCTCTATGCATGAAATTATAGTAATAGACCTCAAAATAGTTAAAATAAAAAAAAAAAACACTACAGAAACTAAAAGTAAATTCCACTTTCTTTCTTTGATGGAAACTTGTGCTTCTTTATCCTATTTTAATGCCAAGAAGCCTAAATGACTCTTAGATTACAAGAGAACAAATGTCCACTACTTCACAATGTTTCTTGTGTTTTCATTTCCCTGGTGGCATAGTAATCTCATTCAAGACTTAGAATAACTTAGGGGATATTTCTGTTGGAACCCCACAGAGCACATTTTCTTAGAAAAATACAGGATCACTTAAGAAAGAAGCAGCTTAATCAGTAAGAACAGATTTTATTTTTTGGTAAAAGAAAATAGCTGGTAAAGGAAAAACAAAATGAACCAGGACAGAGTTAAAATTTGTTAGCATACATTGTATGGGCATTGTCTTAAAGGAAAAACATATTTCAGTTTTATAACAACTTTTTGTTATCCTTCAGTGCACCCTCTATAGTTGTGATATCAAATATATTTTTTAGGATACAAAAATTCATTAACTCAAAGATATAATGAACAAAATATTTTAAATGATAATTTTTTAAGAACTGTTAATACTAAACTCACTATTTAAAAAGAAAATATTAACATCAAAATATGACATTTATTCAGTTTATTTTTTTCACTTAGTTCATTTATTTATTTTCTGTATACCACATATCATAACTGAAATCATACAGTGTATTTCTCTGTCTGGCATACTTCCTTAAATCTAGTACCCTTTAAGACCATATGTGTGGTTGTTAATGATAGAATTTCATTTTTTATGGCTGAATAGCATTCCACGGTTTATTATCAGGATTAGTAGATCTTTACTAGCCATCTGTCCATGGACACTTAAATTATTTCCAACCCTAGAAAAAACTTAAATGTGTGTGCATAAATCTCTTCAGATGAATGGTTGTTTTGTTGTTGATGTTTATTTGTTTTAGGGTGGTAAATCCAAAGAAGTTAGGTATCTTGAGCATATGGAATTTCTATTTTTTAATTTTTTGAGTAATTTCAATGTTGCTTGCCTCAATGACTATACTAGGTATATTGCCACCATGTATACAGGCTCCTCTTTACATCCTCTCTAACCTTTGTTTATCTTTTGGATGATAGTTATTCTCCAGGTGTAATGTCATATTCTTTGTTGTTTCCATCCTCATTTCTGCATTACCTAATAATAAGAGATGATGAACATTGATTCATACCTTTGTTGGTTATAAATATGTCTCCTTTGGAATATCTATTTAGTTATTTTTGCAATTCAAAATATTAATTTTATAATAATCTCACTTGATATTTCTGTGTACACTATCGAATTTGATTAAAATCTATTTTAACAAATTAAGTCATTTTTATTTTTTTTTCTTTTCTAAGTGTGCAACTATATCCTTTTCTGAGAATATTGTTTTTATTCCTACAGTTTTAAATATATTTCTTAAAGAATATGATCTGACATACATTTAAAGGACACATATGATCACAACGACTCAGACATTGTAGCTATAGTTGAAGGGATTAAATAGCATAAAGTACATTGTCATAGATCTTGGAAACTCTTCTTTTTTGACAGTCAAGGTCACATTTTCCTGACTGTAACTATGGGGATTGTTTTCAAACAGTTTTGCAGACCCAGTCTTGTACACCTCAATTAATATATCCTCTTGGGGTGGAGGACTATCCCCTTTGTAATGCAATTTCTGTTAGAACACATTTTTTTTTTTTATCAATCATGCCAAATCAAGCTGCATTTATTTTCAGCTGTTGATAGCAAAACACCTCTAAGTATTTCCTTTCTATTTCTGCCTAGTTGAAATTAATCAGAGTACAGTCTGATATACTTAGAATAATAGGACATATTATTCTTCATTTCCCTTTACTTTTTTGCTCCTATGCCCACATGATGGCCATATTCTACTATCCACTGCTTCAAAATCAGATACCCATCAGGACAATTTTGAATTGATTGATCCTTAATGAAAGGAGTCCAAGTGTTCTCTAAAACCAGCCTTAGAATCTTTATTTTTAATCCCTAATTATGAAATAGATGTTATAAATTAATGAGCAGATGACTCATAAATTTGCTAAAATACCTGAAATCACAAAACCCTGTCAAGTTCCTCTATAATCCTTTTCTTGAGAACAGATTTGTCCAATGTGAATGATCTCTTAGGAACAATTTAACCAGAATGTAAATTTTACATTTATTTACCTATGAATTTCTCTTCCAAAAATCCAAATGAATTTAGAAAACTGTATTTGATTAAACTCAACTGCACAAGAGCACAAGACTGCAGACACCCATGGATACCTAAAAGAGGAGATTCCCTGGTGACACAATGGGTTAGGATGCAACACTGAAAGCTTGCCTCAGTCACTTCTAGCTGCCCCTGAACCTCTGGAATGTACCCCAGTTCTATATGCATAAATAAATAAATATTTAAAACAATATATCTAAAAGATACCTCAGTTCACATGTATGTTAGGAGCTATTGCCTGGTATTGCAAATTTCATCTTTTTTACATCTCACAACTTAGAAACTACTAACACTTCATCATTTACTTCCAAAGCTCTGGGATACATTTTTAAAGTAAAGTGTCACATTAGTGTAATATTTATATATTCCTAAAATAGTTAACATGTGTAAACCTTACTACTATTTTATTTATGTACCATTGATGAGATTTTTTAATGTTGAGGATCTTTTTTGTTGTATAATTTTGAAAAGTGTGATAATTTTCAAGAATATACATACATACATACATACATACATACATAAGCTCTCATATACACACACACATATATGTATGTATATCACAATAGCAGATCTGACTACAAGAAATCTTCCTTCCCAAGAGTACCTCATATTTCTCTAAGGAGGTTATGTAAATTATTTATAATAATATAACAAAACATCTTTGGACTTATTTTCAGAATCTGTGACTATGTTCATGTTAAATCCCAGTTACTACCCAAATGTTGTTCATTTTAAAGTAGGGAACAGATACAGAATTCCTTGAATATTGTTCAAATACTTTGACCTTTATTGGGAAGAGGATCTCTTGAAGAAGAAACTGCAGAATGACTGTGGTAACAGTGAGAATCAAGTACAAATGGGGTAAGAGTTCACACTAATAAAAGCAAGTCCAACCTTTAAAACACAAAACAAATCAACAACAAATATTAACATCTCATACCTTGAAAATAATTACTGATGGTAATTTTAAACTATTTCTAGTTTCACTGGGCATCTCCCCCCCCCACACCCCACTTTTTCTAGAATTAGGAAGTGCTAAAGTAGTTCACACATCTTGTTAGATAGATGTGTACACTAAGAGAAAGGATGCAGGTCTTCTTTTATGACAAGAGTGATTCAGTGTAGAAATGAGATCAGAAACTAGAAACAATACAATATCTAAGTTTATCAAATACATTAAAGCTCATGTTTACTAGTCTCGATAGCACAGTTGTGATGGTTACATTAAATATCAACAAGATGATTAAAAATCTTTAAACTTACCATGGGTGTTAATCAGCCTTTCAAAAGACACCAGATCCTTGCATTTCTACTTTAAGGCCTTGCAACATAGGAAAAGGGGCAATAAAATATTAATGTGGAATATATGAGGTTGCAAAAGTTGGAAGATAAAACCCTGAAATAACTGGTAAATCTTCCTTGTTGAGGCCAATGTTCCTGGCTCTCTCTTGCTGGAAGAGGGATCAGGAATTCAGTCAAATAAAAGCTTCTAGTGGCAGGATCCAGCTGGATATATAACTCAACTGCTAAATCCAGTTCCTCCATTCCTACTTATAGGCCTGTGGCATATTTAAATAAAAGGAGCTTGGGATTTTCCCAAAGGAAGTAGGCACCTATGATTTGCTTCCTGGATATCAGATTCCAGTTTTTTATACCATTTTGTAGTGGGTTGGCTCTGTTCATTGAAGTAATGAGTCAACGGAACACAATTAGGGAAGCCTAGTAAAAAATGATACCTCCTCTAGATTTGGGATTCTATCATGTGTCTGTACATGCTGTCTCCACAGCTTAAAATAACCATCTCACTACATCTCAGCAACCCATTAATTTTACCTCACCAAGGGAACTATTTTAGGTGACCTCCTAATTAGATGAAGCCTCCCTGAATTGTTTAGGAAAAAAGTAATGGAATCTTAGTGAGAGATACCATACGACGTGGTTCTTACTTCCACTATGAAACCATCTTCATACTTTGTAGTCAACCCTACAACATACGGGCCTATCCTGTGTAGAAAGGCAATTTAATTATAGTAATTATAAACATCCATGTTTTAACTGAATAACTGAAACCTATAGCAGTTTATACATAACTGACCCTTATGTGTATGACCTTATTCCTTTCACATTTAATCTTCTACAAATAAAAAAAAAATTCTGATAAAAAATTAGTAATGCTGTCAATTAGTATATATTGCTTGGCACCCTTATTAAATGATAGAGATTCTTTTAGATGCTGGGGTTATCTAGCAAAAAATAACAATGTACATGCTCTTATAAAACTCATGAATGATACAAATAGTTACATAAGTATATTGTATATCAGTGATCAATGATAGAAAGTATGGAAGAATAATATAGCTTATAAGAACAGAAAAGAGTGGCCCTCCCTGGTGGTGCAGCAGATTAGAGCACAGCACTGAGAAGCTAAAGCCACTTCCTCATGAGTTCAATCCCCTCCTGCCCCTGAGATGACCACATGGTGTGGCAGACCTCTCCTGACACGCCCGCTGTTCCCCTCAGTACTATACTTCAATGATCCGCCTGTTCTGCTCCCCACTCTGTCTCTGGTGAATGTTCTCACCCTCCTCATCTCTGGCCTGTACCCCAGTTCTATATGAATAAATTTAAAAAAAAAGAATAGAAAAGAGTGTTACAAAAAGTCTAGAACTCATTACGAAGATGATAGTAGATTGGAATATAGTGGGAAAAAACATACCAGAAGATGAATTAGGAGGTACTTGGCTATTGGACATTAAGCATAAAAATGAGTCTGGCTAGAGAAAACTGGTTTAGAAAATAGTAGAAGCAGATGGAATCAGGAAGATATAGTGGAGGGAGAATATTATTGTAGATCAAGAAGATAAGGGAAGATTCTGATAAAAGAGCAATATGATTTTACTGATATTTTAGAAAAGATTTGTTCCCAGCTATTGTAAGCCACAACAAAAGGTGAAAAGCAGGAAGACTGTTTCCTACATCACAAAGTGCCAGGGTTTAGATGGCTTACACAACAGAAAATTTTGTCATGATCCTGGAGGTTAGAAGTCTGAGCCTAATGGGTCTGTGGGCTTGGTTTCTACTGTGGGTGATGAAGAAACTGTTCTATGCCTCTTTGCTACCTCTTGCTGCTTTTGTGGGCAAGCTTTGATGTTCTTTAGTCATAGGTGCATCACCATAATCTTTATCTTTACCATCACATGGCATTCTGTTTTTTTGTCTGTCTCTGTATTGAAATTTTGACTTTTTGTCAGGATGCTAGTCTCACTGGTTTAGGATCTACTCTAATAAGCTCATCTGTTTGCAACTATATCTACAAATTCCTTTTCCAAATAAGGTCATATTATGAGTTATTATATGAATTATTATATGAATAACTATGACATTAATTTCAATTTTTCTAAGAAAATAAAATTCAAGTCACAAAATATATTATGGTAACAGTCCAATTCAAATATGATAGTGATGTAGAGAGCATATTGAGGTAGAGAGATGTGGTCAGTGTAAGGATTATTTTGAAGGCATAAGCAGATTTTGCTGATTAATTGAACTTGTGGTTTAAGACTAGAGGAAAGAAAACAACAAATTCAATATTTTTAGCATAAATCTTCCTATTTTCTGAGTTTGGGAAGATTGAATGAGAAACAGATGTGCTGAGGGAAATCAAAAGTTTGGTTTTTGACATGTTAATATGTTAATGTTAAGATCTGATTAGATTTTTAATCAAAGATGTTGACAAAGTTCTTAGATGCACTAGTCTGACATGGAAATTTATAGATACAAAAGACTTACTTATTTGAATCAAACCAATACTCATTAGAGACAAGGAAGTCAGTATTTTCTACATTTATCTTAAAAATAAAATAAAATGTTTTGCTTTAAGGCCACCAAAACAGGTAGTGACAGAAACAGAAAAAAAAAAATCAAAATGAAACAAATTAAAGTTCCATTTGTTTGACTCATAATGCTGTTCCTTTCTAGTATAGTGCCAAGCTTTCACTGGCAATATTTAGTTGCACATGTAGTTAGCAAACCAGAGTGGCTAACCTAATGCAACAAAAATGCAAACAGATTCAATTCTGGGGGCACAACAATTGGAGACAAAACTTTTAGCTTGAGGTCTTTGTTTTCCAATATGTTATCACAGAACTTAGAAACATGACAAAATAGTCAAAAATATTGCAAACTAGAATAATTTTGGAATTCAAATAAATTCTCCTCCCCATCCTAACATAAATGTTCAGAGTTCTAACAATCTGCTGTTCAGACTCTGCTACTGGGTAGCCCAAAAATGGAAGCAGGCATTCCTTCTACTCAGTATTACCTGCTAGCTGAGCGACACCCTCTTGCAAGAGAATGTTTGTTCAATTTGAAGATTTGGATGAGATCAGCTTTCTATGTTTGGCCCTCTCATGAAATTTATACCAGTGTTTAAGTCTTCTGCTAGCTTTGAATAACTTGATTTATTTATTTATTTTTTTAATGTTAAAGTTATTTTTAGTGTTTAGGATTTAATGTTAACTGTTTAATATTAAGTTATCCAAATGGGTAAAGAAAAATAATGCAAAGCAAGGTTATTTATAAATGCACATGCATTAAACATAAATGTAACACACAGAACTACAGAAATATGGAGTAACCTCTGCTGGTCTTTTTATTGTTAATTATTGTTGATTGAGGGGGCCTCCCTGGTGGCGCAAAGGGTTAAGTCTTAGCACTGTGAAACTGTTGGCAAGGAGCCAGAGAGCTAAGCCACATAGTGCTGCAGACCTCTCCTGTCTCTCCTGCTGTTCCCTCAGCAGAGTACTTAGTCAATCTGCCTGTTCTGCTTCCCACTCTGAGTCTGGTGGATCTTCTCACCCTGTTACACACCTCTGGCCTGCACCCCAGCTCTTGTATGAATAACTAAATAATCTTTTAAAAATTATTGTCAATTGTTACTGTTATCATAACTCCTGTGACACATTTTATTTATCATTGCAGTAGTTAATCAGTTGCAACTGTAAGAAAAAAAGAGTTAATTCACAAAAAATATATATTGTATCCATAGGAAGATTGTGTTGTCAGGGTATTGCATATACAAGCCTACTGAGAGCTTGCTAGGGACAGTCGTGGTTCCCATCTTGTGAATATACATTCTTCTAGCAATTTACTACATAAGAGACATTTAAAAATAGAAACAATGTCATCTAGATTATGGATGTAGACTCCTTATTATGTCTGGAGAACAGAAGATAAAGGGTAATGCTAATAATAATACATAAAACCTGCAAATTTTAAGTTGCCCTGAAAATTCCATCAACTCAAAATGAAAATCACTTTTTTTTGTGAAAAAAGGATAAAAGTTAGTGTCATAGATAAAAGGACCTCAAAGCCATTGGTGGCCAGGGAGTAATTTAAGATATCCTAAGCTCTCATTAAGATGGCCAAGGCATGAAGCCAAATGGGTAAAGATACAAAAAAACAAACAAACAAACAAAAAAACTAGTTTTGAACCACTTTGTTGTTATAACAGCACTGAAAAAACGTAAGAGGATTCCATTTCTCTCAGGTGGCTTGGATATGACCCCAGTATAAAGCAGGGGTGGAATTCTCAAGTTCCTCCCAACTCTGCCCTTTGGTTCTATGATGTAGAAATAGCAGCAAGCTAATGAGAGGGGAACAGAGATGTACATATTCAGCAGCAGGAGTGTCCAGTAGAAGGTGCTGGATGGGCACTGGACAGGCAGAACTGCAAGACCTTTATCAGTTTCCCCCCTTCATGAGGTGAAAGATGCATGGAAAGATATTTTGAAAGATGCATGGAAAGATATTTTGTTCTAGCCACAAATTCCCCTTAAGTTTTGACATTTACTTTTCAACTACAATGTGAAATTGTCATTACTGTTGTTTTTGACTCTTTAACTTTATGATTAAGATTGCTTGTCATAATGTGTTTCCTCAATCATCAGTAAGAAAAGCCAAATTTCTATAACGTGATTGTAATGTTTTATATTCATTCTCACTGAGAGAAACAGAGGTTAGATTTCTGGGGCTACTCAATTCCAAGGCTGAAACTGTGAATCTGGATTTGGGGGTGCTTTTAATTTTCTGAGAGTGATACTATTGATTTTAGAGTTCAATTCAAATATCCCTGCTAAAATTCCTAACTGCATTTTAATAACATATTTTTATATTAAAAATAAATATGCACAGAACAAATATTGACAAATATCCTTTCATACAATTTGTCTTTTGTTGTTGTTGTTGTTAATTCATTTTATAAAGTTTATGAAGACATGGAAAAAAGATGTGGTAGAAAGATTGATAAAACATCCTGAATGCAATTGTATTCAGAATATTAGAACATGAATGAATAAGGTGTACAACTTAGTGGGAGGGTATTTAGATAAATGGTAGATATAGATAACCCATAAAAAGGCAGTCTATGACATTTCACGCTGTCCCAAATTGTTCCTAGGACAAGTTAATGGCAATTGGTGTTTATCCCTTTCAGCGAATGAGCATATCACACATACCATTCCACACCCTTT